>NW_024038652.1:1200000-1517500 GCF_016077235.1 Cyprinodon tularosa | reverse complement strand
AAGTCTTTGCTCCAGAACATAAAGAACTAATCTCAGGAACGTTTAGCCTTTTATTTCAGGAAGCAAACCATTACATACGGAACACCCGCCCACATTACGTCCCCTCAGCCAATCAGCTGCATGTATGCCTCCAACTCCGCGGTTCACTGAACGTCTCTCGGGTTGTAGTACCATGCCATGTTAGATTGTAACTGACGTAAACAATGTTACGAATATAAGAAGTAATCAAACAGATTAGAAACCCCCAAAAAACCAATGTGTGCAAAGGGTTTTTTTTGTTGATTTTTTTAGATTAACAACTGCCAACTGTTATATTCTACTTTAAATTGAACATGTATCCATGCCTTTTAAAACTATTTGGTATATAATGAAGGGAAATCAACAAACTCATTCTTGTAAATTTGCCTACAAACAGCAATGCAGTCATGACTTCGTACTCTCTGTTTGTACCAAACCGTTTTCATTCCATCAGCCATTTTGCACCTCTGTACCTCAGCTGGAAAATTCGCAGTTACTCTCAAAACCTTTTTTTGTTTCAAATTGAAAACATTTTTGTTTCAGATTTCTATTTATGAAACATGTTCTCTGGTTGCAACAATAATGGACCAAAATTCACTCCATACATTTGGAAGAGACTTATCTTGTGAAAAAATTGCAAATCCGATTTAATCTCTGAGTCATCTCCCGCATTAGCTCAAAGTCGACTGATTACATTTATTACTTTGGGATATGTGATGATTTTAGAAATATGCTAGAAATCATCTAGTGGCAAAGCAGGTACGAAATGTCCCACAGAGGGTGCCGTACGATCAGGGCTAAACATCCTCCGATTGGCTGCTCTTTATTGGGAGCTAAAAAAGTTCCAATGTTAGAAATAGTTTGCCTGAAAAAGTTAAAAGCATCGTATGTAGTGAGGGGACCAAAAAACATTTGTTTTTTATTTTGCTGCATTTTTTTGGTGCCTTGTTTGTGGAGGTTTTCCTGTTTCATTTGTTCATCTAAATGATTCATCTCTTACATCAGTTTTCTCTTTTTGTTTAAAAAACTACAAATAATTATTCACTTGTTTAGGTGCAGTAAAAAATAGCTGTGATGAATTACTTACATGTTGTGCAAAGTTAACCCAACTTCCATAACAACACCATTACTATCGCATATATATCTCTCTCTATATATATAGTGTGGGAATCTGTTTATATGCTGCTTCCTGAGGGATGCTTGTAATGGTATAGAGGAAACGCTTTCAGAGAGGTATGCCAAAGCCTTTGTAGATAAAACTCTGACAAACGCAGAGGAAATGGCACCAGTATATATCAGATAGTTTGCTTCTGATGTGTGTGTAAATCCAGCTGAGTCTACATACAGATATTAATGTTCTATGTGGAGTCGTGTGTCGTTTGCCTCCAGCAGGTTTTTTTTAACCATTTCCAACAAGTCGCTGGGTCCTTGTGGTTTTGTCAACCGTCCCACCATCCTCACCCCGTCTTCCATTTCATCTGCCGATTCGTGCTGGTGGATGTTGTGTTGTTAGGCCGGTGTGTTGTGTTAAACGGCGTCTTTGTAAAAGGAGGGAAGCAAAAATAAGAAAAGAAAAGAGTCTGCTCCTGTGGTTGGGACACAGTCAGTCGGTCGACGTGGGCTTAGGAGAGGATTCTGTGTTACATTGATGTAAAACACATTTTCTTCTATGTGACCTAATTTGAGGTTTTTAATGTAACTTCTGTACGGCAGGATTTGTTTGCTGTGTGTGTGTTTTTTTTCTGTAAATGAAGCTAACTGTGTTTTGTTGTTCCCCAAAATAAAACACAAGGGGAGGGGGATTTTCTCTTAGGTGCCATGCTGCTACCGAATGAAGGCCGAGGCAAAGTATTTTTAGTGCAATGAATATTATATTAATTACCTAGAATTAATATAGGAGGAAAGTTGCAATAACTTATTTTCAAATAAAGCTACTAGAATCGGCCATTTATTATTATAAAATGGTATCAACTGCTGGAAGCCAAGCCATAAAATATTAACTATTTGTTTTATATAAGTGTGAGACTTGAAATTACTAATTCAATAATCCCAATACATTAATATACACCTTGTGCAGTGACACTGTGGATCAGATTTTTTGTTTTTTAAGAAAAGGCTGCAATGACAGTGCTTTCTTGATCTTAGGCTTTTTCTTTGTGTTAACGTGCGTCTGTAAATGTGAGAGTACTTCGGTGATGTTTTCTTTTTTGAGTATTAACTGCAATAAAATGATTTTTTTTTAGTTTGTTGTTGATTCATCAGCTTTTTGAAAAGATCTTTTCTTTATAAAACTGCAGCAGCTTGAACAGCAGATGGAGACAAAAATACACCCAGGAATCCAGATGGAGCCAAAGCGACTTGGGAAAGGTGGACAGATGGGGATGGACAGGTTAGATCTTATTACTAGATGACAAACAACTTATAAATCTGTATCTGACATACCTGTAAAATGCACTTCACTTTAATAAACAGATATGTTTATAGATTTTCAATAATTAATGTGAAAAAAGAGAATTATGAGTCAGACTGTATAATTTAAGGAGTCTATTCTAATCCATATTTATTAATTTCAGACAGTATCTGGTTTCAAATGGAAAGCACCTTAATGTTAACTGCATCAAAAATGTAAATCAAAAGAATTGAATACTAGCCAATTAAAATTAAATAAGGCAAATATAGCTGAAAAAAAAAAAAAAAAAAAACTCTCTCCTACAATAACTGATGGGGCCATTAGCAGCTATGAAGTGATTATTGACTGATTGATTGAATGATTGATTGACTTTATTGATCTCACAGTGGAGAAATGTACTCGTTACATCAGCTGAAATAGTCAAAGAAGAAGAATTAAAAATTTGAATTCTTATGAACTGAAGGTCTTGTTGGGTTTATGTCTTCACCAGTGTTGCTGAAGGATGGGCTGAAACTTTGGCTCATATTCGCAGAAAAAAAGCTCAAAACCAACGATAAAGCATGTAGAGCGTCTGCAGAGAAATTAGGTCTGGAGCTGGACCTCTGACATATGGTTTGTTCAGGACTTCAAAGAAAAGCTTTATTTCTACTAAGCAAATGGCTGAAGTCTGTTTACTCATTAGATACCCTCTTAAAGCAGCTGTTAAAATGGAGTAAGTGTAATCTGAATGTATATGCATGACAATTTTATTTGTTTTACTTTTTTTAAATGTTTATGGTATCTAGAGCTGTTCATATGAAGTGCATGTATTCTCTTGGTACAAATGTATGTGTTTGTTGTGTTGTGCATCTTTGTGATTTCTGCCTAATGAATCCTCCTGTCATCCAGAAACAAGAGAAAAACAAAACATTTTAAAAATCGCAAGCACAACACCAACTTTGAAGCACAGCAGTGGAGGGTGATGACCTGGGCTGTGTTACAGCTGCAGAACAAGTTTATAATGCCAACATTTCATTTTTTTTGTAACTAAGGAGAGTGATGATCCATTATTACAGAGAACGAGTGAGACGGAGAAGCGATTAAACAAGTAACAGATCTGTGAGGGTCAGACATTTGGCTTGTTTTTGTGTTACCAACTACTTATTTTCAACTTTAATTTACAGATAAATATTCTTTCAAAATCACACAATGTTCCTGAATTTGTATCTCTTATAACTGAAGTAATAAAAAAAAAAACAAAGAACAAATCTTTCTATGGACTCTTAAGGGCTCATTATGTTTAAAGCACTGATATTCAGCACATTCCACGCGTCGAAATTACATAATTTTGGGCTTCCACGCGAATTCCATGCAGAGAAAATTCTGGTGTGGGTTTGCAAATGTTAACATCTAGAGACAGCCCATGATTTAGTCTTCGCCAGCAGGAGTTGCTGCTTGCTAGCCATGTTTTCCTCGTGGATCTCTCTGCGTAGTTACAAATTGGTGCTTCGTTGGAAAAATTCTGTCCATAGGGAGTCCACAATGACGGGCATGGAGGCCCAAAATTACGTAATTTGGCCGCACAAACCTCACAGACAGGTCAACCATTAAAGCTTAGCTTTAATTATTATGTAATAACACAACTATCTCTGGAGTAAGAAAGGTGAAAGAATGTATGATTCGTGAAGAACCAAGATGTTCTAAAAGCAAAGTGACTCTCAAAAATGTTTTTGTTTTTTTCTTTTCTGGATTGATTATTTTTTAAACTTCAATTTTCAAAATGTGTTTGTTTGTTTGTTTGTTGCTTTTCTATGTGTTCTAAATTTCCATTTTCTAAAAACATTCTTTCCTTGCAACAAAAACAGAAAACAAAAATAAAGAGAAGCAAAATTCACACCACACTGGTTAAAACAAAATGAGACTCAGCTGCAAAGAAATGTGTGTTTGTTTGTTTTGTTTTTTTAAATGTTTTCTAAATTTCTATTTTTCTAAACACATTCTTTGCTCGCAACAAAAAATGGAGAAACAAAATTCACTCCATACTGGTTGAAACAAAATGAGACTCAGCTGCATAGAAACCAAAAGATAAAAAGTTCTAGTATCTGCAAATTTAACAACATCTGTGTTTTGTTAAATAAGAATAACTTCTGTCTCTGTAGGAGGAGTCACATGTTGCTGTTTCTCTTTTTCTCAGAATAAACATTTAAACATTTTTTTAAATCCTTTAATAAGACTCTTATTAAAAAGAGTACAGGATTTTTATTATAGCGTTGCTACTTTGCTTTGCAGCACTAAAGGGTAAATTTGGCGAGTATATGTGAATTATTATGGTGCTAATCATTTATTCACCTGTTTGTTTATTTAACTGAAGTTATCACAGCCTTGAGGGAAATTTTAGTTTGGGCATCAAACTGCTCTGTGGGGCTTGTGCAAAACTGGCACAAGTTACACGAGGGGGTAGACCTGGAGCAACTTTACCCCTTCGCAAAAGAAGTTAGTTACCATTTCAATGGCAGTAAAGCCTGAGCTATTGCTGGTTTTCAAGTGTGGTTTGAAAGGGAATAGCTGTAAAATATATTGATGCTGAACCCCTCCCTATTGACAGGCTGCAGTGCGTGAACAATCTTCAGCCTGGAAAAACACTGGGCCGCTGCATGGCCAATCTGACACAATCAGGGTGAAACGGGCCAGAAAATACCATTCTCCCCTATTCTCCTCTCTCAATCGGGGGCTTAAAACTGAGCAGAATGACAGAGAGGGAGGGGCAGTGTGACAATTAGCGAGGAGCTCTAAGAGAAAGCAGCTATTGCTGCTCTGGTGAAAGCCGGTGCAGAAAAGTTGCAGATGTGACCTTTCTGTAATGGAATGCATTTTGCAAGCTCCCCCTCCTGGCTGCTGCTCTAACTTGTGTTTTGCCAGAAGAAGCTAACAGTGGTGGTGGTGTTGGGGGGTAGGGAAGGGGGACCACACAGATCCTTGGTTTCATGCAAGCAAAATTATAACCGGTTTCATCCAGCCACTCATCATATACTGGGCCTGGTAAGAACATAACCCCTAAACCTTCTCTATTTTTTTTCTGTTTTCCATCAAAAGTTAAATCAACATGAGCCACTGCTTAGGAGCCCAAAGCCAACAGGAGTTCCTATAATTGCTTTTATTTATTAAAGTTTTCACAATTTTTATTAGGAAAGACAACTCAGGGTTTGCAGTATTGATACATTTTAATCAATTTAAGGACTTAAAAGTCCCAAGAACCAATGTTGGATTATTGTGTTTAAGCTCAATTTGTTCATACGTCTCAGCAAAAATAATCCAATTATCAATGGTTGCTTTCCCAGATTAAACCAAATCTAAATTGAAACGCTGTTATTGGATGCGAGGTTCTTAACCAGAGGGCCTTCAAATGCTTAAAGCAACACTGATAACAGTTTCTAAAACACCTGAGAGGCTGTTTAATTTTGCACAGTGCAGTGTGATCAGTTGTTTTCAAACCTTAAAGTTAGAGGTTTTAGCGCCCCTAGTGGCCGTTGCTTTATGACTCCATGACACTACAACCCAGGTTACAACACAAATCTCAGAGCCATTCAATTGAGTATGATGTCACAGGTGGACATAAATTAGTGCTAACAGTGAGTTTGAGGATTGGAGGCCAAGCGGTTGGAGTAACTTTGAAGAGTCCCTGGTTTGATTTCCGAGCCAAATAAAAAATAAATAAATATTGGTGTGATAAGAAACAAACTGCCTTGAAAATGTTACAAATTAAAAAAAAAACATAAGTGATTTGGGCCAAAGTTAAGACCATGGAGGGCTAAACACCGGAACGGTATTTAGCTCGATCTATCTTGCTAAAGGCATAGCATGTTACTCTTGGCCACTAGGGGCGCTAAATAGCTTATATAGCTCCATTACTATATAAGAGCCTGTGGGAACAGAAGGGCACAAAAGCGTATGTACTTCCTGCGGAGGATGAGGAGAGCCCACCTGCCCCCACCCATCCTCCCCACCTTCTCCAGAAGCACCATAGAGAGCGTTCTGAGCAGCTGTCTCACTGTGTGGTGTGGAGGCTGCAGCGCCTCAGACTGGAAGAAGGTGAGAACAGCAGAGAGGATCATGGGGGCTCCTCTTCCCTCCATTAAAGACATTTCATCCCAGCGCTGCGTGTCCCGAGCCCATAACATCATAAACGACCCCTCACCCCCCCCACCATGAACTGTTCTCCCTGCTGCCCTCTGGGAAGAGGCTTCACAGCATTCAATGCAGGACCAGCAGGTTCTGCAACAGCTTTCCCCCACCTCCATCAGACAGGTGAATGTTGAATAAATTCTAAATCATGTCACTGAGTCTTCATCAGACTGATAACATTAAACCAAAATACTGCATATTTGCACCATATATCCTCTGAACTTCCATGGCATTGCATGTTTTTGCACTATGTTTTTTTTACACTGTTTACATTTGATCGATGTTGCACTTTATGAAAGGAAGATGTTCATTTCACTGCTAATCTGTTGCTCATTTACTGTCTGAAAGCTGTACAAAGCAGTATACAAAATGACTAATAAAAATTCTCTAAGGCTAAGTCTATGGCCGTTAAGCGATACATTTTTCCAGGTAACATGACCTGGCCGACAAGAATGCATCTTCTCCCAACTTATATAGTCATTATTTCAAAGGGGGGGTTGGACACTCATAGCATTGATAGTGTCAAGGGTTGTATATTGGCCTGAGGAATATTTTTAAATAACTCATATGCATCAACTCTTTAGGTGAACAAAGTCAGCTGTGTGCGTTTAACTCTGGTGACCTTCCCGGTCCTTGGTGAGAAAACTGAAAAAATCCCCACAGCATGACACTGCCACCATCATGAGATCATGTACATTTTAACTCTGCTTTGCCCATGATATGAAATTTTTTTAACTTATTTTGATCCCATCTAACCAGAGCACCTATATGTTTACTCTAATCTCTAATGGGCTCTATGCACAGCTCCACTACTTCATGAAGGCAGCTCCTTTCTTAGAGGAAAGAAGTTGTCAGTTCTTTGAGAAAAGGAGCCTCAGTGGAAGTTCAACTGAAGAAACTCATTGCTCTCCTCCATCCACCTGCGACACAGCCAATCAGCTTTGAACCACGCCTCCACGAAAGCCAATCGGAATACAAAGTTCATCTTAAAAGGCCTCCGATCTGCACTTGTCTGCTCCTGTGCGCAGGCGGTGTGACTTCATTTAGATGACCCCGTTTCAACCCACCGCCAGTCCCTCCTCCACCATCGTAGCTAAAGCTTAATCAGAGTGTCATTCCTCCCGGACTCTTACTGCGTTCCCTGTCTCATCTCACCCGCTCCATGTTGAGCCTGGTTCTGCCAGAGGTTTCTTCCTAACGGGGAGTTTTCCTCTCCACTGTCGCTTAATGCTTGCTCATCATGGACAGGTTCTCTCAACCTGTGTTATCCAAACTGGACTTCCATCTTCCAGGTCCCTGAGTGAAGCAGACCGTCTCTATAACCAGCAGTCTACAGACTGACCAACTTCATCTATCTCCATTCCACCACCAGTTTCAGGCCTGGGGGGGAAACAGCCCTATTCTTTGCTTCTATTCATGCATATCTATCAAAATTAAGCGCTGTTTCCTGCAGAGGTCTGAATACCAAAGACAAAGTAATTGTATCAATAAATTTCTAATTATCTTTTCTCTTTGTGTGAGTTTTTCAGATTGAAATGTTGTCAGGTATCATATTATAGTCATAATATCAACTTTCAAAGTTATAATTAATCCAAAAAGGAGGTTATTGTTTTAGTCAGGTTTGTGTTTGTTTGTTTGTTTGTTTGTTTGCTGCTCTCATACTGAGGTTATAAAATATAACAATGTGACTTCAGAGGCCTCTGGTTATTGTGCCACACTTTTTCAGATTTTTACGTAAAAAACTGAAAATCAAAACATCCTTCTCCCCCCACTACTCTGTGTTGGTCCCACCAACCCGCAGTGAAGTGTGGTTTGTAACGGGACAGGTCAGACAGCTGAAGCGCTAGAATCACTTCTGCAGGCCGCCGCAGCTTCTCTCCGATTTGTGGAGCTGGAAGTGGGACTCGGATCCACAACCAATCGTTAACCAGGATAGTAAATGAAAGAAGAGAAAGGGAGGGTGTGGGGTGGGGGGGATTTTTCCATTCTTTCCTGGACAGAGGGAGGGGTGCTGTGGAGAAATGCTCGACGGACCGTGAAGCGTTACAGCCAGAGGCAGGACAAAGACGCGCGTAGCGGGACGCGGGGAAACCTCCGGACTATTTCCAAAAAAAACTCAAACAAACAAACAAACCAAGTCTGGATGGATGTTAAAAGTTTTTGGCGAATCGAAGCGAGGATTGCTGAGAAACATCCGCGCTGAGGATCAGAACTCTGGTAAAGTTTTGGATCCTTCTTTGGACAGAGATGACCGTTTCTGCCACATTTCTCTCCCTCGCAGCCACTCGTGGTTGTTCCCACCAGCAGGAGAAACAAGCAGGACTCCGGGTTTTGGTCACTAAAGTCGGTTAGGGGGTTTGTGCGCTCTGCAGTCCGGATCTTGATGTAAACATTACAAAGTTCAGCCCAGCATGAGAGGTGCGCGCAGCTCGCTGCCGCTCCTCCTGTGGCTCCTGGTGGCTCTGGACGCGCAGCTCATCTGCTGGCAGGCGATCCTCAAATGCCACGACGAGCCGGACTGTGAGCTCGCCTACGGTCAGTACTTGGCGGCGTGCGAGGGGAACATCCGGGGGACGAGGAGGCAGTGTCCGAGCCACTGCATCCAGGCGCTGATCCGGCTCAACAACACCCGCAGCGGCCCGGAGCTGGAGACCTGCGACTGCGCGCAGGACCCGGACTGCCTGGGCGCAAAGCGGGCCATCGAGCCGTGCCTGCCCCGCAGACACCCCAGCGATGCGGGGGGGATCGGCTGCATGGAGGCCCGCCAGCGGTGCGAGGAGGACAGCAGCTGCCACGCCTCCCTGTCGGCCTACCTGTCCCACTGCGGGCAGCTGTTCAACGGCAGGAGGTGCTCCTCCAGGTGTAAGGCCACCATCCAGCAGATGCTGTCCATCCCCAACGGCGCGCTGCTGAACCGCTGCGTCTGTGACGGAGTGGAGAGACCTTTCTGCGAGGTGGTGAAGGACAACATGAGCAAGCTCTGCGCCATCGGGGACCACAGCGTGGTTTCTGACCGACCTGAAGTTGAAGACAACTATGAGGATGAGGATTATGATCAGAAAGCAGACAGAGAGGAGGTGCGCACTGACAGGTCTTTCGCCTGCCAGAGCGCACCCAGCTTCATGGGGTTGGTCCTCCTATGGATATTACTCTGAGGAGATGGAAGTTTGGATACCAGAGAGAACTGATGAAGCAGCTCTGCCTGTCACTGAAAAAAACAGCTTGTTTTAGGTGAAGGCAGATGACCTTTGTAAACAGCCTGTTTATTTGGTTAGCCTTCAATGCTTCCTAAAGTGTGGCTTTATTAAGACTTTCTGCAAACATGGAGGCCATCCAGCCTCTGTTTGCTCTCCTCTCTGTTGCACATTGTTGCAGTAACCACACTTCAAATATTTGTGGGAACCCGTCAGAGGACAGGCGTGAGTGTGGGTTCAACTACTTCATTTGACTAAAGTGCCTGTCTAGCACTTCTGCACCCCCCCCCCCCCTCTTCCCTCTTGTTTTATTGAACTCTTCCTGACTTTTCCCCTCCCTCTCCTCTCCTCCTCCTCTCTGCACCCTGGACACCCTTTGAAAGCCCCTCTGTCTTTATTCTACTTTCACACCCCAAGGTTTAGCCCCCTGCAGTTTGTCCAACAGTTTTACCTGCTCTAATATCACAAGGCAGAGTCAAAAAAAGAAAAACATGCTTTAACCGCTGACTGTTTATCCTTTTTTTTTTTTTTTTTTGCTCCTATCTTTTCTTTTTCACACAAAAAATACTCTTTTAAATGTTGCCACCTAATCTTTGGTACTTTCCTCAGCATACATTAGATCAAGGAAACTTTATTTACGTTTAGATTCCTTTTTGACTACAGAGGAATTAGCTGCAAAACTCTGGTTTCAAATCTGGTTTCACCTAAGTGGAAACGACAAATAAGAAACATGGCAATAGGAAAAACTTTACATTAAAACTAGATTATTTCACATTTTAAACAAATATCCTATTGAAAATTTGTCTTGATTATTTTTATATAGTCAATTATTATCCCATCCAGTCTCTTCAAATTGGAACTTCCGGGGATACTGTATGGCCTGGGCTGCAATTAAAAACTAATTTTCCAATAAATGTCATCAATAACTTCAGTCTTCATCCAATTAACAAAAAACATCTTGTTTTGTCATAACTAAATTGTCACCTTTAACAAAAAATCTTTCATTCTAGCCCATAAATTACATTATAAATTGTATTAGAAGATTTTATGAAACTGACACTGCAGTGTCAAAAATGGATAGAAGCACGGACCAATATTTTTTGCTGTTAAAAGGTAAGGAAAAAATACATTTTCTTTAACTATTTTAACCAAATTTGTATATTTGCAATACACAAATAAATTCTTTATGTATGGAAAGATATTAAACACAATATTTTGAAGTACATTAATCACCTGAGGTGCAGAAAATGAGAAAAGCAATTAAAATGAAGTAGTGAATGTGATATATTCAAAATATGTTTTTTCATTGGAGCAAATGACAAAAACACAAAGAGACACAAATGTCTCTGCTTTTAAGTGCAAGTTCTGAAAACAAGGTAATAAAACACACGTTTACCATCTTTTTATGCCGTTTGCATCAACGCAGAAAAAGTTATGCAAACAAAAAACTCAAGAAAGAAAAAAAAAAGTCTGAAACAGACAGTTCAAACCAGCAGCAGTTTGTCACTTGCACAATTTCATAGTCAGGTTTATTGCCTTAAAACATGTGCCTTGGATTCTTTTTACTGTGCTTGTTTAAGGCTGAGTGAATGAGCCACGCACCGCCTTTAAATGGAGGTGCTAATGTTCCCCATTTAAACGTCTGCACCAGTAGAACAAGAAGTTTTTTTTTTAACTTCCATCGCCTGTTTGAAGCTTTTCAGTGATGAAGGGAAACCTGCCTTAACGTTTTCTCACACTTAAAATAAAATGTTGTGTACTGTTAAATTATAAAGCTAGAATATAAAGAATGTTATCTATTTTGAAAATTTTTTTGCAGTAAAAGAAGTTTTTACCTAAATTTTATTTGATTTAGTGAATTCACAAGTATAGCAGCTTCATTGCAAGAGTTTTTGTTTTGTTTGTTTTTTGGTAAAGTAGGCATAACTTGAATTCAGAGAAAGCTGTTCCATATGGAAGTTTTACAATAAAATGTTTATGACTCAAAAAAGTGTCATGTTCTGTTTTGTAACAAAGAAATGTACTCTAAATAAACTGAGGTTAAGCAGTTTCTCAAATATATTGCATAGAAACCAAAGAGGATTCATGTTCTTTACAAAATATTGAAAATGTTTTAACTTTGATATTATTTAGATAGTCTCAGCTACGTTCTTTTTTTTTTTTTTTTACTGGGATGTTTTACATTAGATATTTAAAAAATAACTTGCTGCTTTGAAGGTTTTTTGTTACAAAACATATAAGAAAAAAAGTGCCACACATTTTCCATTCCAATATTTTTTAAATCTGATAACCCTAAATTAAATTGAATGTGAGCACATGCCTTTAAAATGAATCAAGCCGAGCTCAGCTGTGTGTAATTTAAAACAAGGCCTGAGGATTGTTAAAAAGCAAACAGCATCACTGAGACCAATAAACACTCTAGACAGATCAGGGGAAAAGTTACAAAAAAGTAAAAGCTTCCAAAGCAATATATACGGCAGAAAGGGAGTCCCGTAATTCAAAGAGAAATCGCTGTTTGTCTCCATGCAGAAACACGGTAGTGGCTGCTTTTTTTTTTTTTTTTTTTTCCAGAGACAGGGAAGCTGGTCAGAGTTGATGGAGAGCTGGGTGGAGCTAAATATAGGACAAAAGTGGGCTGATATTGTGCGGCTCCCGGGGAGCAATGTGGGGTTAAGGGTCTTAGAGTGGGAGTGGGGCTCAAACCTCAGGATTCCAAGCTCTATCACCCTAACCACTAGGCCACCACCCCCCTATAATGATTTGTGCTGATAGAGAATCTGATTGGTTTCTTTCATTAAATATATTTTGTAAATATTATATTAAATTAAAATATCTATATTTATAAAAGAAGCTGCTGTACTTTAAGCTGTAGCCACACTAAAGGATTGGGGTTATAATGGAGGTCTGCAGCCTCCTGCCCCAGAGCCACTATTTCACTGATTAACTCTGCCCAGTTTTCTTTTTTTCTTTTTTTGTCGGTGTATTAAAAAAACAAAACAAAAAAATCACTGGACCACATTGAGATCTTGGTCTAGAAACACCACAGCTTGGAGCCATGACTGGAGCAAAATGGAGACCCTAAAAGTAATTAAAAAAACATTTTGAAAGCCATTTATCGTTTCCCTTTATCATTATGTGCTACTTTATGCTGGTTCGTCACATTTCAATACATAAAGATTTGTTGTCACCTGATGAAATGTAAATCATTCAAGTGGGACACCCTGTTTCCCAGGGCACTGCATGAAGAAAGGTTTGATGAATCTGTCGAATAAAGGGTCCAAATTTAAATGCTGGCAATCAGCAGGAACAACCCCTGATAGCAAATGAAACCATTGCTCATTTGATTTATTTTGTAGCAAACAAACCATGTCAGATACATGACAGTAAACAGTTTTTCATTACCAGCTAACCCTTCAATGTTTAAAAAAAAAACATGTGAAAAAAGTTACTAATAAAAGATTTTCCACCACTTGGGTGGAAAATGTATATATTTATGTTTTCATCCAGGTCAAGTGTATTTAAATTACTTAATTACACAACACTGATTCAAAATTAGGAGGCCATGAATCTAAACGTTAAAACTGATTAAAACCTCTTAAAAGCTTTAATTCTATGGGCTCTAAGTTAGCTACCTTTTTTTTTATTTACTTCAAACAACCTTTTATCTTTTACCACACATTCAACTGCTGTACTTAAACTCCCTTTTTTTTTTTTTTTTTTTTTTTACGTAAATATACATGTAACTGATATGGTCCCTAATGCTACAGCATCTTCTAATAGTGATAAAAAAATTTAATTTAAGACTTTTTTAGACCACTCTAAATTACATTTAATATAAAATTCACTTCCATACAGGGGAAAAACTACTTTTGGAACAGAGATGGGAAGTAACGAAGTACAAATACTTCGTTACTGTACTCAAGTAGATTTTTCTGATATTTTTACTTTACTTTACTACTTATTTTTATGGCGACTTTTTACTTCTACTCCTTACATTTTTACACAAATATCTGTACTTTCTACTCCTTACATTTTAAAAAATTGTCTCGTTACTTTAGTTTTGAATCATTTCAATGGAGTTACCGTTATTATTTTTCACGTCATCAATACCAAATTCAATCTAATTGGATGGGAATCTACGTTGCATTTGACGCACCACTACAAGATGAATCGGCAGATTCGGCGGTATTCATTGGCGGCAAATCATTGCAGCTTGGTGGCAGTGGCGTTAGCATAGTAGCATGGACGACGAGATGATTGAAAATGAACACAACGGAGATCTAGTCCTATTGGCAGACATCCATTTAAAATGTAGGCAACGGCATGAAAAAAGTGGTTTCTACTTTTACTTTTATACTTTAAGTACATTTACAAGCCTGTACTTTGTTACTTTTACTTGAGTAAAGAAGTTTAATCAGTACTTCCACTTTTACCAGAGTATTTTTTAACACAAGTATCTGTACTTTTACTCTAGTATGGAAAGTGAGTACTTTTGCCATCTCTGATGTGTTGGGTTCTAAGAAATGTGAGTTTATAGAGGACGAAATGATCAGACACAGACAGGGATTTGCAACAACAGCCTCTGCAGAAGGGAGAAGAACTGCTAGCTCACAACCAGCATTTCCTCTCACTGCTCCCTTCATAGCAGAGCCTTTTATTAACAGATCACAACAGGATGGAGTGGGTCCTAAGACAGAATGACCCTGTAATGACCTTCTGGCTGGAGGCAGGTCTTCAATGTTTCATATGTACACACATTAACTGTCTTCAATAAACCTAACGGTATGAACACAGAACAATTAATGTGTCTTAAGGTGTTCACAGAAACGCAAAATTAGTGAGGCAAATGGCACGATTCTGGTGAAATAAGTGAGCTCTGTTCACTGCCCGCCATGGGAATGAAGTGAGGCGAAAGTGGCAGGCATAGCAGCAATCAAATTTAGTCGAAATATCTAAACCTTTACTTACATTCGCCTGGCCCAGTCCAGTCAGGAGGCCCGTTTCACAAAGTATATTTAACAAATTCAGGCTCAACTCCTCAGCTCTGAATTGATCTAGCCTGAGGTTGGTTTCTGCTGTCAATTAGTTTAAAGAACCATGAATAGTTTACTCAGAGTTGAACACGTGACTAACATGTATGAAAATCCATTATCATTGGAGCCCAGATTTAATGAATCACCATGACAACAGGCAAGAGGAAGTGCCTGTTCACCTCACTGGAACTAGAGATTTTAATGCAGAAATAAAAAACGAGAATATTTTCAAAAGACAGGAGAGGAAAATTGAGTAGTAGAAGATCGCTGCACGAGATAATGTGTATGTTTAATGTAGTCTATTATGGCAGGACAGTTGGACATTTATTAAAAGCTCTCTCTTCTCTGTTGTTCTATGTGTAGATCAATAAAATAGGTTATAGACCAGGAACTTTTCTGTACGTCTTAGGTCGATGTCAAACAACACAACACAGCCTGGCAGCTCTCTAGGCTTATAATATGCTGAGGAAAACTCTGCATATGGTTTAAGCAAAAATCATACTTTAAACTTCTTAAGACTTTTTTTAATGTATTAAATTTGAATGTGTACATTTCAACACTTTTTAAGATTGAAAATGAATCACCAGTTTTATACCAAATCATCCACTGTCCAGGAGTTGGTTATTTCCTGTTGGAATGATTTACATCACAAATATTCATCATTTCCTGTCTTTCACATTTCCTGTTTTCAGACATGAATTTTTTTCTGTTTTGGGCACTTAGAAGTTTGCCTCTTTGATTCCATATTTTTTTTACCTTAATTTGTTAGAGGAAAAAAAAACATTCGGTACAGCGATGTGGACTGTCTGCAATGAAGCCAGACAGCTCAGATTTGAAAGTAAAACATCTGACTAAATGTCTTTCAAACTATTTTACACTTTTTTTATTAAAGATTTGTAGACAAATTTTCCTGATCCGATTTAAACCATGAAACACTACAAATAAACAGTAGAAAAGAATGATTTACTGTTGATAAACATATCTTTCCTGATCCATCTAGCAGTTTTTACTAAACCCTGTGTGTGGTTGTTTTCCCCTTCTGATTCTTAAGGGATTAGGTCAGTGTAATTGAAACCTAGTGAGGAATTTTAAGTGTCTAGGCATTGCTCAATCCACTTTCCCCAGAGACAAATGACAATTCAGAGGTCTACACTGGGCTCCAGTTAAAAGGATACCATCAACAGTGTAAGAAAAACAATTAAATACCCGACCATGTCATTTTGGACCTCACTAACGTTACAGAGCACGTTTGAAAGTAAGCAGCCATTTGGGGCTTGTGCCACTCGGTGAGGCATTCACAAGTCAATGAAAAACTGTGAAAGAGTCACTTGGTGTTGCAGCTCAGAGTGAGCAAGACATCTGCTCCATACCTTCTGTCAGAGTGGCACAAGTGTGAAAAAAAACCTAAACAGGATGGTGAGAATAGAACTAAACCTAAAGTCTAGTTCTTATACCTTTTACACCTTTGGTCAATTATTTGCCCTGAAAGCAGCGATCAGCAACAATTATGCGAGGCTAGATAATTGTGTTTCCATTTTGTAAATGTAAGTTAAAAAACTTTTATAAATCATAAAAGTTTTATAAATTTTGTCCACTCATACATATGTGACATTAAATGATTCATCTTACAACTTTAACAGTTACAACTTTGAAAACATAGAAGTAAAAGTCACAAATTTGCGAGTACGAATCTTGAATCCCTTATTAAGCTGTTACACTCTTTACCAGTTGGTGGCGGTAATGAACCTGAAGGTTATTCACCACCCTTTGAACAAAAACAAGAGGAAAAAAGACACAAAAAAAGAGTAGTTGTCACTACCTGATCCGTTCCGGAAGCACAATCCGTACCATCAGCTAGTTTGCACATGCACAACCAGATATACATCTGGTTTCCATAAATAACATAACTAAAATTACTCATTCTTATCCTTAACTCACTCTAGAATCCTAATACAAATAAAAAAAAATGTTTTTTGACTTTTGCAATACAATTTGATGCTTTTTACATTTTATTCATTAAACTGCTTGTCTGACGTCATCATGCGACATGCTTAGAGCAGTCCGACAAAATACGATTAGACCTTGTTTATTTGTATTTTAGTTGTTTCCTTCTTTATGTTACACACTATATACCATAATATTAACACGGAAGGAAAACATACAACTCAAAAAGACTAGATTTAGGTTTTATTAAATCAAAAGCCAAAGAAAGTTAGCTCTCTGAAGTAGCATAAGATCACATTTCTGGTACAGATCAGGCAGAGAAGAGTGGTAAAACAAAGAGGATTTTAGGGCATGAATTTTCACAGGATATACATTATTAAATGTATTTAAATGTAAAAAATTACAGTTTAGTACGCTTACAATTTCTGGGGAGGGAAAAACATAATTTTGTTCTTTTTTACAAAATAAAATCAAGGGCGTCCAGGATGTATTTCTGGTGGTGCAAATTAGCTGATGGTACGGTTCGTGCTACCGGGACGGATCAGGTAGTGACAGTATTGAACGAAAGCTATATCTATGTTGAAAAGTTCGTTTTAACCGATGCACAATACTTTGTCCAATCGATGTTTCTGCACTGTTTTATTTCCTCCTCTTCTCGTGCAGTTAGGGAACAACAATAAGCTGCATTACTGCCACCAACTGGTGAGGAGGGTAAAGGCTGTTATGATTGTATGTTCTGTATGGAAATGAGATGCACAAACTGCTTTTATTCTCTGTTTGCACTTAGAGTATGTGTGATCTAAGATTAGCAGTAATTCTTGAACATCTATTAATTGCGGTGATAATCATGGACCATATATTCCAAAAAAGTAAAAAAAAAAAAAAATCCACTGAACTTGGTTTCCAAGTTTGAAGCTTTTTCAATTCAAAATTTCAGAATTAGCGTTGAGTTTGAAGCTTTATAGAATAGCCCAAAAAATTGTGTTGCCTTGGATACCATGCAAATTTGCCAGTTTTTTTGTATTTGAATGTTTTCTGAGCCAAAATAAGTTTTGGGGCTACACTATAAACTCAACGCTAATTCTGACATTTTGAATTGAAAAAGCTTCCTGGGTGGGAAGCAAAATGTCTTCAAACTTGGAAACCAGGTCCAGCGTTTTTTTTTTTTACTTTTTTGGAATGACTATGACCTGGATGGTTGAGAATCTTCACCAGCATGGGCCATATCATAAGATATTTTTAATTTTCCCAGCCCACGCTAGTTAGAGCCGTTGTCAGCACCATGTTTTTCTACGCTGAACTGTCTGCGTAGTTTCACATTTCCTTAGGTGTGGAGTAAAGGAGCTCAGGCTGCGTGGACACATTGGGGATGCTGAAATGACGCAATCTTTCCTGTGCAGACTTCACGGACACTTTACGCAAATCCCAGCCTTAGCTTCATCAGGGGCTCTTAGATCTGCAGTCGCAAAATTTGTGATTTGTATTTGTAAATTTGTGATTTTCTTATTGTTTCATTGCACAGTTGTACATTTTTAACTTGTATTTGTATTTTTTTTTACTTGCACAAAGTCAAACACATGCATTTATGGACACTAACTCTCATTCCCCAATAGCAGAAAACCACAGTGATGCGTAATGGTAATTTGGGAAGAAAATACCATTAGTTCTTCATTACTAATAAAGATGGCATACATTGATCTGCAGCCCTTCTGAGTCAATAACATCTTGGTTTTTCATAGGTGGGAACAAGAGCTGCATTTAAAAACAGTCATAAATTACACACACCTGACTTTAGTGAGTTCTGAAGGTAACTTGTAGTAGTGATTTTTATTTAGCAGTGTCAGAGTACAGCGGAATAGATATTCACACTTTTCAGATTTTTATTTGTAAGGCTAAAAAAAATAAGAATAATACTTAAAACAATAAACCCTGATGTTACTTTGTACTGGTCAGTAGTATAAATTCCTAATAAAATAGATATGGCTGTATAAAGGTTCAGTGGATTAGAATACTTTTGCAATCCAATTCAACCCAATGTAAGCAATCAGGTGGTAAAACTGTTTGTCTCCAAGCTGTGAAGAAATTTTTGCGCAGATCGTCTTGATTCGTTTTTTAATTGAAGGATGGATCTTACAGTGAGAGTTATTTAAAGAAGTCCTAAACTATAGCAGTCTTACTACATCCAGCTTACAGAGGCCGTCTTTAGTTCTGTCTTAATCGCTGCCATGTATCCCAAGGTTCTCCAAAACAACCAGCCCACCACCCCCTCAAATACCTCCTTCCCTCCCTCCAGCCAATTCTTGGAGCAAAATCAAAACAAACACGAGCAGAGAAGCCTTGGGGGAGTTGAGTGTTTTTGGTGGGGTTGGGGGTTACAGAGGCAGCAGTGTGCTGGAGCCCATTTTCTAAATTATCTTTATTCAACATTCCTTTAAAATAACCCTCAGCCAACCACCCCCCACTCCACGGACCTGTACTCTGCGCTCCACGGCTCCAGGGATTTTAGGATTTTTTTCTATGGTGCAAGAAAACATGTTCCATCTGTGAAAGCCTCCGGAGCACAGTGAGTGATCAGCCTGCTCCATGCAGGGGGATCATGAGGTCCAGGTTATCCCGTCCACAGCACCGGGTCCACTCATGCAACAGGAGAGGGTTCTGTTGGGATCAGAGCTGAAACAAATGGAGGCCAATCAGAGCCACAGAGGCTGCGGTTCAAGGGGAAAAACTGGGATACATTTTCCATTTCAGGATGTCCCTCTCTGGGCTGCATTAGTGAAGGAGCTTTCAAAAAGAAACTTTTTTTTTTTTTGTGGGGCAACATAAACTGGCAGTACTCCCAGAATTAAGCAACAAAGGAATCACAAGGGTCACAAATGGAGCCAAAGTTTTCCTGGCAGCAACGTGCTCATGTCCTAATTAAGGAAGGAAGTGGAGCCAAATGGTGATGGTCCCCACAGAGCTATGAGCCACATGGTTCTCTGTCCTGGAAGCTTCATTCAGAGCAAAGCGGCTCTTTCCTACTTCAAAAGCACGGCTCCTCTTCACCTGGCATCACAGGTGCTACGATAATAGGGTTACCTGGGGCTGCATCATTACTTTATCCACAGCTTTCCAAGCTGTTTTCCACACTGCAAAACTATGAATGAAAAGTTTAAAAGAAGGAAAGTCCATTCCTAAAATATTTAACACTGACCAAGATCCACATACTGATAGAAGAGTTTCATCTTTTTAGAGAAAAGTATCAGTAATTTCCAAAGAAATGATTCACTTTAAAGGATTTGGGTGTTTTCTATGCCTAAGACATTCAAACCAAGTACAAAATAAAAAGTAAAACCAAAAACCGAACCCTAAAAGAAACAAACGGCAACAAAAAATATGCAGCAAAAACGTTTTGAGGGGGAAATGAGTGCAACTCCTCTTTGTGCTCATTAACAACTTGGATTATTCTTTCACCTTAAAAACAAATGGTTTTCTCCAGGTTTCTTCCTCACAAAGTTCTGTAATTTAATTCCTTCGGGTGACTGCCTAAAATCTCCAAACTGTGAGATCTGTTTCACTTAAAGCAAGCTTTTTGTGTGAAGAACTGTCAATATATCCCAAAGTTTATATGATATATGATCATTATGTTAGTTTTTTTTTCTTTTCAAAATATACATTTTTTTTAAATGAATGAATACACATTGAAAAGGTGAGGCTGTTTTATGGAAAACAATGATTTGTTAGGTAAAGAATAACAGTAGACAGCTTCATTACTATAGCACATTTCAGTAGCAAGACAAATCAAAGCGCTAAAAAAAGATGGTAAAACTAAAACATTGATGGTAAAATAAAAAGGTTGGACTATAAACCTGATGTTTAGGCCGGTCTAAACAAATAACTTTAGTCTCCTTTTAAAACAACCAATGGTTTCAAAAGTTTTAGTCTTGATTGAGTTTGTTCCAGATTTGTGGAGCATAAAAACTTAAAGCTGCTTCTCCATGTTTGAATCTGATTCTGCAGATTTTGGAGTCATTCAGACCAGCAGAAGGATTTTAAAGTCCTTCATCTGAGATATGTGGAGCCAGTGGACAGACTTTAGAACTGGACTGATGTTCTCCACTTTTTTAATTCTAGTGAGGATGCGGGCAGCAGCATTCTGGATCAGCTGTCTGATCCGATTTTGAGGCAGACCTGTCAAGACACCACTGCAGTCAAGATGAACATAGAAATGAGTTTATCAAGATCCTGTTGATACATGTGTTCTTTAATTCTTGATTTGTTCTTTAGATGGCAGAAGGTCGTCTTATTCCTGTCTTTCTGAGCCTCTGAAAGTTCAGGCCTTTATCACTACACCCAGAATTAGATCCCAATGGGTGGTTTCTAGCTGGATTAACTGATCCTGGGTTCATAGACATATGATGACATCATAATGTAAACCTTTGTGTCATCTGCATAGTTAGGGTAACTTATATTGCTGTTTATTAAGAGATGAATAAGGAGATGCATGTAGGTATTGAATAATAGAGGCCCTAAGGTGGACCCTTGGAGTCCCTTGCAATGTGATTTTTGTGATCTATGATCTAAATATATCTCCTGACACAAAAACCTCTCGGTCCTCTAGGTATTGGGGATTTAAACCAGTCCAAAGCTGCACCAGAATGGCATACCCAGTCTTTCAGGTGCTCTTAATAAAATGGAGCAACCAACAGTGTGAAACGATGCACTGAGATCCAATAGTACCAGCACTTTAGTTCTTCCACAGTTTGCATTTATACGAGCGATTTAACACATTATCAAGGACAGCCTGTTTACTGTGGTTGGCACCAAGGCCTGACCTGCAAACGCTGAAGTGGCTGGTCATTGTTGGTTTAAATAATCTCACTGCTAAAGCACAGATCTGAGATGGGCCTATAGTTCTGCAGTAGCAGCTGTACGAGTTGCTCTTGATCAGGTTTGATAATTGCTGTTTTTAGGGCTTGTGGGAAAACACCTGACAAAAGAGATGAGTTAAATCAGACCTTATGAGGCAAAGCTGTTGAGACTGTTGGTAATACCTCTCCAAAGGCTGAGCTTATTTGGTGTACGATTTCTTCTACTGTTTTATAGTTAGGACATTTTGACAAAATCAGAAATAGTTGGAGAGAACTGTTGTACTTGACTTGATAAGGATGTACAGACTGATCATTTTATCTTTTTTTTCCTCAGGGAAAATTCATTGCAGGCCCTGGTAGAGTGGAGTTTAGATGCTACTGTCATAGAAGGGTCTGTTAGCCAAGAATTGTTAATGTAAAAAAAGTACCAAGTCTGCCTCTGATTGGCTGAGCGGCATCTGTTGAGATCACTGTCCTTGAAGATTAGGCTCCCAGTGAACCGCTTGGTTCTATCAAGGAGTAAATTAGAACCAGTAGAAATAAAACGTGCCAAACAGGACAAGAGGAACCTGATCATGTTTAGCCGCATGTCGTCATTCAACCGCTGGTTGTCTAGGTGGTGCCCTGAAAACAACGTGGGCTACATTAATAATTGGCAATCCTTTTGGGGAAAGCCTGGTCTGATTCGGAGAGACGGCATCCATCCCACTTTGGATGGTGCAGCTCTTCTTTCTAGGAATCTGGCCACATTTATTAGTCCTCCAAAACCCTGACCACCCAGGGTGCAGACCAGGAAGCAGAGTTGTAGTTTAACACACATCTCTGCAGCTTCTCTACTGTTACCCACTCTTTACTCCATCCAGACAGTGTCTTGCCCACGACCAAAATCTAATAAATTAGCAAAGATTCCCAAAGGAGTAAATCATGATAATCTAATTAAAATCAAAATAACTCAAATTGGGGAAAAAGTTAAAACAATTAAATGCGGTCTGTTTAACATAAGATCGCTTTCCTCTAAAAGTCTACTAGTTAATGACTTGATTTTTGATAATCACATTGACTTGTTTTGCCTTACAGAAACCTGGCTGCAGCAAGAGGATTATGTGAGCATAAATGAGGCAACTCCTTCAAGCTATTTAAATTTTCACATCCCCAGAAGTTCTGGGCGAGGAGGAGGAGTAGCAACAATCTTCCAGTCTGACTTACTGATTACTCCCAAAACAGTTAATACCTACAACTCTTTTGAACATTTAACCCTTAATTTCCCTGATCCAAATTTCAAAGCAAGAAAACCTCTTCTTTTTGTAACTTTGTATCGTCCACCAGGTCCTTACTCTGAATTTTTAGATGAGTTTTCAGAGTTCCTTTCTGATTTGGTATTAAATACTGACAGGGTCATCATAGTGGGAGATTTTAACATCCATGCTGACATTGAAGGCGATAGCTTAAGAGCAGCCTTTAATGCTATCTTAGACACTATTGGCTTTGTTCAAAATGTGAATAGTCCCACGCATTCTCATCTTCATACTTTGGATCTTGTGCTGACATACGGCATAGAATGTGAAGAAATAACAGTATTTCCTCACAACCCTGTCCTCTCTGACCACTTTCTAATAACCTTCAGGATTACTTTAACAGAGTTCTCCTCCCCCAAAAGAAGGTTCAATTTTAGTAGATCTTTATCAGATAGTGCAGTTATAAATTTTAAAGAATCTGCTTCACTTTCTCTCTCCTCTGTGTCACTGAGCAGTGCTGCAGAGTGCAAAAGTTTAGCTTATTCCCCTTCACAGGTTGATGATTTTGTTGATGGGGTTGCTAGTTCTCTGCGTATTGCCTTAGACAACGCAGCTCCTTTGAAAATGAAAACCGTTAAAAATAGAAAGCTTGCTCCTTGGTTTAATGCAGAGCTGCGTACTTTGAAGCAAAATGCTAGGAAACTGGAGAGAAAATATCGCTCCACAGGCCTGCGGGAGTCCTTCCTAGTCTGGAAAAATGGTTTACTGCTGTATAAGAGGACCCTTTGTAAAGCAAGAGCAGCATACTTCTCCTCATTAATAGAGGAGAATAAGAATAATCCTAGATTTCTTTTTAATACAGTTGCCAAACTCACCCAGAGCCATAGCTCTGTTGAACCGTCCATTCCACCTGCTCTTAGCAGCAATGACTTTATGGGATTCTTTATAAATAAGATTGATCTTATTAAAAATAAGATCATAAGCACTCCTCTATCCGCGATTGTACCTGAGGTAGTCATGGAATCTGAACTGGGTTTAGACTGCTTTGATCCAGTTGAACTCTCTGAATTAGCAAAATTATTGTCTTCATCTAAGCCTTCAACTTGTATGTTAGATCCAGTTCCAACCAGGTTATTTAAGGAGCTATTCCCTTTGATCTCCTCCTCCATTTTAGATGTGATTAATCTATCTCTGTTACAGGGATATGTACCTAAAGCTTTTAAGGTTGCTGTAATTAAACCTCTGCTTAAGAAACCGTCTCTTGACCCAGATGACTTGGTCAATTATAGACCTATATCCAATCTTCCTTTCTTATCCAAAATTCTTGAGAAAGTAGTTGCCAAACAAGTTTGCGATCACTTCCACCATAATGAACTTTTTGAAGAGTTTCAGTCTGGCTTTAGAGCTCATCATAGCACTGAAACAGCTCTGGTGAAAGTCACTAATGATATTCTCATGGCCTCAGATAATGGACTTGTATCTGTGCTCGTCCTGTTGGATCTTAGTGCTGCATTTGATACAGTTGACCATAATATTCTTTTAGAAAGACTTGAATATTTTGTTGGAATTAAAGGAACAGCACTAGACTGGTTTAAATCTTATCTATCTGATCGAATTCAGTTTGTTCATGTTAATGATAGATCTTCAACACGCTCAAAGGTTACCTGTGGAGTACCACAGGGATCAGTGCTAGGACCAATTCTCTTTACTTTATACATGCTCCCAATTGGTAGAATTATTAGACAGCATGGGATTAATTTCCACTGTTATGCTGATGATACCCAGCTATATCTGTCTATAAATCCAGATGAAGCTAACCCATTACATAGATTACAGGCATGTCTTGAAGACATAAAAACCTGGATGACTCTTAACTTTCTGCTTCTGAATGCAGACAAAACAGAAGTTATAGTCTTTGGACCAGAGTCTCTGAAAAAGAAACTGATTAGCCAGTCACTTCATTTGGATGGGATTAAACTGATTTCAGATAATAAAGTAAAAAATCTTGGTGTTGTTTTTGATCAGGACCTGTCATTTAAATCCCACATCAAAGAGGTTTCTAGAATTTCCTTCTTTCATCTGAGGAACATTGCAAAAATTAGAAATATCCTGTCCAGGGGTGATGCTGAGAAACTAGTCCATGCATTTGTTACTTCAAGGCTGGACTATTGTAATTCTTTACTATCAGGAAGTCCACAAACTGTAGTTAAAAGCCTTCAGCTGATCCAAAATGCTGCAGCCAGAGTTCTAATGAAAATTAAAAAGAGAGATCATATCTCGCCTATCCTGGCTTCTCTTCATTGGCTTCCTGTTAAATCAAGAATAGAATTTAAAATCCTCCTTCTCACATATAAAGCCTTAAATGGCCAAGCTCCATCTTATATCAGAGATCTGATTGTTCCTTATGTTCCTAACAGAGCACTTCGCTCTCAATCTGCAGGTTTACTAGTGGTTCCTAGAATTTCTAAAAGTAGAATGGGAGGCAGATCTTTTAGTTATCAGGCTCCTCTCCTGTGGAACCAACTACCAGTTTTAGTCCGTGAGGCAGACACCCTGTCTACTTTTAAGGCTAGGCTTAAAACTTTCCTTTTTGATAAAGCTTATAGTTAGAGTGGCTCAGGTTATCCTGAGCTATCTCTATAGTTATGCTGCTATAGGCTTAGACTTTTGGAGGACATAGGGACCCCCATTTCATCATTCTGCTTCATTCTCTCTCTGTTCTCCTATTCTGCAGAATCTGTTAGTTCAATCTCTAACCTTCTGCTCTCTCTGCTTTTCCTCAGAGTAGCTTTGCCTCGTCTGTTCCTGTTTGGCTGTGACGTCATCCTGGAAAGAAACATCAGCTGTGCTGCTTCTATCAACACCCTTGTTTATAGATGTTGGAGATCGGCCTGTTTTCCAGTGTGGTCCTGTTTCTCTGACCGTGACTGAGTGGATGTGCTTTCTTCGTCCTCTGGCATGGGAGCTGCCTTGGAGCTCGTCTGCCTGGCTGTGTGTTTCCTGGACGGGGCCGCCTTTTACAGCTGCTTTTTGTATCTCTGCTTCTGTCTCCTTGAACCCCAGTGGGCCTCAGCAGATGGCCGCTCACACTGAGCCTGGTTCTGCTGGAGGTTTCTTCCTGTTAAAAGGGAGTTTTTCCTCTCCACTGTCGCTACAAGCATGCTTAGTGTGGGGGATTGTATTTGAGTCAATGAGTCAATGCAATCAACTGGTTTTCCTTAGATAGAAAACTTTGTATCAATTTGATCTGGTTGAACTGTAAAGTGCCTTGAGATGACATGTGTTGTGAATTTGGCGCTATATAAATAAACTGAATTGAATTGAATCAACTAGTTCCAACTTAGTCTAAATATATTGCTTACTGTGAATATTGGCTTTTAACGTTATATTTAAAATAAGACTGATTTGGAAGTGTTTATTCTGCCTGATGTTTTAGTTTGGTATTTTTATGCACATAACTTTATACTTAAGTCTGACCAATTAGGTCATTTTAAGGCATTAAATCAGATGTTATAATCAGTTACTTAGTGCTCGAGTCGCCTTTTTACTACTTTTCTACAATTCATTGAGTTCTTAGATGGCCACTTTATTGATCTTGCAATGGAGAAATGTGCTCCTTACATTAGCTCAAATATTTAAAGGAGAAGAAGGTGCCAAAGGAAGAAAAAGGTGTATGGGATATATACAGTGCATGCACATACGACAACCTTTTTTATGTTAATAGTAGGATCATTATACAGGGTTATTGCACAGGGTGTTTACATCGGTATTTATATAGATAGATATTCATGTTTATAATCAGAATATCTTTCTGTTTTTTTTTCTTCATTAAATTGAGGCTCAGCTGATGTTAGTATAAAAGTTAAGGTTGTATTTTTACTATCAACCAACGCTCTCAGTGATTCTTCTCAGTCTTTGGCTAAACGGCTGATTTATCCAATCTTTACATTTTTATTGACAAATCCTCAGGTTTTATGTTTAAGAAATCCCAGCATAAAAAAAGTTAAAAACATCCTCCAACATCCTGATCTCATATTAGATTGTTAAACGGAAGCTTGTTATAATTCTAGTCTTATTGGTATTAGGAAAAATTCAACATAATTTTATTGTATTAATAATTTCCTTGTAAGCATTTCAAAACTATTCACTATGTGGAAACAAACAGACTTGACATTTCTTTATCAGGTCATTTTTATTCTTTATTTATAATTAGTCTTTTAATTTACATCTTATACTTAAATAAATACAAAGTAAAACAGTTTTTTTATGTGAAAAAAAAAAAAAAACAGTACAGCAGTTTTGCCTAAATGGCCTCCCTTTGGAAAAAATAAATGACAGAAAATGTAAAAGAACCATCAGCATCTCTCTCCAACATGTACTTTAATTAAAGCCTCCATGGTTTCCTGTGGAGAGTTTGTCCAAATAAAGTTTCCCATCATAACCTAAACACAACACCAGTGCAAACAAGGCAGAAGCCGCACCTCTGATGAGGACTGTCAGTGATGAAGCACGGCGAGTCTGCGGCTGAGCCACAGTAAAGGCCGCCGAGAAGAGGCTGCACAGATCTAATAAACACTACAGCTCAGGTTTGATTGCCTTTCTTGGAGCTTCATAACATGCGGGAAGGACGTGTAGATGTTGTCTGCTATTCTAATGCAGCGGTCTCAGTTTTATTCATTTAGACTGGCAGGTTGGTATTGTCATCCGAGCTGTGCATCATTTACATATCAATGGTGATTCTGGAGGAGGGGGATTGAGTCTCAGCTCTCTAACAACACACAGTAAGGGCAGAAGGCTTTCACATTCCCCAAAATTAAAGAGCTAATTCAGAACTTTTTTCCCTTATAAGAAGAAAATAAAAAGTAGGGAAAAAAATCCTTCAAACTGAGTCCTTTACCTGCCAATTCATATAGTAGAGGAGCTTTACAGCAGCGGCCAAAGCATCTTTGGCTGGTAACTGTCACTTCCCACCCAGATAGTGTACTCAGTGGGTTAGGATGCAGTGTGCTTTGGCCCCTGCAGAGGCCTGCTGTGGTGAGGGCTCTGTGTCCAAGCTGAAAACTGACGGACAGTCCGCAGAGCATTCCTGGGTTTTACAGCTGCTGCGCCGCTCACTGCAAGCTGCAGGCTGAAAGGAACCACAAACTCGTGTTATTCATCAATGCCACACGTCTCGAATAAAAAAAAACGTTTCCCACCATGTTTCAGCTCATTAAGCGATAACCACACCTGTCCTTATAGATTAGAATGTCATAATTATGGAGGGAATTTTGTTCCATTGTTGGTGGAAGCAAAAAAATTAAATTTGACAGAAGTACCCCTATTTTACCACTAGATGGCAATAATTCTTACACAATATCCCTTTAAAAAGTTTTTTCAACATGACATTCCTGGATTGCATTATTTGTTTCAAATCTCCATCTACAAGAGGTGTTCTTTGCTTGCCACAATAATGGAGCAAAATTCACTCCATATATAATTACACTACATTTGAAAAGTTATGAATGACTGTATCTCTTCACTAGTAGGTTATTCTTACACTTTTTTCTAAAGGTCCACATTTGTGTGACCATTCGTTTCTATAATCCTTTTTTCTGCTGTAAACACCAGAATTTTCCCATTGTGGGACAATAAAGGGATTTTCTATTCTATCTCTGCTGAGGTGTTCAGGAACCACAGGTTGCTTTAAAGGCCCTCAGCTCATCTTTACTGCTTATTCTGACTTCTTTATTGGCTCTATCTCTATTTTACTCTATTCTATTTGGTCGGCTGAAGCTTATTCAGAGGGGGATGCATGAGGTGTGATAACATTTCTGGGTAGGCGAGACTATTCCAGGAACTTTGATTTTTAAATTATTTGAAAACTACACTGAGAAAAATTCCACTCCTTCTTTACTTTGATTCAGATTAGACACTTCGGACACCGTCTCTAGTTCAGTGTTGACTGAATACAAGCAGTGAGTGGTGACTCAAGAAGCTTGTCAACATCTCTTTTTCTTCCACTTAATCTTAATTTTAATCTTAATAAAAATGTAAAAGTAATGTAAATCCCTTTATTGTCCCACAAAAGGGAAATTCGTTGTGTATATATATATATATATATATATATATATATATATATATATATACACACATATATATATATAAATACATATACATACATATACAGGTGCTGGTCCTAAAATTAGAATATCATGAAAAAGTAGATTGATTTCAGTAATTCCATTTAAAAAGTGAAACTTGTATATTATATTCATACATTACATACAAACTCATATATTTCAGATGTTTATTTTGTTTAATTTTGATGATTATAAATGACAACAAATGAAAATCTCAAATTCATCATATCAGAAAATTAGAATATTACTGAAGACCAATAAAAACAAAGGATTTATAGAAATGTTGGCCAACTGAAAAGTATGAACATGAAAAGTATGAGCATGTACAGCACTCAGTATTTAGTTGGGCCTCCTTTGGCCTGTATTACTGCAGCAATGCGGCGTGGCATGGAGTCGATCAGTCTGTGGCACTGCTCAGGTGTTATGATAGCCCAGGTTGCTCTAATAGTGGCTTTTAGCTCTTCTGAATTGTTGGGTCTGGTGTATTGCATCTTCTTCTTCACAATACCCCATAGATTTTCTATGGGGTTAAGGTCAGGAGAGTTTGCTGGCCAATTAAGAACAGGGATACCATGGTCCTTCAACCAGGTACTGGTAGCTTTGGCACTGTGTGCAGGTGCCAAGTCCTGTTGGAAAATGAAATCTGCATCTCCAAAATGTTGGTCAGCTGCAGGAAGCATGAAGTGCTCTAAAACTTCCTGGTATGTGGCTGCGTTGACCCTGGACCTCAGAAAACACAATGGACCAACACCAGCAGATGACATGGCACCCCAAACCATCACTGACTGTGGAAACTTTACACTGGACTTCAAGCAATGTGGATGAAGTGCCTCTCTTCTTTTCCTCCAGACTCTGGGACCTTGATTTCCAAAGGAAATGCAAAATTTACTTTCATCAGAGAACATGACTTTGGACCACTCACCAGCAGTCCAGTCCTGTTTCTCTTTAGCCCAGGCAAGACGCTTCTGACGCTGTCTGTGGTTCAAGAGTGGCTTGACACAAGGAATGCGACAGCAGAAACCCATGTCTTTCATACGTCTGTGTGTGGTGGTTCTTGAAGCACTCACTCCAGCTGCAGTCCACTCTTTGTGAATCTCCCCCACATTTTTGAAGGGGTTTTGTTTCACAATCCTCTCCAGGGTGCGGTTATCTCTCTTGCTTGTACACTTTTTTCGACCACATCTTTTCCTTCCCTTCGCCTCTCTATTAATGTGCTTGGACACTGAGCTCTGTGAACAGCCAGCCTCTTTAGCGATGACCTTTTGTGTCTTGCCCTCCTTGTGCAAGGTGTCGATGGTCGTCTTTTGGACAACTGTCAAGTCAGCAGTCTTCCCCATGATTGTGTAGCCTATAGAACTAGACTGAAAGACCATTTAAAGGCTTTTGCAGGTGGTTTGAGTTAATTAGCTGATTAGAGTGTGGCACCAGGGGCCATCAATTTTGAACCTTTTCACAATATTCTAATTTTCTGATATGATGAATTTGAGATTTTCATTTGTTGTCATTTGTAATCATCAAAATTAAACAAAATAAACATCTGAAATATATGAGTTTGTATGTAATGTATGAATATAATATACAAGTTTCACTTTTTAAATGGAATTACTGAAATCAATCTACTTTTTCATGATATTCTAATTTTATGACCAGCACCTGTATATACATATACATACATATATACATATATGTATATATATATAAATAAAGGCTTGCTTTTTTTAATTGAACTCCTGAAATAAAGTTTCTGATTTACATGTATGTCCGATTCAGGATGTTCCAAGTTCTGATCATTCAGAGGAATATTATTTGCCATTCACCAATGTCAATGTAAAAAATGAAGCAAGAAACATTTTCCTTTAGATGATTTCCAAGGCTGTATCTCTGCTACCACTTCCTAAGCTGTGGAAATGCTTGGCTTCAGCCTCTCTGAGTTTCTGTGTCCCCTGTTATGTGTAGAGGTTGCTCCGAAGATGCAAAAACACTTCCTGTAGTTCCGCCTGTAAGGTAAACTGTATCAGCAGTACAGTGCGCTGATTCTGGTCATTTTGCTGCATATTTTGGTGCAGTTTCAGGTCAGCAGACAGGCATGGGCGTTGCTGCGACCCGCTCTGAAGCAGCTGCTGTTGGAGCCATGCCAGCTGCTGGCTCGGGCTGTAGTGTGGTTTCATTAAAACAACAACAGCAGGGTAAGAAGCCACATTCTTCATAAAACTTGAGCAGCAAGCTGAGTTCTTAGATCCCTTCCCCCCTTCCTTATTTTTTTAAACTCATAATTCCTTGGGAATTTAGTCCTGAGAACAGGATATTGTCTCGGTGTCCAACAGCAATCTTGGAGTTAAGCCCAGAAAATACTCTGAATTAAGACTTTGTCCACATATGTGACCATGAGGGAGAAGCAGGCATATTAAAACCTAAAAACCTTCAGCTGGATTTAAATATGTGTGTGAAAATAGTCGTTGAGTATTAAATAGAAATAAGAAGCATTTGCAGGCTGTTGTTTCTTTTTTGAAGTTTGTGTTATACAGGCCATCCTTTTTCTGCATCATATTCCACAATATTAGCTTTAGAAGAGCTCAGCGCTGCTCAACATCCTGAGTTTGAGCATGACGATGGCATATAGTCAACCGCTGGGAAAGGATTCAATGGAGGGACATTTTATTTCAGCCTGCAGACGTCGATTTTCCCTCATCCTCCAGCCCTCTATGGCTGCAAACCTTCCAGTAGAACCCTGCTGCTTTAACATAAATGAGTTTAAGAGGGAACTCACAGCCTCTGACGGATTCAGCGAGAGATTCTCGGTCGAGGGACACATCCCTCTCAGTCTCCTGCATCTGAAACATGAACATAAACTTGTCATCGATATTTGGCTCACTTCCTGGATTTGATGTACAACTTTAGCGTTTTAAAAGTTATTTTACCTTGATATGCTTCTTGAGGTATTCAGCTCTGGTCATCAGGCTTTTAATCTGACAAGAGACATAAAAAATCCCTTTATTACCATTTCACAATGAAAATTGTTTGTATTCTAGCTTTACAGGGAGCAGCTAAACAGGTAATTAAAAATACCTTTAACGCACCACGTAAAAACATGTATACTTGACGATTGTAAAGTTAGAGAGAGAGGTAGAGAGAGAAAGAGCTGAAACTTTTCTTAAAGAGTCTTAAAGAGGCTTTAATGATCATTTGGACGGCTGGTTCTTAGGATCCGGCTCCAATCCTGATATTATTTCACCGCAGGACTTTAATCAGGATCCCTCTAATCAGTAAGGGCAACAAATGTGGAAACACACTCACGCATGTTAGCAAAACATGATACTATAGGACAACAGCAGCCATGTGAAGTTAAAATAGGGAACAGCTCCACAAAAAGAAAGAAAAAAGCTTTTTCTGAAAAACTTCTGAACTCAAACAGAGTCCAGCCACGGAGGAGCGTGTTCGGCTGTTTTGGGTTCTAACAAACACACGTGCTTTTAATTTAACCCTGCCTCCCTGCATTAGCTTATTACAACCGCATCTGAATTTGCTTAAGGCAAGCACCCATAAAACTTCAAACATGGAGGTCCATGAGGCCCAGTCAGGGCCCTGCCCTCTCTCCTGGGGTTTGTTGGTGGAAGATGTTGTGTTTTGTTGGTTCAGCTGCTGGGTAAACAATGGCCAAAAAGAAAACACAAACAGAAAACCAACAGCAAACCTTCATCTTCTGGCGGTTTAAAACAACAGGATTCTCTAGATTATTCCTAATTTCTCATTTTATTCTGTTTGAGTTTCAATCATGGTTCTTTATTCCTCATTCATTTTATCACCATCATTAATGGTACTCTGGGTTAAATGTTTTTAGAAACTCAAACCCTGTGCTGCCTATAAAAGCCTGACCCGTCAGGCTTCAGAGGAAGGATTGGGTTTGATGATTACATGTCTGACAAAGGTCGTTTATTCTTAATTACTAATTTTGGCTGAGCAGTCAAATCAGAGATGGCAGCTGGAGGTTCCCTCTACCAGAGGAGAATTAAAGATGGTGCTGTGGTGTTTGGCGACTTCAGCTGATGCAGAAATATCTCAGAGAGTGACGTCATAGTTTGTCTCTGCAACATGAGGTCTTCTACCCCGGTCAACCCAATGACTGGTCCCCTTGTTTTCAGCATCTATTCAGCTGTATAGTTTGTAGGTTAAGTTGATATAGACAGCTGTTCCTTCCTAACAATCTTCAATAAATTTCTTTAAGCATGTGTGAAGGTGTTAGCCGGTTAGAAAACAGACAACAAAGGCGGCTAATTGTGCAGAAATTTGACTGACTGAGTTTAATGCTGCACCTGCTTTTTTGCTTTACTTCTTAGCTTCTCTGTGGAACCAACTACCAGTTTTAGTCCGCCAGGCAGACACAAAGTCTTCACAAACTTTCCTTTTTGATAAACCTCAAAGTTAGAGTGGCTCAGGTTATCCACAGCTATCTCTATAGTTATGCTGCTATCGGTTTAGGCTACTGGAAGACATAGGGACCTCTTTTTCATGCCTCATGAGACCATCCTGATCTTGCGAGCTTTCAAGATTTTATCGGAATTACAGAGTATTTCTTCACTGAAAGAAGAGCAAAACACTGCTCTGGAGGCTTTTCTCAGAGGAAAAGATGTTTTTGCTCTTCTCCCGACTGGTTTCAGCAAGAGTTTGATCTATCGATTGGCTACTCTTCGTCGTCGCTCTGTTAGTACGTCATATGCTTCGTTGATCTGATTGGTTTATTTGGTCGTCTATCACCAACATAGGCCAATCAGCTAACCAGTATTTTCGCCCCTTCCCAAAATTACTTCAACGGAAGGTTTCCAGATGGATATGCGGAGCAAATCCATCTGGCGGAGTCAGGTTACTCTTTTTCACCATTTTATCTCAATTCTGCCACTTTGTTAGTATTGTATTTTTTAGTTCAGTCTATAACGTTATGCTCTCTCTGTTTTTTCTTAAAGCAACTTCATCTGGTCTGTTCCTGATTGGCTGTGACAAAATCCTGCCATCGACACCTTAGGATAGAGTTAGGGCGATTTTTCAGTGTTTAGTTCTTTTTCTCTTCCAGACAATTCCATGGGCCCTGCTTTTACTTTGACTACCTACATGTGTTCCTTTTCATCTCTATGACATGAAAACTGGCTCGGAGGTCATCCCCTTAACCATTTCTTTCCTAGACTGAGCCACCTGTGGAGCTAGTTTACTATTACCTTTTTTAGAAAAGAAAGTATTTCAAATCAGTGCTTCTAGCTGCTTCTGTCTCCTTGAACCCCAGTGGGCCTCAGCAGATGGCTGCTCACCCTGAGCCTGGTTCTGCTGGAGGTTTCTTCCTGTTCAAAGGGAGTTTTTCCTCTCCACTGTCCCTACAAGCATGCTTGGTGTGAGGGATTGCTCAATGAGTCGATGCAATCAATATATTTTCCTTAGATAGAAAACTTTAAACCAATCCAACTGCTTGACTGGTTGAATTGTCTCTGTAAAGTGCTTTGAGATGACATGCATTGTGAATTATCTCTATAGAAATAAATTGAATTGAATGTAATTTTTACCAGAAAAATAGCTAAAAGACTCATGTGAAGTCACCCTTTTCTATCTGCATTGAAATGCAACCCCGAGTCATATAGCAAATAAGTCATTGCAGTACAGAAGTAATTTTTGAGGATCTGTAGTGAGCTATTAAAAAAATCTATACTTTAATTTGTTTAACTTCTTTTTTTAATTTTGCCTCTTTAAAACAAACGTTAGTTTCTTGCATTTCTCTAGAAAACCTCTCATTTTGAAAATTGATAAACCCAAGTTACCACAGAAAATGTTTGCATTATTGGTTGTAAATTGTAGCTATTAAGATGAATTTTTGATTTCTTTTTCTTCTCTTTAACAGATTGGAGCCTTTTTATTGCTTTGTTACAGAACGTGCTTCTATTTTTCACTGGCAGACAGCACAGTAGTGGATGGATGTAGTTCCACATGACTCAGGCTAAAGCAGGTTTTCAACAAATTCTACCTCGACTGTTTGACTCATGAATTAAAGGGACCAACAACAACAAAAATTAAAAATTGTGTTGTTCTTATGTATGAACTTTAAACACTTTGCTCCTCCTCAGACACACCTGTAATGCTTTTTGCCAATCTTAGCCTCACCTGACCAAACAAAACAATCTAGTCAGTTGGTTCTGCAAACTGCACATGTGTAGTGATTGTAGGAAAATAAAAGGCTTTTTCTAGCAAAAGTACGGCTTTTAGACAGCTACTTATGTTGCTATGATGATTTGGTGACCGCAAAGACCACACAATTTGCCTCCGATACTTTATCACTCTCAATGTGCACGGTGCCAGATCCAACATGGATCCTTATCCAGCAGGATAAATGGTAACCTGACTCCGCCAGATGGATTTGCTCCGCATATCCATCTGGAAACCTTCCGTTGAAGTAATTTTGGGAAGGGGCGAAAATACTGGTTAGCTGATTGGCCTATGTTGGTGATAGACGGGCCAAATAAACCAATCAGATCAACGCAGCATATGACGTACTGACAGAGCAACGACGAAGAGGAGCCAATTGATAGATCAAACTCTTGCCGAAACCAGTCGGGAGAAGAGCAAAAACATCTTTTCCTCTGAGAAAAGCCTCCAGAGCAGTGTTTTGCTCTTCTTTCAGTGAAGAAATACTCTGTAATTCCCATAAAACTTGCTCGATAGCAACGCTAACGCTAGTTTCATCGGCTGAAGCCGCCATGTTCTTTAGACTGAACTGTCGCGCTTCTCGTTGCGTCACACCTCAACCCGCCTCAAAGCCAACGCTGATTGGACGTTCGTTTGGTGAACGGCTCCAAATTTTCTTTAACGGAGAGTCTCTAGACTGATTAGCGAGTGAAACCTTGAAAGCTTGCGAAACAATTCTGTCTGGGTTACCTTGTGAAATGTAATTGCTATGATGTGGAATTCTCTCTAAATTTTCTCTAAAAATGTTTTCCTATCCATCTATAACTGGACTTCATGTCTACCTGATGGGCTTCAAAATGTGCTTGCTGTAATTTGGTGCCATGAACATGAATTCATTTTTAAAATTAAATCGAATTAAATGAAATGTAACATTTTTAAATATATGATTCATGTTTTCTTTTGTTTCTGTTTTATTTCGTTTGCTTTTACAATTAAAGCTAAAACACAAAAAGTTGTAAAACATCAAATATTAACCTGAATATCTCTGTGCAAAAACATTTCCTAATGTCACATTTAGCCCATAAATAGAGCATTTAGAATAAAATGGTTTTCATTTATTATTGATGTTTAAAGCCATACCGAAGCATCAGAAGGTTTAATGATAATAATGGATGATATGTTGTGCTATTTTTAAAGGTCTTGCTGCTAATAAAAATAAAAAACATGGGTCATGTGATGATTACCTGTAAGCCTACTGGTGGCTAAAGCAGAACCTTTTCTTCACCCACTCACCTCACCATGAAGCAGCTCTCTCCTGCGACCCTGGGGCTCAGCTGGATCAACGAGAGTGAGGGGGGAGAGAAATAAAACAAAACAGCAGAGAAGTAATGACAGTAAAGTAGCAGAGGAGCCTAGCATCCATTTACGTTGTTCAAGAAGAGGCAGATACTAGATTTGATTTCAGGAGCGAGTTGACCGGAGTCTCAAGGAGTGGAAATTGTTCAAATGGAGGCCATTGTTTTCAGAGCGAGCTGCGCTTGAGGGCAGAGAAATGGAAAACGAGAGGAGGAGGAGGAGGGCAGAGTGGCAGGGAGGTTGACTGGGGAGCTGAGCAGCAAAAAGCTTCAGGGGGAACAAAAGGACCTCCTAAGAATCTGCGGCAGAAATGATCGATCCATGATTCCTTCACCAGAGATCAGATTTTACGTAGTTTTTTTTTTTTGGTTGTTTTACTCCACAGCATCTTTAACCAATCAAGTTATTGAAACTGGGATAATAGTTTTTGTTTGTCTCCAGGTTTCAGTAACACACACGGCTGAATTATGGCGTCTGAATGTGAAGCAGATGGCGGGACTCTCATACCACACACAGGGCACTGGCAGCGGGTCTCATCCCAGCTCAAAGCCACATCTGGATCACTCTGTTCCACCTCCTCCATTAGGCTCAACTCATGAACCAAGTCTGATGGACGCCAGGCCACAGAGCCACTCGCCTCTTCGGATACTGCACCGTGCAACGCTAAAACGACTCCAGATCTTCCCGCTGCTGCCTCATCCCATCAAAATCACTACATCTTAAGTCTCTAAGCTCCCGTCTAAATTTTCATCTGTTTCTGTTTTATTTCTGTAGTATTACTCAACATTGTTTAGCTAATCTGTAACCTCAGCTCTTATGAAGGAGTCCTATTCTGCTTATGAAAAACAAAACATTTCTTAATTTCACTACAAGAGCACTGACTCAACATTAAAAACGACTTTAAGTCGTAGGGAACTCGTATTTAAACGTCAAATCTTCTGGCTTAAACGTGTATATAAATGCACTCCTTATCAGACCCTATTGTCCCAAAAGTTAGAAAATTTGTAATTGAAAAAAATCCTGTCTTAAAATCTGTGCATTTTTTCCCCGTTATCTTCTGCAGGCCAGTTATTTATATGTCGGCCCGAACACCTAAATTCGGCCAATCATATATCAACGGTCATCCGCCAATCAAATTTTTTCGGTCATAGCATCTTGATTCATGTGTCGCAGCTAATATACGCAACGATTGAAACCAGAATCCTTTCCTTTCCCATTGAGTTGCGTCCCAGTGTTCACGGGGATGGACGTCTGTGTCTTCAGCAGGCGTAGAGCTAACAGAACTGGCAGCGTTGCGAGGCAAGGGCTCAAACATGTACGGCTGGAAGCCTTCTACACCAAACCAAGCTTCTGCCGCCCTGGCGTCCTCTTCCACAACATCTTCGTCCCCGCTTTCCTCCTCTAAATAAAAAATGGATGACGGAGGAGACTCATCCACGACCTCCGACACTAAACTCTCCTCCTCTTGCATGTTTCCGCTGTCCATAGCGTTCCTTGACAGTGTTGTTGCTTGGTCTCAATGTAATTTCCCATTAGTAACCTACTAGCACTAAGTTGCTAACTGGTTAGCAAGATGCTTCCGACAAACCGGCACAATCAAAGTTGCTTGCGAACCTTCCGCCACAACAATCCCGCCCCCTTTTTAATCGACCAATCACATTTACTTTATTCACTCATGTAAAGTCGGGCGCCACTCAGGAGAATTCGGAAATGCAACGGTTGGAACGGCCGCTTCCCTACAACTTTATGGATAATGCAGTGAAATAGTGAAAGAGTAAAATAAATGGGCATACCTGCTAAAGCTAACAGAAGCTCCCCTAAACACTGCTGGTACACATCCAAAGCTTCATGATTATCTGATCCATATTCCTCCTGGGAAAGACGATTGAAAGAGTCAGATAACCATTTTAAATGATAAATCCCACAAAAAAACAAATCTAATTTCTTTTTACTCTAGAAGAAGAAGTCTATTTTATAGGATAAAAGAACCCTTTATACTGAAGTTCTTTTGTTTTTATTTTGTTGAGTATCAACCACCAACCTTGAAGTATTTATTTGGGACTTTATAAGATAGACCAATAAAAAGCAATTAGGTGGAGTGGAAATTACGGTATGCAGCGTTTGGAAACATTTTTATCCACTACAAATCTCAACATTTGATGCAAACAACTGCCTCCAGAATTCGACTAACAGGTTTTCATTTCAAAATGAATTCAGCAATAAAGCAGACATGCATTATTTCACAGAAACAAAGAAAAAGAGAACAAACTCATTGTGCTTTCGTAAAGATAAAGGCTTCGCACAGCTTTGCTTTATTAACTTTCTGGGTGAAATAATTCTAATTTGTTAAAAAAAAAAAGTCCTTCCACTTAGCATTTCTGTACTACTATTTGTGTGTCAGTCAGATAAAATCTGCTAAACATGTTCTGTTAACTGGAGTCAATTTTATACCATTATTGTTTTCTGGTAAATCAAAATAGGAAAAAAATACTTTAATAAAAAAAAAATGATGCTGTGATGAAACTAGAACAAATAAAATGTAGGAATATAAAAAACTGTCAACATAAAAAAAAAAATCTGAAAAAAAAAAGCAAATTTCATGAATAGTTTGAAATAAGAAAATCAGAGAAAACCGCGAAGTTACTCTTGAAAAACTTTTAAACAAATCTTTTTAAAGTTTTATTTCAGTATTGGACTACTTGTTTTCAAAATTTCCATTTACAAAACATATTCTTAGTTTGCAACAACAATGGAACAAAATTCACTCCGTATCATAGGCTACCAATAGTTTTGGTGATTTTTTTCTTAACTTCTGGTTGGTTTTATTGCATCATTTAATTTCTTAGACCTTCATCCGTGAACATCTGGGTATCTAACCTTAGCAATGGCTGTAGAGGCCATGTCCAAGGCGGCCAGGAGACGTGGTTGGTCTTTAGACATTTCTGTCAGGAGAAAGACAATTCTCAGATTTGAATCAATTCTTAGTTTAGACTGTAAACTCAGATCTTAAGCATATTCACTAAAAGTGTATGGCAGTTTAAAATCTTTAAACCAATAAAAATAACCGCTTAAACCTCAGGGTTTCATTGGTTCAAACAAATGACACCAATTTTCATCAACCAATATTTGGATAAAATCGTCCATATAGATAGAAACAGTACATGTTGGCTGGATGTTTGAAAAGCCCTAATCTTGTGAGTTTTTACTGCCATAAATGACAGACCATCACCTCCAATGGGAAAGAACAGGACCGGATGTTTAAGATTATGTTAATTTGGAATGGTTAAATATACAGACATGCCAAACAACATTTATGGTCACGCTGTAAAAATACAAATCTAGGTAAGTCATTCTTTGTTAAAGAACTATATTTTCCCTCGATTTGGGTAAATAAGAAAAACAATCTGCCAATGGAATAAGAATACTTAGGTTAAAATAATAAAAATCTCTGTTATCTTATTTTAAAGTGAATAATATCTACTTATCTTATTCTAGGAGGAAAATGCTCATTCTATTAGTAGATCATACCATTTACTTGCTCAAATTAAGGGCAAATACACTTATCTAGATATATTTTTACTTATTTTACCAATACTTTTTCATCATCATGCTGAGGGTGTGTTTTACTGCCAATGGCATTGCATTTTAAAACTAAATATAGACAGACACATCAGTCAGTGGATATTTTTGGCAGATATTAGTTCATTTAGCAGCCATGGCTTGAGTTAAACATTAAGCACACGCATCGATATTCCATCCATTTGCTTTGTTTGGTTTGTTAATAAAGGCTTATTTTCATTTGAATTGAAAGATTTATTATCATCGTATCATATGTTTAATCATATAAAGAATTAAAAAGTCGTATCAGCCCGGAAAGAAAAGAAGAAAAAAAAATCAGTCTCCTCATTGGCCTTTAACAAAAACGTATCTGTTGATCTCGTTACAAACAGAATCGAATAATGTGGGAAAACATTAAGCTTTTACTTTGCAAAAAATGCTCAAAACCAGACAAGGTTGTTGCTTCGGAGGTGAAAGTCAGTTTGCAACCTTTATTATTAATGTTCCTGTCAAAGAAATAAATCCATCATGTCGGCAAAGTAAACTAACAACAATAAATACTGGAGCAGATCAGGCTATAATTGTAAAAATTAATCAAATGTTTGTAAAAAAAAACCATCTGATCTTTACCTCGGAGAACGTCTCTGGATGTCCGAGCTTCCTCGAAGCTCCGTTTGTTGTCCGAAGCAAGCAGAGCCTTCAGCTCCTCGGCTCTCGACACGTACTGTTTAACCTGTGGGCAAAACCTTTACAGTGATTACTTTGATCTCCAGAAACGATTCAGTTACAGCAATAAATTAGGACCTAATTGGAAAGAAAAAAATACACCCATGTTAATTTTTACGCTGACTTTCAAATATCCTCTGACATCTACAGGTGGTCACACCTCTAAAATCCAAACATTTTCCTGACCGCGGCAGCTGCTGTTCTCTAAATAAGAATTTTGTTTGTTGGCCTGCAAATAAATGTCAACATTTGACATATGGAGAAGTTAGAAATACTAAAACTTGGTTAATTGTAAGTTTTATAAAATTAATATTCAGTATAAAAGTTTATAAGGAGACCTAATTAAGTATTGAGTGGAACAGAGTAAAGTCCTGCTTTAAAGGAAAAGTCCGGTCAGCAAGGAATGATCAATGGATAATTATCTATACCTAAAACTAATATGTTTATAATGAATTTAGTGTTAATCAGTAAAAAAAAATAAAAGTAATAATTTTCATTGCGATCACAGAGTCTGGGAGCGGCCATTTTTGCCCAAATATAGTAGCCCCTCCCTCCTGCCATCTTCCGGCCGTGACGTCACGACGAGGTAAGCCTAGCGCCATTCTCCCCGCTTTACAAGCAAAATCAATGGGAACTTGTTAGAAATCTACGGAAGAGGATTAGGGAAAAAAAAGTTAAACTTTTTTATTTTTATTTTATTTCAGTATTGTATGGGAAAAAAGTCAAAATTCTGACTTTTTTCTCAGAATTCTGACTTTAATCTTGGAATTCTGACTTTAATCTCAGAATTCTGACTTTAATCTTGGAATTCTGACTTTAATCTTGGAATTCTGACTTTAATCTCAGAATTCTGACTTTAATCTTGGAATTCTGACTTTAATCTTGGAATTCTGACTTTAATCTTGGAATTCTGACTTTAATCTCAGAATTCTGACTTTAATCTTGGAATTCTGACTTTAATCTTGGAATTCTGACTTTTTTTCTCAGAATTTTGACTTTTTTTCTCAGAATTTTGACTTTAATCTTGGAATTCTGACTTTAATCTTGGAATTCTGACTTTTTCTCAGAATTCTGACTTTAATCTTGGAATTCTGACTTTTTTTCTCAGAATTCTGACTTTAATCTTGGAATTCTGACTTTAATCTTGGAATTCTGACTTTTTTTCTCAGAATTCTGACTTTAATCTTGGAATTCTGACTTTAATCTTGGAATTCTGACTTTAATCTCAGAATTCTGACTTTAATCTTGGAATTCTGACTTTAATCTTGGAATTCTGGCGCAGTGAGGATCGGGGTCTTCTCACACCCTTGTTCTCCGGCTGCCGCCTGGAGTCTGGGGCCTGGAGGAAGAGCGGGCCACCTGGTCCGTGTTTTTGGCTGGGGCTGGCTGCGGGGCCTAGGTGGCCTGCTGGTGGCGGGGCTGTCACCTCTGCTCTCCCCAAAGAAGGTTGGATGGAGGGGCATGAAGTGCCTGGTTGAAGGTTTTTTTTTTTTTTTTTTTTTTTTTTTTTTTTTTTGTTCTTTTTGGGGGGGGGGGGGGGGGGGGGCGGTTCTGGTTGGGGGGCCGGCGCGGGATGGGTGGGCCCCGGTCCCGGGGGGGGCTCTTGCGGGGGGTGGTCCGGTCCGTGTGCGGGGTGGGGGGGCCGGGCTTGAAGCAGGAAAGAGATGGGTTGGTGTGGCGGTGTCGCCGCTCCCCTCCCCTCACATCCGGATTTTAGGTTCACTTATGGGGTCATCCGATAGTCCCGGGACCGACCACCGGTGTCACCGGGTTTTTGGTCCTGGTATTATTGGATGTGAGTGTTATGTGTGAATGTGTGTCTGCGTTGTTATTTTCTTTATTTATTATTATTATTATTTTATTCAATTTTTTTTTTTTTTTTTTTTTTTTTTTTTCCTGTGGTACGAGTGGGGGCACTAGGGAGGGAAGGCATGATTGAGATGGTGTGTTTTTTTTTTTTTTTTTTTTTTTTTTTTCTTTCCCAGGTTGGGGTCTCAACCGCACCCTCTCCCAAATACATCTCAAGTCTCCGCTAAGTGCGGAGCCCATTCCCCCCGTCCTGCTCTCCCTCCGCTGGCTGGCGTCGGGGCTCACCGGTGCACTGGTGGAGCTGGGGGTGGATGCCCGGGGGACTGCTGGCTCATTCCTGGCGGCCTCTCCACTGGCCCCGGCCGGCCGGGGCTTTGCTGGGGCTCCTGTCTGGGGGTGGGGTGCCCTTGGGGCCTCGGATCCCTGGGGCCTGGGACTGGATCCGCTTCGGGGTGGGGCTGGGTGTTGTTCGGGGATTTTCGGGGTCGGTGCCGGTGCCTTCGCTACGATGCCGGTTCCTGGGCAGTGTTTCTTTCCTATGCCGGTTCTGTGGTATCGGTTCGGGGAGGGGGGGAGCTGCGCGGCATGGTTGGGTGCGGGTCTTGGGTCCTGTTTTGGGCTCCGGTTTTTCCGCTCGCACTTCTCCTCTTGCCTATTTATTTTAATTATAATTATTAATTAATTTATTTATTTACCTATTTATTTGTTATTTTTTTTTTATTTTATTTTTATTTTTTTTCTCTTCCTCGGTGGGGGGGAGCGGTTGCGGGCGGGTCGGTGTCTGGTGTCCGCTGTCGCATTGTGGGGGCCCCTTTTTTTTTTTTTTTTTTTTTTTTTTTTTTTCTCTTTTTTTCTTTGGGGGGTTTGGCATGTCTGTTTTCTCGGGGGGCAGGCGGGCCTGCTGGGTGGGGGTCCTGCTGGCGGCGCGCCGCTGGTGTGTGGGGGTCCGGGCGGCTCCGGCGGGGGTAGTGTTGGGGGGCCGGTCTGGGCGGGCTGGCTGCGCTGGCTGGGTATTCGGGTGGGTTTTCCCTCCTGGAGGCATGGCGGGGCTGCTCTGTTCCCACTGATCGCGGCGGGTGGGGCTGCGGGGCGGGTGTGGGCCTGGGGTGGCTATGACCGGCGCGTGGTGGGGGGCCGGGGCGGCGGAGCTGCTCTGGCCGCGTGTCGGGGCCTGGTGCGGGCTGCGGGGGGGGGTGGCGGACGTGGCTGGGCTGCTTTGGCATCGTCCGGTGGGGGGGGCGGCGCGGTTCGCTCCGCTCTGGCTTTGTGCTGCCCCTCGGGCTGCTGGGGGGGTGGTTGCGCCGGCTGCGGTCTGCTCTTCTTGCGGTTTTGCGCCGGGCGGCTTTTCTGCTCTCGGGCTGATTCTGTGCGCGGTGTGTTTCGTTGCGCGCTGTTGGCATCGGTCTTGGTGGGGTGGGGCTGCGCTTTTGGCCGGGGGGGGCGTTTTGGGGGGGGTCCCGCGGCGCTCGTGGCCGGTTCGCGGCGGATGCGCATGGGCCCCGGCCGGGGGCGGGGCCGTCTTAGTGTTTTCCTGGGTGGTGCGGTCGCGGTGGGTGTTGCGGCCGGTCGCCGGGGCTTGGTGCGGGGGGGCGGGGCGTGTTTCGGTGCTCTGTGGGGCTGGGGCGTTTCGGTCGGCGCCGTGGGGGGGCTGGTGTTCGGCGCCCGGCCCTACTTCGGGGTGGCCGGCTGCCGGCGGGGCCCGCGGACTCGTCCCCGCGGCTCCCCGGGGCGCCGGCATGGCGGTGGCTGGGGGGCTTCCTCGTGGCTGTCTCTCCTCCTGCCTTGGTGGGGTCTGATTTCCGGGGCTGGCCCCGCCTTGGTGCCTTCGCTTCTGGGGTCCCCTTGGGCGCCTGGGGCTTTGGGTCTCCCGGCGCTGGACTCAGTGCTCTGGGGGGTGTGCCTCTCCGGCTCTCCACAACCACTATTGAGCATTTTTTTCTATGGTTAAAACTTTACATGCACAAGTTCACCCTCACAAACAACTACAGGTGCTAGGCTTCAGGTACTTAGAGATTCACTTCCAAACAGAAACCCCACATTCATATCTTCAGGTAACACAGAGTACATGTCAGACTTAATAATATTACTTTAGTGATAGTTTCAAGGTGTTTGCTTTATTGTATATCTCGTACCATGTTTTTTGGTTGTGCTGTTCTTTTTTCTTTTTTCTTTTTCTCCATCTCATTACAGGTGTTGAAGCAGACTGAAAATGTTTTGTCATTGTCTCCTTCCTATCTCCTCTTTCTTTCATCTTTTGTCCTGTTTTTTTCTTTTTCTTTTTCCTTCTTCTTCTTCTGTTTTTCTGCTCTACTTACATTGCAGTGTCCATATGAACTGTAAAACTCCCTGCATAATTATAATAAAGCAATTTATATACATGAAACAAGTGGAGCGGTATGGCAATTGCGATACCGCTACACTTGTGAAAGTAAAATCTGTTGGGCTCCTTTTGGCATCAAGACAATTATTCTTATTGCCACCTTGCCAGACAGGACACTGTAAAAAAAAAAAAAAAAAAAAAAAAAAAAAAAAAAAAAAAAAAAAAAAAAAAAAATCTTGGAATTCTGACTTTAATCTCAGAATTCTGACTTTAATCTTGGAATTCTGACTTTAATCTTGGAATTCTGACTTTAATCTCAGAATTCTGACTTTAATCTTGGAATTCTGACTTTAATCTTGGAATTCTGACTTTTTTTCTCAGAATTTTGACTTTTTTTCTCAGAATTTTGACTTTTTTTCTCAGAATTTTGACTTTTTTTCTCAGAATTCTGACTTTAATCTTGGAATTCTGACTTTAATCTTGGAATTCTGACTTTTTCTCAGAATTCTGACTTTAATCTTGGAATTCTTACTTTTTTTCTCAGAATTCTGACTTTAATCTTGGAATTCTGACTTTAATCTTGGAATTCTGACTTTTTTTCTCAGAATTCTGACTTTAATCTTGGAATTCTGACTTTTTTTCTCAGAATTCTGACTTTAATCTTGGAATTCTGACTTTTTTCTCAGAATTCTGACTTTAATCTTGGAATTCTGACTTTTTTTCTCAGAATTTTGACTTTAATCTTGGAATTCTGACTTTAATCTTGGAATTCTGACTTTTTTTCTCAGAATTCTGACTTTAATCTTGGAATTCTGACTTTTTTCTCAGAATTCTGACGTTAATCTTGGAATTCTGACTTTTTTCTCAGAATTCTGACTTTAATCTTGGAATTCTGACTTTTTTCTCAGAATTCTGACTTTAATCTTGGAATTCTGACTTTAATCTTGGAATTCTGACTTTTTTTCTCAGAATTCTGACTTTAATCTTGGAATTCTGACTTTTTTTCTCAGAATTCTGACTTTAATCTTGGAATTCTGACTTTTTTCTCAGAATTCTGACTTTAATCTTGGAATTCTGACTTTTTTTCTCAGAATTTTGACTTTAATCTTGGAATTCTGACTTTAATCTTGGAATTCTGACTTTTTTCTCAGAATTTTGACTTTAATCTTGGAATTCTGACTTTTTTCTCAGAATTCTGACTTTAATCTTGGAATTCTGACTTTTTTTCTCAGAATTCTGACTTTAATCTTGGAATTCTGACTTTTTTCTCAGAATTCTGACGTTAATCTTGGAATTCTGACTTTTTTCTCAGAATTCTGACTTTAATCTTGGAATTCTGACTTTTTTCTCAGAATTCTGACTTTAATCTTGGAATTCTGACTTTTTTCTCAGAATTCTGACTGAATTCTGACAATAAAAAAGTCAGAATTCTGACTTTTTTTCTCAGAATTTTGACTTTTTTCTCCGAATTCTGACTTTTTTCCCATGTTAAACTGAAATAAAATGTAAAAATCAGTTAACTTTTTTTTTTCCAGTGGCCCTAATCCTCTTCCGTTGAAATCTCTCCTCGCGAGTAACTAAATTAATTGTCTCTGTGCCTTCTTTCTTTCCCTGTATGTATGTATGATGTTTTAGGTGCTTAGACCTAACAGAACTACTAGACACATCTGCAATCAACAACAATTATTGAAGATTTCCAGAGGACTTCACCATCGAAACTCGCGACAGGTATATACGTAGTTAAACTGACAATGCCCACTTGCATGGCAGTTGGAACAGATCAGGTAATAGTTTGGGTTTACCTTCTGCCTGATGGCGTCTTTACGCTGTCGCTCCGTCTCATCTGAGGAAGAACGTGGAAAGATCTCAGTGGTCATCTCTAATGTCACTGTGTGAAGAAGTTTGCGTGCTGTTAGACGTAAGGCGCATGTTGCTCTTACAGTGAATTGCAGGGACAAAGTACTCCAGGGCGTGGCAGTAGAGAGTCAGCGCTGCAGCCCGCTCCCCCTCCTGGTCCTTCTGCACGGCCTGCGTCACCAGCTCCCTCTTTAAGGAACAAAAAGGCGTCCGTTTTTTTTAACTGCAGAATGCTCTGCCTGTAGTGTTTAACCTCCTCTAAAGCCTCTTACTGCTTTTACTATGCACTCAGCACTTGGCATGTGCTCCATGTCCAGAAAAGGGTGAGTGAAGAACTCCTCAAAGGTGATCCGGGCATCCGGATTTCGCTCGAGCAGCCTCAACAGAAGGTCTCTGCAGTCTTTGGAGACCCGGGCGCCTGGAGGGAGCTAATGCACAAAACACGACCTTATTACTCATGATATAATTCACAAAGCAGAGAAAGGACACAACCTTCCATCCCTCATCTCTACACCCTGACAAAACATGACTTTCAGATAGCTCCTCAATTTAGTCATAATACACAAAACTAAATACTTCTAACACCACACATCTTAAGTTAGAAACTACATGATCAACATTCAGACACATTAACTTATAGTACCTTTAACCTTTTCCTGTCCAAGTTACCAGTTATGGTAACTTGGACTACCATAAATAAGTAAAAGGTCTAATGTGGGTTCAGGTTCAGCTCCGTCTTAAAACTGAGAGTAAATGCTTCAGAGAAAACCAGCAATAATCTATTTTTGCCTATTGTGTGTAAAATATTACCTACTCTATCCTGAGTTAAAGAAAAGTTAATAAGTTAAATAAGGTTAAAAAGATGATTTAAAAAGCTAAAACCCTAATAAATGTTTTTTAAAGCTGATTAAAAAAGCTAAAGATGAGATTGAAAAAAATAAAAAAATCTGATTTCAAATGTTAAAAACGTTTTTTTTTTTACCATATCAGGCCAAGGGACTGTTTACAATAATTTCTTTGATCTTTGCATTGAAAATACATTTTAACTTTAGCAAAGAAATAAGGTATCTTCTATCCTCCAATAACACTCTTAGCTTTCAGTTTTAAAGTAATAAACTTAGGGCCCTATAAAGAGTTAAACATTATATCTCTCTTCACTAACTATTCCTTCTGTTTTAGAAGATTTTCTCCCAGTTATTCTTCTTTAATATAATGGAAAAGAGGCAGCTTTCTCCTTACAACTAGAGAAGTACGCCACCCAGTGGTATAAAAGCAGACAGAAGAAGAAAGAGGAATCAGCAGTTTTGAGAAAATCTGTGATTGATATCCATTAGATTTCTGTATAAATGTGAAAAGGATAAATCTATTTCTGGAGGATATTCAGTGTCATTTCTCTCATTCCTGCAAGCTGTTTTGTAAACACTCTGTGTGTACAAAATGACAATAAAGTTTGTCTAAGTCTAAGTCTATGATGATGTAGAATTAAGGAATTAGAGCTTTATTTTTCCAAACAGTTCAAATCCAGCTGTAACTGGTTTTTACCTCTACTGGTTGATTGCTTCGGATTTTTTCTTCCAGTTCAGCGTATGACTTTGAAGCAAATGGGGCTCGTCCAAACAGCGCCTCTGTGCACATAGAAACAATGAAACCGTGTTCAGTAACGGGACGGTTTAAAAGGCCGTACAAGAGCAGAACGTTGGAAGAAAAACTAAGAAGAGGGGAAGTCTGGGAAAAAAAATACAAAAAAGCTTAAGAAAAGCTAAGCTAATGATTCATCCACTCCTCAATGAACTCAACGCTTTCAATAAACTCAAGAAAAAACATAATAGAGGTTGTAAATCATAACAAAAATACTATTATGAAAAGATGTTCTTATTAAACAAAACATCTATATCCTTCGAATATATGATACCTCATGAATGTGACACATTAAAGGATTAACTGATGGATCCCCTGAAAATGTATGAAATTCATTTTTCTGAAGCATCTCAGAGTTTCCCTGTAAATATGAATCTATATAAGGAATTCTGATTAATTACGTCTATCTTTGACTGAATCTCTAGTAGCAGTCTTTCACCACACCCTCGTATTTTGAGGCACTAAAAGTTTAATTTTGAGGGACTAGTTTTGATGAAATAGTCCATCCTGCTCAAGAAAATGTATTAAATCATTTCAATAAGAAGAAACAAAACTACCAGAAAAAGAAAAAATGTAAGAGGAGCATCTAGATTTGCTTATCTTCATGAAAAAAGCTGACCCTTCTTCTATTCTGACCAGTTTCCACATATTAAACTGATTTATTCTCTCATCTCTGACTGGATTCAACCCAGGACAGTAAAGAGGCTTAAATGGTCACTTATTTAAATGTTGCATTGAAGCAATGAAACTAAACAAATTATGTAGGAACTATAGGAAAAATTGCCATGGTGAATTAGATCTAAATCTCAGTAGGGTTTTCCTCTGGTTGATTAAAGGACATTTTACTTGTTTCAGTCACAGTCTCTCTTATTCAGCTTCTCTAAAGGTGTCAAGAGCTCCAACCAACTAAAATAGTCTAGTTGTGTTGCTACAACATTGAGACTCTATTATTGAACTAATAATCCCATAAAGGACCCTTCACCATCCTGCCCATTACATGATTAATGGTACAATTCTCCTCTGACCTACTGAGCCTGATCTTTCCAGCCCTCACTGCTGCTCATGTGATTAATCTTTTCATTTACGAAAAAGGCAGCCCAGTCAAGCTGTTATTACCGACCATTAAAACTGACCTCCCACTAGCTAGCTCAAGATGCTATTAATAAAGCAGACAGAGGGAAAATTCAGGTGTGATTGGAGCAGAAAAAGGTTTGGTTAGTTTACTTCAAACATGTAAAGAACTGAAATAAACAAAAACATTGCTGCTGTATTTGATATATTTTGGAATGGAGAGGGGGAAAGTACAATTTATTTAATCTCAGAATCCCCAGAACCTTACAGACCATAGAACAAAAAGTAGGATTTCACATCGGCTTGTTTTTTTAATAGATGTAATTAACAAACAACATTAAGGCTCCATTGATATATCAGCATTATTAGAACACATATAGAGAATACAGCAGCGTAGCTGTAACATGTAGCCTAGGCGGAAGTTTAACTGAAGAAACTAAATTTGTTCCAAAAGTTTGTTTATTTAGAAATGTTTAATTGCTAAAATCATCTTTTAAGATGAATGGATTCATGCAAAAAACACGTTGTACAAATAGAAATAATAAAAAAAAACAATCCAGAAAAGAAATTTTGAAAAAGGTCCTTCCAAATTTTTTTTGTGTTGTTCTTTTCATAGGTTATTTTCATATTTTTATTTGTTTTTTGTTTTTCAGATTACTGTTGTACCGATTGTAGTCTTTTAAAATTTCCTCTTAAGTGAGAAGCAAAGAAGCATTTCAGAAGTACTACTTTTTTAAAATAAAAAAATTTTAAATGCAAAAAAAAATGTTCTTTGCAAAACTATTGGAACATAATTCACTCCATATACAAAAGCTTTAAAGGCTAATCCACCCCTTAAAAGAAGCCCTTCCTCCTTTGTAGAGAGTACATTTCAAATATCATTAAATAATAATTAAGCATTTGCTTTAAAAATCCTGCTTATACAAGAATTAAAAAGCTTACAGGTGGAAATAAAATGTAAAGAAAAAAAATAGTAAAACTTTATCTGTACAGCAAAATAGAAAATCTAATTCAAGAAAAAATGTATGTTGGTGTATGAGAACCTGAAGAGGTCAATAATGGAGGATTCTGGGTTTAAAGGACATTTCTAAAATCACTCACCATAAAGAATCACTCCTACCGACCAAAGATCCACTCTGGAGTCATACTGGTGTCGGCACACCATCTCCGGAGCCATGTAGAGCGGGGAACCTCTCAGGACACTCTTCTCATCCCACGGCGACATGTACTGGGCAAACCCGAAATCTGGGTGGTAAATAGGATGTATATTCTCCGTAAACAACCAAAGATTAAAAAAAAGGACCGTGTGAAAGCAGCCCAGAGTTCTGCTGTATGAAGCTACATGTTTGTACAGCACTTCAATGTTCAACTTCCTGTTCTGACATGTTACAACAAACCATGTAGCAATGCACTTTATGCAGTAGTGCAAAGCCTCCCCAGAGAATCATGCTGCCACCACCATGTTCCATGGGGGTGATAGTTAGTTGGAGTTAGTTTTACACCACATTTAAGCTAAAATCTAAAAGGTTCGCTTAGATTCAGGCTTCTGCAGAGATTCTTCTTCTACATATTTGCAAAAAATAAAAGTTTAAACCCTGAAATTGCAAATAGTTAATCTATTTCATAGTTATTGACTAAAATTAAATAAATAAAACGTTGGTGTGTGAAACACATCTAACAAATTAAATGTTAAGATTTAAGAGTGTTTCTTTTTCTGTTAAAATGAGCTCACCTGCTAGCCTCTTGAGACCATCCTGATCTCGCAAGCTTTCAAGGTTTCACTCGCAGATCAGTCTGGAGACTCTCCGTTAAAGAAAATTTGGAGCCGTTCACCAAACGAACGTCCAATCAGCGTTGGCTTTGAGGCGGGTTGAGGTGTGACGCAACGAGAAGCGCGACAGTTCAGTCTAAAGAACATGGCGGCTTCAGCCGATGAAACTAGCGTTAGCGTGGCTATCGAGCAAGTTTTATGGGAATTACAGAGTATTTCTTCACTGAAAGAAGAGCAAAACACTGCTCTGGAGGCTTTTCTCAGAGGAAAAGATGTTTTTGCCCTTCTCCCGACTGGTTTCAGCAAGAGTTTGATCTATCAATTGGCTCCTCTTCGTCGTCGCTCTGTTAGTACGTTGATCTGATTGGTTTATTTGGCCCGTCTATCACCAACATAGGCCAATCAGCTAACCAGTATTTTCGCCCCTTCCCAAAATTACTTCAACGGAAGGTTTCCAGATGGATATGCGGAGCAAATCCAGCAAATCCATCTGGCGGAGTCAGGTTACTCACCTGCTAGTTTGAGGACAGAACCGCTAAGCAGGATATTTTGGGGCTTCAAATCCAAGTGTGAGATATTCCGTTCATGAAGGAATTGGAGAGCGCAGGCTGTTTGAACACATGGATGCAATTAAAAATAGAACAAAACCAAAAAAAACATATAAAAGACATCATCAGACATGCCGCTGGCAATAAATACTAGAGATGCACGATATTGGGATTTTGGCCGATATCCGATATGCCGATATTTTAAAACTCATGTAGCCGATAACCGATATCGATACCGATGTTAAAGCTGGACAAAAATAAGTAGTCATTGAAAATAGCAGTTTTGTTATCCATTTCTGACACTTTGAAAAATAATATACTCAAATATATTTTCATATGCTGATATCAAATTGATTTTTAAAAACACAGTATCGATCTATTTTACTTTCAAAATCTCGTGAAATTTCATCGTTCTGTTACAAACTCTCGTGATATTTTGCTAATTCTTGTGAGATTCTGTTAATAAAATAGATCGATACCGCGTCAATATATCAACATATAAAAATATGGCAACATTTGGTGAATTTTCGGGGGATTTCGTAGCATAACGATGACATATAGAAATATTTCATTAGTAAAAGAGATTGATATGGTGTTTTTAAATGGCAATATATCAGCATATGAAGATATTGGGATATTTTAATGGATCAATATTTTTTCCCTCGTCTTTAGAAGTTTATAAGTCTGTAAAAAAGAAGTTTTTGAGGAAGAAGAAGAAGTATTTCTTTTTTTTTTTTAGACTTTAGAAACTCAGAAGCTGATCAAATATCGGGTTAAATATCGGTGGGGTGGCCGATGTCCGATATTCAGTTTTAAGGCCGATACCGATAGGGGGCGATTATATCGTGCATCCCTAATAAATACAAAAGTTTTTTTTTGTTGTTGTTGTTTTTTTTACAAAAAACAAAACTTTCAAATCATATTTTTTTACACCACTGGGCCTAATGTGAGTAAAAGAAACAGCGGTTGATCTAAACTGGGAACGTCTCACCTATCTGCTGCAGGAAGCGCCGAGCCAGGCTCTCTGGTAAAATCCTCCGACTGCGTATAAACCGGGAGAGATCCCCGCCTGAACACCACTCCAGAATCAAATAAATGTTCTCCGCGTCCCACTGAGAAAAAGCAAGAGCAAACGTTTGGTTATCTAACATAACCCCAGTTCTTAGAATAATATGAGCGAGGTGTCTCGCTATGGGATGCAGCCTCCTGCAGCCCTGATAGAAGCATCTATCTCAATCTGCCAATCCTGATTGGCCAGTGGAAGTGCCCGTCATACGCCACGCCCCGTAGCTCCGACTACTAAAGCGTGTGCGGATCACGGCACTCCAATTCAACAAGCAAACCTCTTCTCGCCGCCCTGCAAGAAGGGTCGTCTGGCGAGACACCTCGCTCATATTATTCTAAGAACTGGGGTTATGTTAGATAACCAAACGTTCTTTTTCATAATATTCACTCGGTGTCTCGCTATGGGATATGGTAGCTCCCGTATTGTCAGACAGCTTATCGAACAAGAACCGGCCGACGGGGAAGGTCCACAAGGTCAGTTATGACTCTAGGACCGCACTGGCCACGCACGGTCCAGACACGTCAAGCATGTAGAACCGGACAAAAGTCAGAGGCGAAGACCAATTCGCCGCTGAACAAATGTCCTGAACGGACACTCCCCGAAATAAAGCCCAGGACGCAGCCATCCCGCGGGTAGAGTGTGCACGCAGACCCGCCGGGGGCTGCAGACCCCTGCTTCCATACGCCAAAGCTATAGCCTCCACCACCCAGTGGGCGAGGCGTTGCTTTGTGATTGGCTGCCCCTTACGGGGCTCCGCCCAGGAGACAAAGAGCTGATCACTCATCCTGAAGCTCTGCGTCCTGTCCATATAAGAGCGCACGGCTCGAACAGGGCACAGCGTGTGCGCTCGCCGTTCACCTGGGGGGGCAGCGAACGCCGCTAGCTCGATCGGTGAACAAGAACCAACCACTTTAGGAACAAAGGCCGGGTTGGGCTTCAGAACCATACGCGTGTATTCCGGGTCGAACCGGGTACATGCGGGGCTCACAGAGAGCGCATGAATGTCGCTGACTCGTTTCGCAGAGGCCAGGGCCAGTAACAGCACTGTCTTGAGAGACAGATGTTTAAGACTGGACCCCAACAACGGTTCAAATGGGGGTCCCTTAAGCCCCTCCAGAACCACCGACAAATCCCACGGAGGCAGCAAAGGTCTGGAGACGGGGAGGAGCCTGCGGGCGCCCTTCATAAACCGACAAACCAAAGGGTGTTGGCTCGCCGTTTTGTCTCCAAATCCTATATGGCATGCTGCTATAGCTGCCAGATAAACCTTAACCGTGGAAAAAGCTTTTCCTTTATCAATCAGTTCCTGTAAAAACGACAGAATCGCTGGTACAGAACACTGAAAAGGAACGTAGTCCCGTTCAAGACACCACCGCTCAAACAGTCCCCACTTGGAGCCATATAGGTTCCTAGTGGAGGGAGCCCTGGCGTTTTGGATAGTATTAATTACACTCTGAGGGAGCCCGGCAGTGGTTAAATTAAGCCACTCACGGGCCAGGCCCACAGCTGCAGTCGCTCCGGGTGTGGGTGGTACACTGTCCCCGCACCCTGCGAGAGCAGGTCCCTGCGCAGCGGCAGCTCCCAAGGCTGGGCGCACAGCATCTGGAATATCTCCGCCAGACAGTGTTGCGCTGGCCAGTGCGGAGCTATTAGGATCAGTCTGTGGTTGAATGCCCTCACTCTGGCGAGAGTGGGGGGTATCAGGGCCAGCGGTGGAAACGCGTATAGCAGCTCGTGCGGCCAGGCGTGCGCTAATGCGTCTACGCCCAGAGGGGCATTCAGAGTGCTCAGAGAGAAGAACAGCTCGCATCGAGCGTTTTCCCTGGACGCGAACAGATCTATCTGAGCGCGCCCGTAGCGCGCCCATATCTGCTCCACGACCTGTGGGTGCAGCGTCCATTCCCCGTACACTGGCGCGCCTCTGGACAGCAGGTCCGCACCCGTGTTCAAGTCTCCCGGGACGTGCGTCGCTCTCAGGGAGAGAAAGTGGGTACTGCTCCAGAGAATCAGGTCGCGCGCCAGATTGTGCAACATGCGGGAGCGCAGGCCCCCTTGGCGGTTGATATACGCCACTGTTGTCGTGTTGTCCGTCCTCACCAGGACATGGTGACCCGAGAGGAATGGGAGGAAGTGTCTCAGAGAAAGAAACACCGCCGAAAGTTCGAGAAAGTTTATGTGAAGGCGCTGGAGGGCCTGGCTCCAGCGACCCCTCACAGACCTGCCCTCGTGAATGCCGCCCCAGCCTGATAGGCTGGCACCCGTGGTTACCACTTTCCTGGACGAGACGGTGCCCATAGGCACCCCTTGGGTCAGGAAGGACGGGGCTCGCCAACAGCGCAGAGCTGTTATACAGTCCGCTGTGACCGTTATCCGCCGTGCGCCATGACGCACGGGGTCCATTCGGAGCGAAGCGACCCAGCGCTGAAAGTCCCGCATGTGAAGGCGGCCGAGGCGAATCACGAGGATGGCTGAGGCCATCAGACCCAGCAACCGAAGGCACAGTCTGAACTGGACAGAACTGTGCAGACGGAATTGTGACAGGCACGTTCTGAAAACTCACTCTTTCCTCTGACAGGCGGGCTGTGAACGGAACAGAGCGCAGGGATAATCCCAGAAAGCATATCTCCTGCATTGGAGATAGGTGGCTTTTTTCCATATTTATCACAAAACCTAAATCCATCAAGTGTTTTGTGACAATGTGTGTGTGAACCCTGGCTTCCTGTTCTGACTGCGCTAACAGGAGCCAGTCGTCTAAATACGTGGCCAGACGTATCCCCCGGCGTCTGAGCGGGGCTACCGCGGCCTCTGTGCACCGTATGAAAACCCTCGGACTGAGAGACAGACCGAATGGTAGAACACGGTATTCGTAACACACCCCTTGAAAGGCAAACCGGAGATATTGTCTGTGAGGGGGATAAATGGGAATGTGGAAATACGCGTCTTTCAGATCCACGGACGAAAACCAGTCGTTCGGTCTTACTAGACGCAACAGAGCTGCATGTGTCAGCATCCTGAACTTGTATTTCCGCAGGAATTTGTTCAGGGCTCTTAAGTCCAGAATAGGGCGGATTCCTCTCCCCCCCCGTTTGGGGACGAGGAAGTATCTGGAATAAAACCCTGACAGACTCTGTTCGGGAGATACGACAGAAACTGCTCGTTTGTCTATCAGAGAGAGAATTTCCTCCCGTAAAACTCGAGCTGATTCTCCCTGTGCATGTGAGTGTATTACACCGGAGAAGCGGGGAGGGACAGTGGCGAATTGAAGCCTGTATCCCCGGGAAATTGTGCGCAACACCCACGGTGGAGCTGCTGCTGCTCTCCAGCTTTCCCATCTGAGAGAGAGCGGGGGAAAATATTGCGGCTCCTGCCCCGCGCCCCCCTGTGGTGGAACCGAGAAATGATTCTCGGGCACCACCGGAGGCACGGTGGAGCGCTCTGCTCTGCTCCGCGGGGACGGCGGTGCCCGTCCCGGGAGCAGAGCTGCAGGGGGCTGAGCGGCCACCCTGCTTATAGAGAGAGCATCGTCTGTTTTGGCTTTTTTTATTATCTGCACCCTCGGCTCGTGGCCTGGCTGTGACAGATTTATTTTTATTTTGACACCATTTTTTCTTTGAACAAGGGTGTGTGACTGTGCTTTTGGACATTCCGCTCGGGGCGCAACCGCGCAGACCTCCGGGGCGATGTCCTTCTCCTCGCAGACCGGCTCTGGGATGGGCAACGGTGGCGTGGGGTGCGCACAAACAAGCCAAAACGGTGGGCCTGCGCAACGGGGAACAGCAGGCTGCACCAACTGAGGAACTGGCGGCTGTCAGGCCGCCCTCTTTTTCTTCCTCGCCTGTGGGACCGAGCTCGCGGCGGCTGTGGGCGGCGGCGGCGTAGCGGTCGTGGAGGCAGGTTTCCCCTGCCAGCCGGCTCCGCGCTCCTTCCTCATCGGAGGGGGCGGACCTGGCGGTGGTGGCCGTCTTGGTACCTTAAAACGCGGCGGCTGGGAGGCTGCATGCGCAAAGGTTTTGCGTTGCACCGGAGGTGAAGGCGCAGGGGCTTTCCGAGGGAGACAAAGTTTGAGGGCCTCGTTGTCCTTTTTCTTTGCCTCACATCTTTGCTGCATTGTGGCCAATGCAGAGCCGAAGATGCCTTCAGGGACGATCGGCATATCCAGGATGTCATCCCGCTCCCTGTCGGTCAGGTTAGCGAGACTGAGCCATCGCGCTCGCTCCTGGACGACGAGGGTTGCCATCACCTTCCCTGTGGCCTGGACCGCGACACGTTGGATACGGAGAGACAGGTCCGCGATGAGCGCCATCTCCTCCCACGCATCCGGGTCTTGCTCCTCAGCAGACGCGCCAAACAACTCCGCTTGGTAGGCAGTGAGGATGGAGAGGGCGCTGAGGGCTCTGGCCGAGAGGGCTGCTGCTTTGTATGCCTTTTCGGTCAGCGCAGACTGGAACCGTTCGGGCTTAGCTGGCAGCGTCGGGCGTCTGGGGGAAGCTGCAGACAGCTGGCTCACGCTGCCTGGGCAGAGGTGCGCAGCTACCGGGACTTCCACCGGAGGCATGGAGAGGAGGCCGTGGGCGTCCATCGCCTCGCAGTCGAGGGATGCTGCGCCCGAAATAGGGCTCCTGTTGCTGTATGGGCAGCTAGTCCATGTTTTGGAGAGCTCCGTCAGCAACTCGGGGAAGACAGGGAGAAGCTGCTTCACTGCATTTCGTGCCAGGGGAAGCCGTTTGCCTTCGTAGCGGGACCGGGTGGGCTCCGCTATTGCGACCGGCCAGGGAATATCCAGCTTCTCTGCCGCGCGTTTGCACACGTCGAGCAGGTCCACATGGAGGGAGGGAGCTGGTGAGCTCGCTCCCCTGTCTTCCATGGCGGAAGGGCACGGCGGTTTAGGCCTCTCAGGCTGTGCTGGGGCCATGAAGGTGTCATCCTCTTCCTCGTCCTCTGATATGAGGAACGAGGTGTCGTCATCCTCCTCCATGGGACTGACTTCCAGCACGTCTTCCTCGGGAAACGGGGGGGCATGGAGCTGCTCGCACTGGGCACCCCAGTCGTAGTCAGTCTCCGGGGCTTCCCCAGCTGTGTCCACGTCCTCCTCCGCGGCTGCACCTTGTGCGGCGGTGGGGAGGAATGGATCACGGTCCGAGATGCTAACCTGGTGGGCTAGCCTGCGTCTGAGGCTCTTGACCGTGAACACTTTGCAGTGTCCACAGGAGCCGGGAATTTCTAGGGCCAACCTGGCGTGGTCGACTCCTAGACAGGTACCACACACCGGGTGGGTGTCTTTCCCTGAAATTTTATTCCCGCAGCCACAAAGACGGTGGTCTCCCCTGGCGTGGGGGTTTTGGACGGCCGCCATTTCCCGACGAGCTGGAGTGCTGGTAGGGAAAGGAACCGTAGCTAGCTGGCGTGCTAGCGTGGCGGGGTCGAGGAAGTAGCTGGTGTGCTAAATGCTCGTCCGACTCGAGCGTCCGTGGAGAGGAGCCGAGAGGGATTCCGCCGTGAAGAGAGACAAAAGGTTACCGGTCCGGTCTGGAGTGAGCGGACAGGGCAGAAGCCAGAGCACAGTGCTAGCGTCCGGCGACGGAAACTAGCAAGGTCCGTCTGTGGGCAGTTAAGCTAGCGAAGGCTCCGACGTGAGATAAGCTCTCAGGTGAGAAGAGGTTTTGAATTGGAGTGCCGTGATCCGCACACGCTTTAGTAGTCGGAGCTACGGGGCGTGGCGTATGACGGGCACTTCCACCGGCCAATCAGGATTGGCAGATTGAGATAGATGCTTCTATCAGGGCTGCAGGAGGCTGCATCCCATAGCGAGACACCGAGTGAATATTATGAAAAAGAACTCATAAAGATACCCGATCAGGCTAACACCGATTAACTTAGAGCGTCAAAGATTTAAACGATTCAGATATTTTTACAAACATAAACATACACATAGTGTTAATGTGTTTTAGTTTAGCGTTAATATGATTGTACAATATTACAAACACTACCGTATCAGAGAGTATCAGTGAGTAAACAGCCAGACCAGTTAATAAACTGGAGGTGTAATTTATCAGCTCATAGTTGGCAGGTAATGATATTTTTTCATTTACATTTGATCAGATTTGATGCATTTTTCCATCTGCAATGCATAAAAAAAAAAAAAAATCACTCATCATTCTGTTAAAACCTGTTTACCTAATATAGCTAGGTACACATGTTTAGTTGCTTTGTTCTAGATTTGCAAACATTTTACTGAAAAAAAAAGAATCCAGTAGTGAGGTGATGTTAGAATCTAAATGATTTAAAAATGGGCTGAATGTGTGGAGAAAAGTAAGGCTTATAATACCTCTGCATAAAGGTTAGCTATGATTGTGAGCCAGACTGGTGGGACAACGTATTTTTTCCACTCCTACTTCATATCAATGCAGGTCAGAACCGGGCCAGAACTTTTGGCTTTCAGAATCTTCACTGTTTTGAGTTGCATTGTTTCTCATAAGCAGCAATAGAGTAATTTTCTTTTGTGAAAACCCCCCCCCAAAAAAACAAACAAACAAAAAACATGTTTAGTGAATAGAAATTTGAAGAAAAATTCAATCCAGAAACAACATTTTGTTGAAATTTATTTTCTTGTCTTCATATTTTCTTTATTTCTGGAGGCGGGCTTGTGGGTTGCGAAGATGCATTTCTATTGGTCAACTGGACGTTAGCAACAACATCCTATTGATCGACGTTTGCATGAACACTGAACGTTTGTATTGGGCTGGAAATGGAGAGAATGTGATCAGTGAAACAGAACTTAAAAAAATGCAATTTAAACTTTGCTTACTACACATTTTCCCAGCTGGATAAAAAGGACCTCCGAAGAGAAAGAAACTTTTGCCTTTTACAGGCTAAACACTTGATTGCCCTGAAGTGGAGGAACACAGAAAGGCCAAAGATAAGTGAATGGATCAAACTATTGAACACTAACCTGGCAATGGAAAAACTGACCTATACAACAAAAGGAAAGCTTGAAGAGTTTAAAGATGTTTGGTTTCCCTTCCTACTCCTCGTCGAACACTGTGACATGTAAATAGAATTTTATTTATTTATTTATTTTCTTCCTGTATAAAAAGAGTGAGCCCTGGGATTTTCTTCTTTTTATTTTTTGTTTTATTTTTGGGTGGGGGAGGGATCGCAATGTATGTACATTTTTTGTTTTATTTTATTTTCATGTCTTTTTGTTGTTTCTGGTATGTTTATGCAGAAGAAAATTCTAATAAAAATATTATGGAAAAAAAAAAGAATGCAAACTACTAAATTCCCATCTGAAAAATAGAAATGTAAAAAATCGAGAAAATATAAATTAAAATATAAAATTATAAATACATATAAATAAGAAAATTATTTTTACTCTGTAAAACAAGAAAAAAATTTGAAAATAGAAAAATATTAAAACAAATGTAAACATAAAATCTGAGAAAGCAGCAAAGTTAAATCTAAACCTTTTGTTGATAAAAACATTTCTCAAAGTTTTCATTTCTGGATTGTTTTTTTTTTTTTTTATTCAATCTTTATGTGCTCTTTGCTTGTAACATTAATGGAACTAAATTAACTTCATGTTATTCAGCACTGTGTGAATTGCAGGTTGACTGTAGTTTTATATCTAAAACCAACCCGGTTCAATCAAAGCTCCGTTATAAAGTCCCGTCGGAAAGGCCTAACAAAGAACTTGGAAATCCTTCCACAGAGTTCCTGTTTTTTAGGTCTCCAAACTAATGCTCTACATAAACATTTCGAATTGAAATCTCTTCATTGGAAAAATAAAGCTTCACTCTATCAAATGCTGGATCTTTGGTCGCTCTTTGGTTTTGTGTTATAGATCGATCCCCAAGTTCAAACGTTTAAACGTTACCATCATCCCTCTCTCTTATCTTATCTGCTTTTTTCTATCAGGGATCTTTCTTAATTTCAGACATGAAAATAAAAAAAAGTTACTTTTAGGAGGTGCAAACCTTAAAGGCACACTATGCAACATTTTTCAGTTAATTAATGTGTTCCATAACGTTTTGGATGATTAAATGAGTCATTTCAGGTTGAACAAAGGTATTCTTGACCGCCCTGGTGGTCTGTGGGGGAAATACCGCACTTGCAATTGCAGGAGCACCGACCCGCACCCACAGGCTCAGAAGTCTCGCGAGAGTCGGTCTTGCTTTACGCCGAGAACTGCTACACGCCCCCAGTTAAAAGCATTCTTGTTGCTAGCACAGTGGCGATCTTTGTGCAGTTATGCTACGTTCACACCGGACGCAGCAAAAGCAGCAAAATCGCGTCTGCTGCTTCATTTTTGCTGCTTGTACCAGTTAGTTCTGACGCGCGGCTGAAGCAGCTTTGCTGCTCTGGCTGCGCGGTGCAAAAGTGTGTCTGACGCGCGTTGGGCGGAGCTTCACTATCCTTTCTCTGCCATGCAGCTATATTTGCTGTGATCAGTGGGAATAAAGTAGTTTTAATATGTTTTTAAGTGAGAAAATCCACCTGAAAACGTAATCAGTGCAGTCAGTTCATTCAGATTACAATCCTGCCTTACAATATTATTTCTGTTGGAGCCGCTCAGACCCCCACATACCAGCGGTGCGCAGACAGTAGGAATCCCTTCATCAGCAGCCTCTGGCCGGGTCGCCTCCTCGCAGTTCACCGCGGCGGCTGGTAGGTGTTTTTCATCTAAATAATCCAAACTGCAGGCAGCAGGATAATAAAAGCGAACATGTTCTGCCGGCAGATTTCTGCATTTTCAGTTAATTTAGGCGTCAATAAACTGTTTGAGAGGAGTGATCATAGCGCTCTGATCATCAGCGCTGTGTCTCTCTCCCTGTCAGCTCCCAGATCAGCTTCTCTGATTGGTTGACGCGGGGCGTCGAGCAGCAAAAATTTAAATTTTCCATCTTGAGCAGCAGCGCGTTTGCGGCGCGTCACGCGCGTCAGATGCTTAAACGCGCCCGACGCGCTGCTTCAGCTGCTCAGACGCGCTGCGCCTACTGCTCAAAACGCGCCGCGGGACCTTTTGCTGCGCCTTGACGCGCGTCAACCATTGACTTTGCATGTAAACTCGCTGCTTCTGTCGCGCCAGCTGTGTCCAGTGTGAACGCAGCATTAGTCATTCGTTGCGTTCGCCTGTCTGCTAAGCTCAAAACAACCGCGCCTGGCTTGACGGAGAAACCAGGAGAACAGCTGAGCATATTTACGACAGTGCACTTTTACTTTCGCCCTCTGGGGGGAGCCTCGCTGGAAAATCAACACCGGTTGCATAGTATACCTTTAAAAAATGCTGTAAATGGATAATATATGACATTCAAAGGAATATGTTAGACAGACAGACCAAACCATTATGCTCCAGAGCAACACTGGTTGACAGAATATTTAAGTTTCTGAAGAAAATTAACGAGCAGATACCTGAAAGTCTTTCAGCTGGACAATGTGAGGGTGACGCACAGTCTTTAAGATCTCAATCTCTGTCAGAAGGTTTTCTGTTGAGGCCTTGTTGAGAGTCTTCTTGGCCACAACTTTCACTGCCACCACTTCTCTACTGTTTCCCTAAAACACATCACAACGGAGAGCTTAGCGATCACACTTTAAAACTCGGAAAGTCAATTCAAATCAAGACACAAAAAACATGTTAATATGAAAGAATTACTAGTGTTGAACCAATACCAGTATTGGGCGGTATCGGTGAGTACCAACAAATAGGGCACCGATACCATTTTAAGAGCCAAAAGTTTATTCAACTATTGTCACCCATTCCAGGTAGGCAATAAAAAGTTCTACTGGATTCACTTTGTATTAGTCTTTGTTCCTGCTTCACAAAGGTAGGCAGCATCTTGACAAACCATGATGGCAATTAGTTTACATCCAAGCAGGATGCAGTTCTTCATATATACACACACATCAATTTCAAACAGATGGTATCGCTATGGTATCGGTATCGGCCGATACTGCACGGCCGGGTATCGGGGCCAAAAAATGGCATCGGTGCAACACTAATAACAACTATAATGATAAAAATAATTGAATTTATGCAGAGATGTAGAACAGGTATACTCTCTCCTGTTTAAAAGCTTACCTTCCTGTAGGCTTTGTAGACGGTAGCATATGTGCCGCTGCCAAGCCGCTCTGTCAAGATAAAGTCTGCTAGCTTTGGAGGGGCAAAACTGGCAGTTGAGGCCATGCTCACACAGCAACATCAGAGGTTCCCAGAGTATCTAATGTGATATAAAATACACATACAGCTGTTAACTATTACATACAGGGATCTTTAACCTTTAGTTAGAGGCTGGGATAAACTGTTTATTTTCATCTATCTGATTATGTGTGTTCATTTGTCATAATCAGCCTGATTGTAGATCATAAACACAGGGTTGTTGACTCTCACCCATTGGGAGTGAGACTCACCCATCGAAGTGTCTTCAAACACTCTCACTCCATATTCCCAATTTCTCACACAAAACAAGACATTAAAACTCAACTCTGTTCCACTTATTTATGTATAAAAATACCATGGTGAAAAGGACATAACAGGTTCATATCCAGTCTGTATTCCCACCCATTCACTGTGCCAGATATTGAGCAAAGACAGTTCTTACAAGGTACAGGTGCTGGTCATAAAATTAGAATATCATGAAAAAGTAGATTGATTTCAGTAATTCCATTTAAAAAGTGAAACTTGTATATTATATTCATACATTACATACAAACTCATATATTTCAGATGTTTATTTTGTTTAATTTTGATGATTACAAATGACAACAAATGAAAATCTCAAATTCATCATATCAGAAAATTAGAATATTACTGAAGACCAATAAAAACAAAGGATTTATAGAAATGTTGGCCAACTGAAAAGTATGAACATGAAAAGTATGAGCATGTACAGCACTCAGTATTTAGTTGGGCCTCCTTTGGCCTGTATTACTGCAGCAATGCGGCGTGGCATGGAGTCGATCAGTCTGTGGCACTGCTCAGGTGTTATGATAGCCCAGGTTGCTCTAATAGTGGCTTTTAGCTCTTCTGAATTGTTGGGTCTGGTGTATTGCATCTTCTTCTTCACAATACCCCATAGATTTTCTATGGGGTTAAGGTCAGGAGAGTTTGCTGGCCAATTAAGAACAGGGATACCATGGTCCTTCAACCAGGTACTGGTAGCTTTGGCACTGTGTGCAGGTGCCAAGTCCTGTTGGAAAATGAAATCTGCATCTCCAAAAAGTTGGTCAGCTGCAGGAAGCATGAAGTGCTCTAAAACTTCCTGGTATGTGGCTGCGTTGACCCTGGACCTCAGAAAACACAATGGACCAACACCAGCAGATGACATGGCACCCCAAACCATCACTGACTGTGGAAACTTTACACTGGACTTCAAGCAATGTGGATGAAGTGCCTCTCTTCTTTTCCTCCAGACTCTGGGACCTTGATTTCCAAAGGAAATGCAAAATTTACTTTCATCAGAGAACATGACTTTGGACCACTCACCAGCAGTCCAGTCCTGTTTCTCTTTAGCCCAGGCAAGACGCTTCTGACGCTGTCTGTGGTTCAAGAGTGGCTTGACACAAGGAATGCGACAGCAGAAACCCATGTCTTTCATACGTCTGTGTGTGGTGGTTCTTGAAGCACTCACTCCAGCTGCAGTCCACTCTTTGTGAATCTCCCCCACATTTTTGAATGGGTTTTGTTTCACAATCCTCTCCAGGGTGCGGTTATCTCTCTTGCTTGTACACTTTTTTCGACCACATCTTTTCCTTCCCTTCGCCTCTCTATTAATGTGCTTGGACACTGAGCTCTGTGAACAGCCAGCCTCTTTAGCGATGACCTTTTGTGTCTTGCCCTCCTTGTGCAAGGTGTCGATGGTCGTCTTTTGGACAACTGTCAAGTCAGCAGTCTTCCCCATGATTGTGTAGCCTATAGAACTAGACTGAAAGACCATTTAAAGGCTTTTGCAGGTGGTTTGAGTTAATTAGCTTATTAGAGTGTGGCACCAGGGGCCATCAATTTTGAACCTTTTCACAATATTCTAATTTTCTGATATGATGAATTTGAGATTTTCATTTGTTGTCATTTGTAATCATCAAAATTAAACAAAATAAACATCTGAAATATATGAGTTTGTATGTAATGTATGAATATAATATACAAGTTTCACTTTTTAAATGGAATTACTGAAATCAATCTACTTTTTCATGATATTCTAATTTTATGACCAGCACCTGTACATCATTTTAATGTTTATCTTATCTCCTCTGCACTAGGATGATTCTCATTGTAAATTATTAAAGATTTTAAGCAATCTAATACTTGAATTCAGGTTTGCCTCTCGAACCCATAGGAGCTCCACAAAAAGGAAAAAAAAAACATTGCATTTTATTTTTCAAAAGATCAGCCACCCAAGAAAAGACCAACCGCAGAACAGCTCAGTTATCCAGGATTCATAAAGGGAGAACCGAAGGGGTGTTCTTGTTTTATTATTACTTATCTTATTCATTTATCCTTATTTTGGTCAATTTGATATGTTAACTTAATTTCCATCACATTTTCCAAATGAAACATCCAGAGAAGTGCTGTCTCCTATCATGGTGAGTTTTTATAAAATCTACAGCCTCCTAGAAGGTCTGAATAGTTTAGCCGTTTTGTCAATTGTAAGAAAAACTAATAATATAATGAATGAAGCTTTTTAATCCTTCGCCTATTACGAAATATTCATACTCAGTGAAGTCTGCATGGGATTCGACTGCACTGCTTTTTGTATCAGTCCAAGTAATCCAGTGATAACTTATTAGTTCCCCGTTGTTTATGTTACTTAAAATGCAGAGAATAATTCATGAACAAAGTTGTAAAATTCTTAGTTTACAGTATATTTAAGATGCAAGTTTTTTAGTAGGGCCCAAACTTCTTTACTCTAAAAATCACCAGAATATAGAAAATAATATATGTTGTATATTCTGGTGATTTTCAGAGAACTGAAGTAAAGAAGTATGGGCCCTACTAGAATATAGAAAATAATATATGTTGTATATTCTGGTGATTTTCAGAGAACTGAAGTAAAGAAGTATGGGCCCTACTAGAATATAGAAAATAATATATGTTGTATATTCTGGTGATTTTCAGAGAACTGAAGTAAAGAAGTATGGGCCCTACTAGAATATAGAAAATAATATATATTGTCGAATGAGGGGAAGATGGAAGATGAGAAAGGTGGGAAATCAACAGGTGGATTGGTGCGGCGTCTGCTGTTAAGCGTGCACTGTACAGCTCTGTTGTGGTGAAGAGAGAGCTGAGCCAAAAAGCTAAACTCTCGATTTACCTGTCGATCTACGTTCCTACTCTCATCTATGATCATTAGCTTTGGGTCATGAACAAAAGAACGAGATCCCGGATACAAGCGGCTGTGATGAGTTTTCTCCGTAGTGTGTCTGGGCTCTCCCTTACAGATAGGGTGAGGAGCTCAGTCATTAGGGGAGGACTCAGAATAGAGCCGCTGCTCCTCCACATCGAGAGGAGCCAGTTGAGGTGGCTCCAGCATCTGATTAGGATGCCTCCTGGACGTCTCCCTGGTGAGGTGTTCCAGGCACATCCCACCGGGAGGAGGCCCAGGAGGAGACCCAGGACACGCTGGAGGGACTATATTTCTCTGCTGGCCTGGGAGCGCCTTAGGATTCCCCCGGAGAAGCTGCAACCCCCATGACCCGATCGATCGATCGAGGGAGGATGGATGGATGGAATATATATTGTGAGAAAAATGCTCCACATAATTACAGATCACTTATTGTTACTCAGTAAACATATAAAAAAAACACATTCTGACACTTTGTTTCAGTTAAATACTCTAAAAACCTCCAACCTAGAGCTGCACCTGTCCCCAGAGCCTTTTGATCTAATCCTGACAGGGTTTCCTGTCCAAACTATTTCTAAATATCCCCCCAAGGTTTGCTGAAAAGTTGGCAGCCCTGTAAACAGAGCCTAACTTAAAAAGTTTACCAAAAAGGCACCAATGATTCTTTTCTGTCCACAGAAAAAAACCTGATGTTCTTCAGCTGCTAAGAACTGTTGCTTTAAGCGGCTCCCAAATATCTAAAATAAGATATTAAGACGTGGATTTAAGTCTAACCAAACAAGAAAACACCCAGTGAGCTTTTTATGGAACTGAATCTGCTCCAGCTGCTAGCAGACCGCGGTGAAGTTAGTTTTACGTTGGATATTCGACAGACATTCAAACCGCTTCTTCCTCCGGTTAATTCTCTTCTCCCCCACGGGAAAACCTCTCCTTTTCTCCGGGTACACTGCGATCGGAGGAAGCCGCTCCAACACTTCCAGTGCACCCTTATTAGAGACTTTACAGTAAAAACACGGCGAGTGAAAACGGCTACATTGTGTACCAACTTCCTGTTTTCAAAATAAAACTGTAGGCTTAGATTTTGAAGCCCAGAAGCTGTCAAACTAGAATATTTATATTTGTTGTATTTACAAAAACATTATACATGTTTAGAGATTTCATATTTAAACTAAATGCTGTATCTCATTAAACCAGTCTAGTACCATGATTTCTCAAAAATTTTGTGTCAATCCATCACAGAAACTGGAACGTATTCAGCAAAACTGCCAATATCTACACATAGATACCTGGAAGCAATTGAGCAAAAATGCTAATATTTCATTATAAAAATTAATAAAAAAAAATATTAAAAACTTAAAATGTAAAAATAAAGGGCGTAACTTTTGCAGACGATGGAGTGCTATGATTCAATATTGATTTTGAGTCAATTGATCACATTACCTGGAAGATATTGAGCAAAAATGCTAATATTTCATTATAAAGATTAATAAAAAAATATTAGAAATTTGAAATGTAAAAATAAAGGGCATAACTTTTGCAGACGATGGAGTGCTATGATTCAATATTGATTTTGAGTCAATTGATCACATTACCTGGAAGCTATTGAGCAAAAATGCTAATATTTCATTATAAAAATTAATAAAAAAATATTAGAAATTTAAAATGTAAAAAATAAAGGGCGTAACTTTTGTAGACGATGGAGTGCTATTATTCAATATTGATTTTGAGTCAATTGATCACATTACCTGGAAGCTATTGAGCAAAAATGCTAATATTTCATTATAAAGATTAATAAAAAAATATTAAAAACTTAAATTGTAAAGATAAAGGGCGTAACTTTTGCAGACGATGGAGTGCTATGATTCAATATTGATTTTGAGTCAATTGATCACATTACCTGGAAGCTATTGAGCAAAAATGCTAATATTTCCACATAAAAATTATTTAAAAAATATTAGAAATTTAAAATGTAAAAAAAAAAGGGCGTAACTTTTGAAGATGATGGAGTGCTATGATTCAATATTGATTTTGAGTCAATTGATCATATTACCTGGAAGCTATTGAGCAGAAATGCAAATATTTTATTATAAAAATTAATAAAAAACTATTAGAAATTTAAAATGTAAAAAATAAAGGGCGTAACTTTTGAAGATGATGGAGTGCTATGATTCAATATTGATTTTGAGTCAATTGATCACATTACCTGGAAGCTATTGAGCAAAAATGCTAATATTTCATTATAAAAATTAATAAAAAAATATTAGAAATTTAAAATGTAAAAAATAAAGGGCGTAACTTTTGTAGACGATGGAGTGCTATTATTCAATATTGATTTTGAGTCAATTGATCACATTACCTGGAAGCTATTGAGCAAAAATGCTAATATTTCATTATAAAGATTAATAAAAAAATATTAGAAATTTAAAATGTAAAAATAAAGGGCGTAACTTTTGTAGACGATGGAGTGCTATTATTCAATATTGATTTTGAGTCAATTGATCACATTACCTGGAAGCTATTGAGCAAAAATGCTAATATTTCATTATAAAAATTAATAAAAAAATATTAGAAATTTAAAATGTAAAAATAAAGGGCGTAACTTTTGTAGACGATGGAGTGCTATGATCCAATATTGATTTTGAGTCAATTGATCACATTACCTGGAAGCTATTGAGCAAAAATGTTAATATTTCATAATAAAAATTATTTAAAAAATATTAGAAATGTAAAATGTAAAAATAAAGGGCGTAACTTTTGAAGATGATGGAGTGCTATGATTCAGTATTGATTTTGAGTCAATTGATCACATTACCTGGAAGCTATTGAGCAAAAATGTTAATATTTCATTATAAAAATTAATAAAAAAATATTAGAAATTTAGAATAAAAAAATAAAGGGCGTAACTTTTGAAGATGATGGAGTGCTATGGTTCAATATTGATTTTGAGTCAACTGATCACTATACTTGGAAGCTATTGAGCAAATAAGGTAATATTTTTATATAAATGTCTCATTAAAGTGGATTTTTTGTTGTCTTAGGAAAACAGGTTTACATTATATTACATACAGAAAGAAGCAGAGATACAAAAGGCAACTGTCAACCGACGTCTATAAACAAGGGTGTTCATGGGGGCAGCACAGCTGATATTTCTCTCCAAGGTGTCACAGCCAAAAAGGAACAGACAAGATTAAGCTACTATGATGAGAAAAAGCACCATCATGACCATAACATTAGAGATTAAAATAAGAAATACAAAAGAATGGGAGAATAGAGATATAATGAAGCAGAATGACTAAAAAGGGTCCCTATGTCCTCCTGCAGTCTAAGCCTATAGCAGCATTACTATACAGATAACCATCAGCTTTATTAAAATGGAAAGTTTTAAGCCTAGCCTTGAAATTAGACAGGGACACTCTGAGCCTTGTTCTACATGTCTAACTAATGACAAGCTGATATATATCTGACAGGGCACCACTCTTAGCCAGTCATCTGTTAGAGAAGATAGTCAATGCATTTTTTACAGTCTATGATTGGATATTGTGCTGCAGCCCCGCAAAAATGGAAATAAATGTGCTATTCAAGACTTGTGACTCATAAAGGACGACAAAGACGCATCCGGCTGCAATTAAACTCCGGAGTGTCCGACTTAAAGCTGGACAAACGGCTACCCTAACATCACCCCTGGTCATGAATAAAAGATTAAACCTCTATTCCACAGTGAAAATTTGCGATTTAACACCCTTCTGTTTTCTTTTTGGCATATTTTAACAAAAAATCAAAAAGCTTTCCTTCTTTGTTCTTATTTTATTCTCCAGTTCTGTACAGGTGATGTAGAATTTGAAGCTGTGGTTCTATGTCTAAATATCAGGTGTTAAAAAAGTTAAAAGGTTTCGTAAATTTACTCTGAAAATTATACACAAATATACGGATGTTAAACAATTTAAGTGGTACTTTTCAATACTTAAGTACTTTTGAAGGCATGTACTTTTGATCACTTCTTCTATACTTCAACTTGAGTAGATGACTGACCGGGTATGTTTTACTCGCAGTAGAGTAAGACTTGACTATGAACATCAACACTTTTACTCCAATACTGCAGCAGACTGCTTCTTCCACCACTCTTAGTACCCACAATAGATACCTTTACCGACCTGTATCTTCCCTCTGGATCAGAACCTTTCTTACCATTACTTTTTTTGAGGCAGTTTGTTATCATTCCAGCTCTGCAGCTGGAAACCATTTTTAGCTGATTCTGTATACCCAATCAATGTAAAGCCCAAAACTGTCCCACACATGAGTAACAAACTTAATACTGTTTCAAAAGTTAAGAGGTTCAACAATTTTCTCAACAATATAACATTTTGAAATTTTATATATATACATTAGCCCTTCCTTGTGCTGTCACCTTATCATGGTGGAGGGGTTTGAGTGTCCTAATGATCTTAGGAGCTATGCTGTCTGGGGGCTTTATGCCCCATAGTATGGTCACCCAAGGCAGACAGGTCCTAGGTGAGGGACCAGACAAAGAGCAGCCCAAAGACCCCTTATGATGAGTAACATAAATGGACCTAGTGTTCCTACGCCTGGACGCGGGTCACCGGGGCCCCACTCTGTAGCCAGGCCTGGAGGTGGGGCACACTGGCGAGGGCCTGGTGGCTGGGCTTTTACCCATGGAGCCCGGCCGGGCACAGCCCGAAGAGGAAACATGGGTCCCCCTTCCAATGGGCTCACCACCTGTAGGACGGGCCAAAGGGGTCGGGTGCAGTGTGGGATGGGTGGCAGTCAAGGGCGGGGACCCTGGCGTTCTAACCCTCGGCTGAAGAAGTGTTTTCTGGATCTGGAGAAGGCATTCAAACGTGTCCCTCGGGGGGTACTCCGGGAGTAAGGAGTACATGCCCTTTAATAGGGGCTGTTAGGTCTCTGTATGACCGGTGTCAGAGCCTGGTCCGCATTGCTGGCAGTAAGTCGGAGTCGTTTCTGGTGAGGGTTGGACTCTGCCAAGGTTGTCCTTTGTCACCGATTCTGTTCATAACTTTTATGGACAGAATTTGTAGGCGCAGCCAAGGTGTTAAGGGGATCTGTCTTGGTGGCCTTAGGATTGCATCTCTGTTATTTGCAGATGATGTGGTTCTGTTGGCTTCATCAGGGCGTGATCTACAGCTCTCTTGAGCGGTTCACAGCCGAGTATGAAGTGGCAGGGATGAGGAGCAGTGCCTCTAAATCCGAGACCATGGTCCTGAGCCTTAAAAGGGTAGAGTGCCTTCTCCGGGTTGGGGAGGATGTACTGCCCCTAATGGAGGAGTTTAAGTATCTTGGGGTCTTGTTCACGAATGAGGGGAAGATGGAGCGGGAGATCGACAGGCAGATTGGTGCGGCGTCTGCTGTGAAGCGTGCGCTATACTGGTCTGTGGTGGTGAAGACAGAGTTGAGCCAACAGCAAAGCTCTCGATTTACCGGTCGATCTACATTCCTACCCTCATCTATGGTCATGAGCTTTGGGTCCAGGACACAAGTGGCTGAAATGAGTTTTCTCCGTAGTATGTCTGGGCTCTCCGTTAGAGATAGGGTGAGGAGCTCGATCGTCCGGAGAGGACTCAGAGTAGAGCCGCTGTTCCTCCACATCGAGAGGAGCCACTTGAGGTGGCTCGGGCATCTGATTAGGATGCCTCCTGGACGTCTTTTCCTGGTGAAGTGTCCCAGGCATGTCCCACCGGGAGGAGGCCCAGGGGGAGACCCAGGACACACTAGAGGGGCTATGTTTCACAGCTGGCCTGCGAGCGCCTTGGGATATTTCCGGAGGAGCTGGCCGAAGTGGCTGGGGAGAAGGACGTCTGGGCCTCCCTACTGAAGCTGCTACCCCCCCGACCCGACCCCGGATAAGCGGAATAAGATGGATGGATGGATGGACATAAGCTATTACATTATCCAACTCTGTTGACTTAACTGTGTCTTCTGTATTGGTCTTACTACCTTTAATGCATACAGCATGCAATCATTGTAAAAGCTAATCCTCATCTTGCAGGTGGATCTTCAGAAGGTGATGATGAATAACTATTTTTCCTTCATAAATCCATATTTGTGGTGGGTTTTTGCAAATGTGTTTGATAACCCATGGAAACAAGGGACCTAGATGTTAAGTGCATAACAAAAATAAACTTTTTCTCAGTCGTAAGGAGTACGACTTGTAATGGGAAGTCGGATTGGGCGGATATAAAATGGGGTTATGTCCCATTGATTCCAACAAGATGGAAGCAGCTTTGGAGTTCTGGTTGTGAAGTTAAGCTGATGCAATTTGATGTTATTATGTGTGGAGTATTTTTTTTTTTAAGCTGAGTTGATACTAAACAGTATTGTCAAATATTTTATTTACAAAGAGAATAGAAATTAAAATTTGTTTCATAGTGATCAAGATGCATTTTACTTTTACATTTTAAGTTTTTAATATTTTTTTATTAATTTTTATGTGGAAATATTAGCATTTTTGCTCAATAGCTTCCAGGTAATGTGATCAATTGACTCAAAATCAGTATTGAATCATAGCACTCCATCATCTTCAAAAGTTACGCCCTTTATTTTTGCATTTTAAATTTCTAATATTTTTTAAATAATTTTTATAATGAAATATTAACATTTTTGCTCAATAGCTTCCAAGTATAGTGATCAGTTGACTCAAAATCAATATTGAATCATAGCACTCCATCATCTTCAAAAGTTACACCCTTTATTTTTACATTTTAAGTTTTTAATATTTTTTTATTAATTTTTATGTGGAAATATTAGCATTTTTGCTCAATAGCTTCCAGGTAATGTGATCAATTGACTCAAAATCAATATTGAATCATAGCACTCCATCGTCTGCAAAAGTTACGCCCTTTATTTTTTCATTTTACATTTCTAATATTTTTTAAATAATTTTTATGTGGAAATATTAGCATTTTTGCTCAATAGCTTCCAGGTAATGTGATCAATTGACTCAAAATCAATATTGAATCATAGCACTCCATCGTCTACAAAAGTTACGCCCTATATTTTTACATTTTAAGTTTTTAATATTTTTTTTTATTAATTTTTATAATGAAATATTAGCATTTTTGCTCAATTGCTTCCAGGTATCTATGTGTAGATATTGGCAGTTTGACTGAATACGTTCCAGTTTCTGTGATGGATTGACACAAAATTTATGAGAAATCATGGTACTAGACTGGTTTAATGAGATACAGCATTTAGTTTAAATATGAAATCTCTAAATATGTATAATGTTTTTGTAAATACAACAAATATAAATATTCTAGTTTGACAGCTTCTGGGCTTCAAAATCTAAGCCTACAGTTTTATTTTGAAAACAGGAAGTTGGTACACAATGTAGCCGTTTTCAATCGCCGTGTTTTTACTGTAAAGTCTCTAATAAGGGTGCACTGGAAGTGTTGGAGCGGCTTCCTCCGATCGCAGTGTACCCGGAGAAAAGGAGAGGTTTTCCCGTGGGGGAGAAGAGAATTAACCGGAGGAAGAAGCGGTTTGAATGTCTGTCGAATATCCAACGTAAAACTAACTTCACCGCGGTCTGCTAGCTTACTGTACAGGAAGTATACAACGGCGGTGTTTTAAGGCTCTTGTTATGCTACAAAAATATCAATTTTATTCCGTAGTTGATCCGAAATAAGTAACTCATATATTCAAATATTTTCAACAAACCTGTACGCTTATTCTCCGCACATGAATGAAGTGTTTACATTTCTGCTGACAGGCAGAGCGTCCAGCTGAAGAAACAACCGCTCACAAACCGCATTACTGCCCCCTAGTGCCAGCTTTCTTTTATGACAGCTTTATAAGAGGAAATAAAGAAAATAATATTGTTTAAAATGAACCAGCTCCAACATAACTAATTTGAAAATTACTTTAAAACATGATGAATAATTTCTGCTAAGTTTTGTGACCACACTTATTTTCTAAGTGCGATAAAAGAGGTGGAGAGATTCTTCTTCTTCTTCTTCTTATGGGGTTTTATGGCGGTTGGCAGACTTGTGAATTGTGCATTACCGCCACCAACTGATATGGAGTAAAGCAAGAAAACAGAAAACGATTCACCCCCCCCCCCCCCCCCCAAAAAAAAAAAAAAAAAAAAAAAAAAAAAAAAAAAAAAAAAAAAAAAAAAAAAAAAACCTGTGTAACTTAAACCAACATAATACTAAATCACATTTGCCCATATAATTTTTAATTTACTCTAGGTCATCTTAACTCTGCCAGTTTCTGATGGTCCCATCGGTCCTCCCATCATACTTCCAACCATCTCCCAGTTCAAATCTTTAATGTCCAGATATTTTTCTGCAGCCTTCACTATTATTTTGATTTTTTCCGTTTTTTTTGTTGTCTGTGCAGTACAATTAATTACTTCTACCATGAAAAGAACAAAATTTGTCTTTTTAACAATAAGTGAGTCTTCATCAATTTTTTGATTCTCTAGAGGTTTGGAATTTGCCGTGTGTTGAACTGTAGGTTTGGGTTTTTCTGACTGAGATGGGATCCTTTTTGCAGCTTCAGCGTAGGTTATTCCGAGCTCAAATTTCATTTTTTTAATTTCCTCAGACCTTTTGCTTGCTTCACAGCCGCGATAGGCAGCAGTATGTTCTCCACCACAATTACAGCATTTTATTTTAGCTTCTTTTCCACATTTTCCGTACTCATGTTCTCCTGCACACCTTCCACACCTCTGTTTCCCTTTACAAACTGCTGCAATGTGACCGAATTTTTGGCATTTGAAACATCTCAATGGTGGAGGATTGTAGATTTTGACATTATAGCTTATGTAACCGATGAATACTTTGCTTGGTAATTGCTCTTCCTCAAATTTAATTAGCACTGATAAACTGTCAGATCTTTCTCCGTTTCTTGTTGTTTTTAACCGTTTTACTTCTTTTACTTTTGCACCGCTTATGTTTTCCAGAATCTCTTTTTCAGAAATTTTTAGAGGAACTCCTCCAATGACTCCCCTGCTGATCTTTTTGTTCTCCATTAGGCTGCACTGAACTCTTATCCCGTCAATTTTGTTGATCCGTATTGCTTTGCCTTGCTGGGCGCTGTCTCTGCAGTTAATTAGCAGGTCTCCACTGTACAGAATTCTGGCACCTCTGACTTCTCCGACAAGTTTATTGATGGTTTTTGTTAAGTGAACCGGATTCCAATTTGTAAAAGAGTCTGCCTGATTAACGACTTTGAATATGACTTTGAATTCATTTTGTTGTGCTGTGGAATGTATGGAATGATCATCACTGGATTGTTCTGAACTAGATTCCCCTTGAACTGATCTCTGTTTTTTCCGCTTTTTCTCATTTTTTGATGTTGCTATCTTCCAACCTTCATTGTCACTATTTCCCTCTTCCATCCCACAAGAATCGCTTCCTGTTTCCTCACTACTCACGGCCCAAGACATTTCTCCATAAGCAGCTTCAAAACACGCGCCATGCACCAAACGACCATCCACATGCCCGACGTCCTTGTCACAGGTGGAGAGATTCCTCAGCATCCCTCCCATTAAAACATCTGTCATCTCTGAGACTTTAGGATTAAAGTTTTCTATTGTTTAGTCGTTTTTTAGCACAAAAATTTTTTTTCTAAAACATAACAGAAATATATAGCTTACAAAACACAGAAGGAGGAAATAAAAAAAACGTCACCAAACATCATAAAACACGAACCATCTTTTTAAAACAAAACAAAAACATCCAGATCTCTACATTGAAAAATACTGTTAAGCACCCAGATATCAGATAGTTTGCTTAATATTTCAGGTCTGTCAAATATCACATCCTAAGCTTATATGCTTATAAAGCATATTTTCCTCTCCATAATAATCCTTAATTTACGGTCATCACTTGTTGGAACCACATACTTAAAAGGAAATATATGACCCAGCTTTTCTGCTTTGTCTTGAATTAGAATAAACCAAGCCTTTTATATAAATAAAAAATACCATTGATACCTTTACTGATATTTATTTTTGGTTAACCTAAATTTATTCACCAGACAAGGTTTATTTCTTATTAAAGTGAACATAAGAATAAAGATCGTGTCTTTTCAGGCAGTGATTTTGAATGTATTTAACTCCTTATGGGTGACTTTCATGCCCATCTTCACAAATCTATAAATTGTCTTTCTATCACAAATCTAACATTAACTCAGACAACCAGAGATCTAAATCTAAAATAAATAAATAAAACACTCTATAATATAAAAAATGTTATTTAAATCATAAACAGGGGCACTGATGTCCACTTAGTCCACTACAAATTTAAAGGGTTTAATAGGATTTGTTATTAGTGCTATATTTATTTCTATTCTCATTTTTTTCTTTTTTTTTTTATTAAAGGGTCGTCCAGTATGAAGTAAGATGTTGAAGTTAAGACACTATTTACTATTATTTCCCTTAAATCTGAAATATTGTGTCAAAGTATTATATTTCATCAATGACTAACTTGCTTGTTACAGTAATATTATGGCACCCTAACCCTAGTGCCACTGAAAAAAAAAAAAAGTTAACAAATTTTTGAATATTATTTCAGTTTAATATGGGGGGTGGGGGGGGGAGTCTGACTTCTGACAGCTAACAAACATGTTAGCATCAAGCCATAGCCATGTCTAGAGACTAATCTAGCTCTCTTATTTTAATCACCTTCTGCTCTTACATTAATGAAAAAGCATCACTGGGGACCCCTTGGAAACGTAAAAAATTGCCTAATTCCGTCATTTTCCAACAATGTTTTACTGGCCCTCTCAGACAACGCACATCTTTGTCAGTGTAGCTGAATGCTCCCACTTCTCTTCCTTCGTGGGGTGATTAAAGTCAGCATTCTGAGAAAAAAAGTCAGAATTCTGAGATTAAAGTCAGAATTCTGAGATTAAGGTAAGTATTCTGAGGAAAAAGTCAGAATTCTGAGATTAAATTCAGCTTTCTGAATTTTGAGATTAAGGTAAGTATTCTGAGGAAAAAGTCATAATTCTGAGATTAAGGTAAATATTCTAAGGAAAAAGTCAGAATTTTGAGATTAAGGTAAATATTCAAAGGAAAAAGTCAGAATTCTGAGATTAAATTCAGCTTTCTGAATTTTGAGATTAAGGTAAGTATTCTGAGGAAAAAGTCAGAATTCTGAGATTAAGTTAAGTATTCTAAGGAAAAGTCAGAATTTTGAGATTAAGGTAAGTGTTCAAAGGAAAAAGTCAGAATTCTGAGATTAAATTCAGCTTTCTGAATTTTGAGATTAAGGTAGGTATTCTGAGGAAAAAGTCAGAATTCTGAGATTAAGGTAAATATTCTAAGGAAAAAGTCAGAATTCTGAGATTAAGGTAAGTATTCTAAGGAAAAAGTCAGAATTCTGAGATTAAGGTAAGTATTCTGAGGAAAAAGTCAGAATTCTGAGATTAAATTCAGCTTTCTGAATTTTGAGATTAAGGTAAGTATTCTGAGGAAAAAGTCAGAATTCTGAGATTAAGGTAAATATTCTAAGGAAAAAGTCAGAATTTTGAGATTAAGGTAAGTATTATGAGGAAAAAGTCAGAATTCTGAGATTAAGGTAAGTATTCTGAGGAAAAAGTCAGAATTCTGAGATTAAGGTAAGTATTCTGAGGAAAAAGTCAGAATTCTGAGATTAAATTCAGCTTTCTGAATTTTGAGATTAAGGTAAATATTCTGAGGAACAAGTCAGAATTCTGAGATTAAGGTAAATATTCTAAGGAAAAAGTCAGAATTTTGAGATTAAGGTAAGTATTATGAGGAAAAAGTCAGAATTCTGAGATTAAGGTAAGTATTCTGAGGAAAAAGTCAGAATTCTGAGATTAAGGTAAGTATTCTGAGGAAAAAGTCAGAATTCTGAGATTAAATTCAGCTTTCTGAATTTTGAGATTAAGGTAAATATTCTGAGGAACAAGTCAGAATTCTGAGTTAAATTCAGCATTCTGTGGGAAAAAAGGTCAGAATTCTGAGATTAAATTCAGAATTCAGAGAATAAAGTCAGAATTCTGAGAAAAAAGTCAGAATTCTGAGAAAAAAGTCAGAATTCTGAGCTCAAAGTCAGAATTCTGAGCTTTTTCACATATTAAACTGAAATAATATTTAAAAATCAATGAACTTTTTTTCAGTGGCCCTAATCCTCTTCCGTATAATATCTATTTATCATTTTATTTATTTTAATTTTGAGTAAATGCTCTTATTTTTTCTCCAATCCTCACCGGAAGTGAGGCGTCCCTTTGTGGTTATTTAAAGATGGCGGACTGCATGGCTGCACGTTTGACCGCCCAGGAGGAGCAGATCCGGCTCCTCACCGCCGAAATCTCTGCTCTTCGGGACGGACTGAACGGCGGCGCTGACCAGGCTGGGGTCAGTCCGGAGGTAGAGAGCCTGCGGGCGGAGAATGAGAAGCTCAGGTACCGGCTGCTGCACCTCCGGAGGGGTCTGCAGGCTGAGATGGAGATGGAGGAGGCGCAGGGGAAGAAGCAGCCTGGAGAGCAGAGTGGCAAAAAACACCCACAGACAGACAGCAGAGCTGATAACCGGGTAACAAGAAATGCTGTTCATTTATTAGGAGCATAAAACTGAAAAATTTACCAATAGCAGAGATTAGTGAAGGCCTCTGCTCAGCCAAGTGAGTGGACAGAAAGCAGCCCACGTCCACAGACAGCTGTCCCACTCACTTACTGGCTTTTTAGGACATGAAGCAGACATTTTAAAGAAGCCTCTAAACATGCTCCAATACATGTTTAACAACAACAACAAACCCTGAATGATGCCTACTGTTAAAGATCAGGCATGTTTCCAAATGAATAAAAATGCATTATTTCACAGGGAATTATTTAGAGCTGCACCGATTACAGGTTTCTGACCGATCACCTATTCATGATCTTTAAAAAGCCTGGCATGCCGATTAAGATTTTGACATTTCCATCTTATCTTACTGAAAAAACATTCATCATTGCTGTAAAAACAATAAGAACTTCTGAAGTAACTGCTCTTTTTTTATTCATATTTTTTCTACTTCATAAAGGCTAGCTTTATTTTAGTTTACCTTTGATCACTGCTTCAGGAATGGAAATTTTCTTAAAGCTGTACAAAATGAAATTTCTTTTTGTATACACTCTGTGTAAAACACATGAACAGATTCCTTAGGAACTGGTCGCCTGGACTTGGCCCAGAAACATCAGAACATTCTTCAAACATTGTTTTTTTGATAATGAATAAATGCTGATAAAACATCCTTTTTCTTTTCATTTTCAGACTTTAAGAAAGATATTCATGTCATTATTTCCTCATGTCAGCTTTGTCTTTTTCAGCTCCCTAACACACTCCTGGACCTTTAGCACACAGCACTTGGGTTAACTTCATTATTTTTTTTTAAATCTACTTATTGCTTTGACTTGTTTGCTGTAAATATTTGTCAAAATGTAAAACAACCTTTCAGAAAACGATGAGATTTGTTCATGAGCATGCTTAAACAAACTCCTCTCTCCTTATTAACAGGCACTAATCCCAGAAAAGAGTCCTGGTGAGAAAAACAAGAAGGAGAAGAAGCAGGATAAGGGGCAGGTGGATGGACGCGTAAAAGAGGTAAAGGGATCATATTTAGTAATAGCTAAGGACATGTTCCTCCTGGTTTAGTAATTTTGCCTACAAAGTATTGAATAGTCTTTTAATGTATTTTGTTAGATTATCTCTTTGGCATCTTCTGGATCCGTTGAGTTTAGATGAAGACACGTGAGAATGTAAAATCTCCACAGCAGTCAAACACGGAGGTGGAAGCTTTGTGCTCGGGTTTTGTCTCTGACAAGGGTGCATGAAGACTTCCCTTCGTGTATAATGAGGTTAGCAAGCAGAACCATTTCCTGTAAAATCTTTCGTTCCTTAATTGGAAACAAACTGACCCTGCGAACATATTTATTTTTTCTTACCAACATATACTCCAGCTTTTATTGTCATTACACTGTTACAAGTACAGAGCAATTGTGCCATTGTGCCACGCCCCACAAGCAGTGTGGGGCTAAGGGTCTTGCTCAGGGACGGGCTTGGACTAGTAATCTGTGATACAGGGCATTTGGCCAGTGGGTCGGTCCTAATTTCAGCATGCGAGGGCCGTCCCTCCTTAAATCATCCCCAACACTTACTTTCCGGCCAAAGCTCCTACCTGGGACAGTAAATAACTCAAGGCGCTCAAGTAGTAATACAATGTTAACTAGTTAAATGATGCATGCAGTATACACTCACCGGCCACTTTATTAGGTACACCTGTCCAACTGCTCGTTAACACTTGATTTCTAAGCAGCCAATCACATGGCGGCAACTCAGTGCATTTAGGCATGTAGACATGGTCAAGACAATCTCCTGCAGTTCAAAGCGAGCATCAGTATGGGGAAGAAAGGTGATTTGAGTGACTTTGAACGTGACATGATTGTTGGTGCCAGAAGGGCTGGTCTGAGTATTTCAGAAACTGCTGATCTACTGGGATTTTCACGCGCAACCATCTCTAGGGTTTACAGAGAATGGTCCGAAAAAGAAAAAACATCCAGTGAACGGCGGTTCTGTGGGCGGAAATGCCTTGTTGATGCCAGAGGTCAGAGGAGAATGGCCAGACTGGTTCGAGCTGATAGAAGGGCAACAGTGACTCAAATAACCACCCGTCACAACCAAGGTGGGCAGAAGAGCATCTCTGAACGCACAGTACGTGGAACTTTGAGGCAGATGGGCTACAGCAGCAGAAGACCACACCGGGTGCCACTCCTTTCAGCTAAGAACAGGAAACTGAGGCTACAATTTGCACAAGCTCATCGAAATTGGACAATAGAAGATTGGAAAAACGTTGCCTGGTCTGATGAGTCTCGATTTCTGCTGCGACATTCGGACGGTAGGGTCAGAATTTGGCGTCTACAACATGAAAGCATGGATCCATCCTGCCTTGTATCAACGGTTCAGGCTGGTGGTGGTGGTGTCATGGTGTGGGGAATATTTTCTTGGCACTCTTTGGGCCCCTTGGTACCAATTGACCATCGTTGCAACGCCACAGCCTACCTGAGTATTGTTGCTGACCATGTCCATCCCTTTATGACCACAATGTACCCAACTTCTGATGGCTACTTTCAGCAGGATAATGCGCCATGTCATAAAGCTGGAATCATCTCAGACTGGTTTCTTGAACATGACAATGAGTTCACTGTACTCAAATGGCCTCCACAGTCACCAGATCTCAATCCAATAGAGCATCTTTGGGATGTGGTGGAACGGGAGATTCGCATCATGGATGTGCAGCCGACAAATCTGCGGCAACTGTGTGATGCCATCATGTCAATATGGACCAAACTCCCTGAGGAATGCTTCCAGCACCTTGTTGAATCTATGCCACCAAGAATTGAGGCAGTTCTGAAGGCAAAAGGGGGTCCAACCCGTTACTAGCATTGGGTACCTAATAAAGTGGCCGGTGAGTGTATATAGTCCTTCCTTGTCATGCACATCCTTGTAACCGTTGGCATATGGTGTAATTTTCTATTTCTTCAAACTGTAAAATCCTTGCAACAAATTAAATAATATTAAAACTAAGATGCTTTCAATGTTCCTCTTATATTTGGGGAATTTATGTTCGAATATTTTGCAAAAATATGTTACGGTGCATGATGCCACCTAGACTGGCAGTGAATGCTTACACACCGCTGAGCTTTCATGGATTCATTCTTGGAAAAACTGCCTGTGTGCCTCTATATCGTATTGTTTAATGTTGGTGTCCGACCCGGTGACGGTATGCTTCCACCCGCCTGCCTTACCGTGCCCCCGCCTGCCCGCTAAGGCTCGGTTCTGCTGCACTGGAGTCAACCTCTCTGACATTTTTTTAGGTATGAAAAGTAGGACATGTCCGGGGAAAAAGAGGACATCTGGTATACAATGTGTTTCACATTTGAGACGCATGTGTTTGACTGCATAGCCTGATCAGGGACTGTATTATAAAACTTAGGCAGGATCGGGATGAGTCGGCAATAAAGATGAACACAAAAACTGTTTCTGCTAGAATTAAAATGTGTTGTTTTATTCTGCCACAGAAAACAGCAAAGCAAGCACATCAATCAAGGCACGGTGCTGAATACAAATTATATTGTCTCAATACAATTTATATTGTCCCCCTACCGTGACACAAGGATCGGAGGGCCGGTCGATTCTGGCAGGGCAGCAACCCGCGCAGCTAGGCGTCCGTACGCAACCCTAGCAGACCCCGCCGGTGTCAACAAGCCCCCGCCATTTATGCCACACTTCAAATTAAAATCTTTCACCCAATCAGGAAAAGTGACCGCTCCCTCTCACACCTGGAGCGCATGATTACAGAAACCAAAATATGGAACCGGCATCCCCCGAACCCACCCAGGGCTCGTGGACAGCCGAAACCAAAAACAAAATAACATAATGATCAGATACAAAAACAAGTTAAATCATGCCCAGTATCTGGCTGGTACCAATCACTGCTTCATCTGTGTTACCTCCCCAGAGCTCATTATGCCCAGTATCTGTTCCCCAGAGCTCATGGACACAGCATAAAAAAACATGTTCCTGCTTCGATACAAACTTATATAAAAAGAGTGCTTCATTTGTGATAAAAAAAACTTGTATGATTGTCAAAGAACATAAAATATAAAACCCATATATATATCAGGGACCCAGAGTGGAAGTCTGTGGAAGTGGGGCTAGAACTGAGAACCTTAGGATTCCAAGCTCCGTCCCCCAACCACTAGGCCGCCACTCCCCTAATGAGAAATATACAAATGAATAACTTTAGACAGTAACTTTAGACAATAACTGATTGTTTTGTTTTTGCGTGTTTTGTTTGTTCACTTTGCCTACTAAAGCTGAACCCATGGCCTCCGTATGTTCCTGAACGCCTCAGCCTCTACGAGGAGCTTAAGAAGGAAAGTGATGCCCTGCTGGCGAAGAAGGCTGCAGGAAGTAAAGCCATTATTGTTGAGCTGAGTGATGGCCGAAAGGTTCCAGGGAAGTCCTGGATTACGACGCCCTATCAGTTAGCCTGTGATATCAGGTACGTTTTAACAATTCTTCATCGATAAAATGATGAAAATCGAAGCTTATCTGAGGAAACCCTGCGTTTCTTTGTCTGGCAGCCAAGGCCTGGCTGACAATGCGGTGATTTCTCGAGTCAACGGGGAGCTCTGGGATCTGGACCGCCCTCTGGAGCAAGACTGCTCTCTGGAGATCTTACGCTTCGACAACGACGACGCCCAAGCTGTAAGTAAAGAAAACCCTTAATATGTAGAAAATCCTAACTAATCCTGTTCTAGGTGTTAATTTTTTCTGCTGTCCAATCATACGAGCAGAACCAAAACAGTACTTTTTGTTTGATCATATGGAAAACATCGGAGCTGATATCTGACTCACATTTTTGGTGTAAAAATAGACAACATGTCCAGCGTGAGAATGCGTTCATGGCTTTATTTTGGTATTTAGAAAATAAAAGGCTAATCAAATCTAAAACTGAGAATTTCCAGACAGTTTAATCAGTTTTATCCAAAAATCCACATCAAATATTAAGGGGAGTGATGGCCTAGAGGTTAGAGCAGTGTGCTTGTGATCTGAAAAGGTTGCAAATACCCAGTTCGATCCCCATAGCCTCCACTCTGGGTCTCCGAGGAAGACCCTTAACCCCCAATTGCTCTCTGGGCGCCACACAATGGCAGCCCACTGCTCCCCAAGGGGATGGGTTAAATGCAGAGGTGAATTTCTCCAGTGTGAGATCAATAAAGTTAAATAATTTTTTATCACACTCATCAAAGTGAAACCCAGCATGTTATAGCTCTTTAGACTCAGGCAATCCTAAAGAAAATGTCCTTCAACTCAAATGTAAAGCCGACCATACACTACAAAAACCAATAACTAATCATTCGACATCAACTTAGGCTAATTTTGTCTGTATCGACCCACGGACAAGTAATTTCCAGTTATATTTTCCAAAAGATAAATTTAAATGTCGTAATTATTAGGGGTGTAAATAATAATCGTTTTGTATCGATGCATCGATCCAACAGCCGACGATCCGATGCATCGACACGTCCGGAAGAGAATCGATTCATGTTTTTTTTTTTCCTCCGGTCTATTTTTATCCATTTGCTCCTGGGCGTAATTCTCCCTCCCGTGCTGCGGTGGCGCTAAACCTATTTTGCCCTCCTACCTCGCTTCCTGGTTATACTCTTACAGCAGTGTGTTGCAGTGAGCTTGATGCAGACATTTTTGATTTATGCCCAATATTGAAGCGTGGTCTGTGCTACACGCTGTGGGTCTAGATATAGGCGGCGAGGAAGTGGGGGCGAGTTTAGTCCGACGACGGAGGGACATGAGGGCCAAAAAGAGCGGAGATCCAGGTGGAAAAAGGGTCCCAGCGTTCTCGCGCAACTCGCACTGCTAGCGGGTCAAACTTCACGAGTTGTTTTCCGCAATTTCGGTCATAAAAACAAAACAAGCCGGCCTCCTGTCTGCGGCACTGTTTGCGGTCAGCTACAATTTGGGAGAGGAGCAGCGGAGCGTCTGTGGAGGGGGCGGGACGTCTGGAGCCCAGGTATTGCATTGCACTCATTGCACTGATATTGTGCAGTATTTTTGCAGTATTTTTTGATGCAACTTTTCTACTTCTGTTATTTGTTGTTTCTAAAAAAAAATGCATAACGATATTACAGCTTTCATTGATTTATTTCAAACTTGAAACTTTGTTTAGCCTGTAAGGTGAAAAAATAAATAAATAAATAAAAATTAACCGATTAATCAATTAATCGAATCGAATCGTATCGTGGTGTATTCTTAAGTATCGAAAATAATCGAATCGTTGGGTCAGGAAATCGATACTGAATTGAATCGCCATGATGGATGTGATTTACACCCCTAGTAATTATCCACCAAAGGTCTTTTTTTTTTTTTTCAATAAAAAAGTAAAAACATAAGGATGATGATCCTATAATGAATCTCGTAACGATATTTGTGCGCCATGTTAGATCATCTATATTGCGGGGAAATATTCACCTACCTATTTACTCTATACAAGTATAACTTTGAATTTGAATGACTACGTAAAAATTCCTTTAAGTAAAAAAAAAGGACCTCCCCATACGAATGCATCATGTAGTTCTTTGTTCAGCTGTGTTGCACAATATAGGGACTAAATGACCTTTGATTAACATATTTTGTTAGCCAGTAAGATTAGGTTTGTGCTGATACATCAGAAGTGTAGGGGTGGGCTGAAAATATAGGGTTTATTTACCTGGGTAACGACTGACAGGAGAGGAGAACCTAGCAGTTACTCAAGGAGTGGAACTTCAGGCTTGGAAATTTTGGAAATATTGTAAAAATATTTGCTTAAATGAAAATTTGTGTAGATATAGGCACTGAAAAACATGGCATGTGAGCAACAACAACTCCTACCGACGAGGATTTGTAAATGGGAGCATCTAGCCGGTGGGTTTTGCAAGCTATGAGTTTTGAGAATAACTCAGAATGCATGAAAATTGCAACAAACTAAACTATTCTAATATTTAGGTCCCTTCTTCTGTTTTAAATAATACTGGCCTGCTGGATGCCTTCTATTCCTTTCAGGTGTACTGGCACTCCAGCGCTCACATCCTGGGAGAAGCCATGGAGCGCTTCTACGGAGGCTGTTTGTGTTACGGCCCGCCGATAGAGAACGGTTTCTATTATGACATATTCCTGGATGGACAGAGGTGAGAGAGGACTCTGTCATTATTTGCATGCTTTCTAATTTAGATGTTAACAATGAACTTGGAGAAACAAAAAAACAAGGTTATGAAGGTTTCAAAGAAATGAACTTATTGCCAATGGCGTAATGACACAACAATAGGCCCGTAAGCAACATTATCACCCATACATTCGCACTTCATCATTTCACCATTCTTCACTATACATAGATATACATGCTCTCCATTCATCTCTTGGTTGCAGTCTTTACTCACTGTAGTAGCAGCAATGTCCACCTCTGCCTCTTCAGTTTTTTTGAAAGAACGTGTTTATTTTGGGAAGTTTTTTTCCGTTCTTCCAGCAGTTCTTTCCTTTTTCTTTTCTGAAATCCACTTAAGTACCTCTTTTTTTCGTATCCTTCATCACTAACACATTGTAACTGTTTTGGTATTAATCTATGCTCTGGATAACCCATAATTCCAAGTGATATTGTAAAAAATAAAATACTCAAATACATCATTCTTTTAAGATCTTTATTGCGGTTTGAAACAATATTATATGACTGTATTTTTTTTTTACCAATCGTCTAATGAACTATACACAGTTATTAACATAGTAATTAAAAGTACCACTGTCTGCTTTGCTATTGGTGTCTTGTTTATACGGCTCACCATCATGTTGAAATCTGGCATATATTGAGGTATAAATAAGGTCTGGTCATTTGATCTAGTATGCGGTGGGTTTAAGACCAATTTTTCGCACTATTACGTTTGCAAAGAGACGTCCTAGTCCACAATTGCGTTGGAGGCCTACCAGGTGTCATTTACGGGGCCCCTAAGAGGTCGGTGGCCCCTAAGCAACGGCATACTCTGCTTACCGATAGTTATGCCATTGCTTGTTACCTTTTGAAGCATATCTGTAGTTTGTTTCCACGTGCGCCAAAGCTTAACAGCAGTGGTGTGATAGTATTAGAAGGCAAAGATGGCGTCGCAGACCTATATCACTGCCACGTTGAAATTTACACCAATACACTTTATTTTAAGAGCGGATCAGCTCAAACGCTTTTCTTTTGGTTATTGTTGACATTTTCATATCCTCCACCAATGGATTTATGTGGTTTGGTTATGATCTGCAGGTTAGTGAAGGCACACACACACAAAAAAGCTTTGCACACGTGGTCTGCTAATTTGCGACCCAAATCGCTTCTTTGAATATCCGCTCTGTGCGTACGAAGAGGATTGTGCTTGTTTTAAGACGTCCAAACATTCTAAAGGTCCGGCACTAAAGTTTTTTAAAATTACACAGAAACCAGGAAGATATACTGAATTTTAATTAGCTTAATGGCTGCGCAAAAATTTTTTTCCTTGTTTTTTTAATAATATTTTACCACCTTATTTGAACATACTTGTGCGAAAAGTGCCGTAACTGTATAATTTAATTTCTACCCCTTCTTTATTGTATTTTTGGGGGCAATTAACTGTATGCTTATTTATTGAGCATTTATGTATTTATGTATGTATTTTCAAATATGGTAGAGCTGGTCCTCCATATGGTACAGAATACAAGCATTATAATGCATACTAACATATATTTATATATATATACGTAACAATCTGGTCTGATATTGTCTGTTCCAAAAAAAAGTTAAAAACAATCCACTGGAGTTTGTTTCCAAGTTGAAGACGTTTCGCTTCTGTCGTGGGAAAAAAGTATTCGACTATTCATCCTAGTTAAATAAACAGAGATCGATGGATTTCACTCAGTCGGAACATTTATTCATATCTTTGCAAAGAGAGAACAGATCATCATACAGCCCTAATGCATGCTGATTAGCATACTTACAACAATGGAGAGTAGTCAGAGTCAAAACAAATAACAGACACTTTGGTTAAACAGTAACATGTTATGAATAAACCTTGAGAAAGAATCTGATTTGTTATGGGAAGAAGCTACGTCTGCTCTACAAACACCATCCTGCAGAGAATTGTGTGGCCTTGAAAGTGAAACAGACTGATACAAAAAGTGCAGCAGTGGTCAAAGTGTAACACTGCTGCACTTTTGGTATAACTCGTTCCATTTGAAATATCAATGCAATGCTCATAAGCTGTATGTAACGCAATTTCGTTCTGTATGCACTCTGTGCATACAAAATGACAAATAAAGAAGTCTAAGTCTGAGTGAAAACTTTTATAGTGAGTAAATAAGATAAATGAATATGTAATAGAAGGGAAATAAAAATTTACCGACAAAAGTTTCTCATCCATGAAGTTTTTTTAATTCAAAATGGTACAATGATATTGTTTAACGGTTAGACTCCCTCTAGTCGTCCCGAGTTTGCTGCTGTTTGCTGCTCATTTTTTTTCCGTGATTGTAGTGGCATGTTTTAGGAGCGTTTTTCTGTTGCTTTTGCTTTTTGTGTTTTGGAGTTTGCATCACGCATGTTTTTGTAGCACCTTTTGTTGTTTGCTGCGTGTTTGCGCCTGTTGGCCACCGTAAATAACACCCAACTGCATATCTCTTTAATAACACATCATCTCTGTAATGCCCTCCGGGGTGCATTTGCTTCTGGTTCCGGTCTTGTGGGGACGGTCTACAAGAGGCGACTGTCCTGGTGGGTTTATGGGCTTGAAGGTCTGGTTAAAGGAGCCGGGTGTGTTTGCTGTTTCCAGGTCAGTTTCCAGCACAGAGTTTGGAGACTTGGAGGCTTTGTGTAAGGCTGTTGTAAAGGAAAAACAGCCTTTTGAGAGACTTGAAATCAGTAAAGAGACGCTGCTAAAAATGTTTAAGGTCAGTATATTTAAGGATGGATGTTCTCTTTTGAAAAACTCTGTGCCATAAATCTTAAACACAGAGAAGTTATAAGTAGGAAATATCTTTTTTTATTTAACCGAAAGCATGTTTCTTTTTTATTCTAGTACAACAAATTCAAGTGTCGCATTCTGAATGAGAAAGTTACCACCCCAACTACTACAGTCTACAGGTTGGTGCTTCTCACTCTGCAGTTTAGAAACAGAGAAATTGGGAGTCATTGACTAAAACTCATGAATCCATTCCAGATGTGGGCCCTTGATTGATTTATGCAGAGGCCCTCATGTTCGACACACGGGGAAGATCAAGGCATTGAAGATTTACAAGGTCATTTCTCATTTTGTCAAATTACAGCCACTGGTTTCTGTTGGACCTTCTATCAGTTGCAGATTGACACACTGTGAATGGAGACGGATGCACGCCACACTTTTTCAGATAAATCCCCCCTTTCCTTTTTATCCGTCTGTCACCAGAACTCATCCACCTACTGGGAGGGCCGATCGGACATGGAGACTCTGCAGAGGATCTATGGGATTTCCTTCCCAGACTCAAAGATGCTGAAGGAGTGGGAACGCTTTCAAGAGGAGGCAAAGAATAGAGACCACAGAAAGATTGGCAAGGTTAGTCCCTGCATTTAGACACTTCTCAGCAGGTATATTGGCTTAAATTAAGAGACTGATTCTGCTTCTAGTATTTTTATTTTTATTCATATGGAAAAACACTAAAAGAAGCTGAAACCACAGATCTCTTGTCCTCCTAAAGCATGAATAGCTTCCCTCAGCTGGTTCACTGGTAGCCAGGTTTGGACATGAAAGGCTGAGCATTCTCCATTTCCTGAATAAACCAGCTGAGGGCACTGTGCCTCTTCTCCCTGACTCATTTAGGACATCTGTGAATCATCCAAGCCTCCCATCTGGTTCATCAGCAGGAAGGATGCAGACAGCATCCAACTCAGTCAGCACTTCTTACAACACAGCCCCATTTTAAGCATGGCTTTAAAGCTGAAAACGCACCTGTTTCGCGTTAAAGATGGTTCTCTGTGGCTAAATCCAGACCTTTCATTTAGGGAAGAACATCTGGGAACTGGGTCAATATGCAGGACCAGCTCTGGCATATATGAAAAGAATAAATGATTGATTAATAGGAAAGAAATGTGAAAAGAACGGGAGGAAATGGGATAAAAAATAGAATAGAAGAAGAAAACAGAAAGATGTTAAGCTCTTAAAGCCTGGATTTTCTATCAATCAGATGTTGGTTTAAATACAACTTATTTATTTCAACATTGCGACTATACGTAATTTTAATACTCAATATGTTGATTGTTTTATTGATGCCATTAAACCTTAAACAGCACATGAAAATGGAGTCAAAATATATTTTTTATATTTTACAACTAATACTTCTTTAAACATCATAGCTAGGGATGCGCGATATGGGGATTTTGGCCGATATGCCGATATTTTAAAACTCATGTATCCGATAACCAATACCGATGTTAAAGCTGGACAAAAATAAGTAGTCATTGAAAATAGCAGTTTTGTTATCCATTTCTGACACTTTGAAAAATAATATACTCAAATATATTTTCATATGCTGATATCAAATTGATTTTTAAAAACGCGGTATCGATCTATTTTACTTTCAGAAGATCGTGAAATTTCATCGTTCTGTTACAAACTCTCGTGATATTTTGCAAATTCTTGTGAGATTTTGTTAGTAAAATAGATCGATACCGCGTCAATATATCAACATATAAAAATATGGCAAAATTTGGTGAATTTTCGGGGGATTTCGTAGCATAACGATGACATATAGCAATATTTCATTAGTAAAAGAGATTGATATGGTGTTTCTAAATGGAAATATATCAGCATATGAAGATATTGGGATATTTTAATGGATCAATATTTTTTCCCTCGTCTTTAGAAGTTTTTAAGTCTGTAAAAAAGAAGTTTTTGAGGAAGAAGAAGAAGTAGTATTTATTTATTTTTTTTTAGACTTTAGAAACTCAGAAGCTGATCAAATATCGGGTTAAATATCGGTGGGGTGGCCGATGTCCGATATTCAGATTTAAGGCCGATACCGATAGGGGGCCGATTATATTGTGCATCCCTAATCATAGCATTTGAAATGGAGACAATTAATGGGAAGCTGCTTTAGATTTTATTACATGCTCCTTAAATCTATATTGTTTTAGGATATTTAATTTGTAACCATTTTTTATCCATAATCTTTAATAATCATTACATTTACTTTACATAATTGGAAATACATGGATATTCTTTTACATTTTTACATAAACTATACATAATACTGTTGGACTAATTCTATTCATTTCCATTCCTCAATTGCCTAATGATGCAGAAAAGCTTCGAACCCAAAATCAGAAAGATCTTTTCAGAATTTTGGTTGGATTTTTGTCAGTTCTTATATATAAGTTGTAAAAGACATTAGTTATTCTGTATTTACGTTTTTATTGTGCAACCTGACTTACATTAAGAAATGTTTGAGTTTTTAGCCAAATTCAAATATATTTTCCATTTATTACCTAAAGTGTAATATTTCCTGGTGAAGTCATTTATTTAACAGGAAAATCACATTTATGTACTTTATGACATATTTTGCCCTCTATATACCTCAGAGAACCCATAACAGTGATTATGTCCCTAATCCCCTCAATTGGAAAACCCTGGTTTACTCAGGAATAGAATTTACTTTGGATTAATGATAAAAATAATATCAGTTTATTGAATGTGTATAATTTTTATTACTGGAGAGAAGTTTTATAAATAGGAAACTGAAATGTATGAACTTTAAACTGACTTAAAGTGAAATTACTCTGATTCTTGGAAATCCAGGAGTAGCGGCTTCTTAGTTTTACTTGATGTTTAGGTTAATCTAAGAGGAAACGGGAAAGAATTGACTGATTTTTCAGAACCACAAAGAATAGAACAGGAAACGATCTCGACTTTTGGTCTGAGGAGCTCTTTATTCTCAATAAGCCAGGATGCATTTATTCTCAGGAAGCTTTGTCATCTCCTCCTCCCTCCCAGCTGCAGGAACAATCCTCTCTCCTTCTGAGGTCACTCGTGTCTGTTTCAAAATCAATAACTGATGATGCGCGTCACAAAAGAAAAACAAAGAAGAAAAACAGGAAAGCAGGAAATGCAAACATTGGAAGAAATCCTGTGGAAGAAATCCCATGTTTGACGGCCAATAATAAATTAGATTATCACCATCTTGCCAAATACCTTTTTTTAGACCAGGGGTCTTCAACAATTTCCAGGCCTAGGGCCCCCAAACCTATGGCCAGGTGGAGCAGGGACCCCCTAATTATATATATTCTAGGAAATTGTGTTATATCAAACTGGTCCTATAGTCACTCTATTACAGATGGAGTAAATGTAACGAAAGTAATTTCGCCCTGGGATTATAAAAGTATCTGATTCTGATTCCTGGTTGATGGGACAGGTGTTGTGAATGAAATGGTTCCCAGCTTGAAAGAGCTCCTGTGTGTCGCTGAATGTGAGCATTGATGACTGAAAGACATCTTCTGCCTCCATTTATCTGTTTACTACAGTCTGTTGGATTCATGTTAATGTGGATTTAAAGACATTTCAATTAGTGGAAAAAATTGCAGGAGGAAATAAAAGAAATTCTAATCAACCAAAACGTTAGTGACCCCCATGCAGTAACCCCCTGTTGAAGACCTCCGCTTTAGACTAAAAAGAGCATAAAAGTGAATAAACCCTCCTTGTAGTTCTGATAATCATCCTCAAAAAAGTGCTTTTTCTACATTCTGACTACCAAAGGCTTAATCACTCAGTTGAATAAAAAAGCATTCCGATTATTTTTTTATTTTGTGGTAAATTGTGAGTTAGCTTTTCTGAATAAAACATTTCAGAGATTCTGCAAACTGCTTCTTTTGGCCTGACCTAAACATCCAACAAGACCATTTGGAACCGTTCTGGGGAAAAGCAGTTCTGTTGATGTGCTCCTGCATCCATTTTTTTCTTCCTTTTCATCGTCAAGAACTTTTATACCCCAGGTGTCAACATACAATCTCACACTTGAATTACCGACGGGGAGCTGGTGTCACCTAATTTGTCAGATCTGATGGCCTCATCATTGTTATCACCAAACCGGATTCATCCCTGGTTGCTCTAATAGGAAAATGTGATCCTGCTCTGCAGCTGGGAGGCGCTGCGATGTGTGATGATTGGATTTACTCCCTGCTGCGTATGAAAGAATTGGTTTGTACCTGCAAATGAGAAGTATTTTTAAAAAAAAGTGCTTGATTTTCTTTTTCTTCTTTTTTTGTCTCCCTGGCAGGATCAGGAGCTTTTCTTCTTTCATGACCTCAGCCCTGGAAGCTGTTTCTTTATGCCGCGTGGAGCCTACATCTACAACACGCTTACAGAGTTCATCAGGGTACGACTGCTTCAACCACCTACTTTGGTGACTTCTTTAAAACAAAAGATTTTCTAAGTATCTTTTATTCCATTATTCTTATTTTATTCTACCTGAAAGTTTTGAAAACTTCTTCCTGCCTCTGCTGTTGGCAGCTATAATAATTTTAAAACTGAAGCACTGCAGGGGAGCCGCAACACAGAAACACTCAGTTGGAGTCCAGGAGATTCAGCCTATACTTAACATTTCCAGTGGGCTGGAGGTGATTGCCACTTCACGGCTGCACAGACCTCTTGTTTGCAGCCCGCTGAATAGCTGTCAGTTTCAAAGGTTTAAATTCACTTTGGACTCATGGAAATCTGCAAACCAACCTGATTACTGAGGTTGATCACAATCGTTTAGCAAAAGAAATGCATTCCTACCTGCTGAACTTTCAGCATTTTACAGTGTTTAAGCCGCTGTAAGGGGGCGGGGTAAGTAAATAAGAACTCTATAATCAAGTAAAGAACACGTTTTTTGAACGGATATTGGGGAAAATATAAACTTTTATTCTTTAATCAAACCGTAAGGTTTGAGGTTAACTTTTTTTTTACTGATTTTACTTTACCAAATTCTTTTTTTTTTTTCAAATATTACCGTATTTTCACGACCATAAGGCGCACCGGACTAAAAGGCGCAGTCTCAGTTATGTGTGCCATTTCTGTATTTAACACACACATAAGGCGCACCGGACTATAGGGCGCGTTTTTTATATACAGGTACATGTCCTCTCAGGTGGATTTTCCCACTTAAAAACATATTAAAACTACTTTATTCCCACTGATCACAGCAAATAAAGCTGCAAGGTGTATTTATTACAAAGTATTATTCAAACCTGGGAACCGGCCGTGAGAGACACATCGCTGATGACACAGGGCTGTGATTACTCCTCTGATACAGTTTATTGACGCATAAATTAACTTAAAACATAGGCAGGATAATAATCTGGATGAACTGACTGCAATGATAAAATTTTCAGGTGGACTTTCTCACTTAAAAAGATTGAGATTATTTAGATGAAAAAACACCTGCGGAGGTGAGCCCGGATGCGCCGCGGCCCAGAGGCTGCTGTTGAATTAAGTTTTTAGGTAGAAAAATAGAGCGGGAGCAAAACTGAGTATGATTGTGCTTTATTCAACTATTTATTACAGAGTATTAATCAAACCCCTCTAAGTCATCATCCTCTGTTTCTGAGTTAAACAGCTGCGCTAAATCCGACATGCCGGTTTCCCCTTCTTCTTCGCTGTCAGAGTCACTTTCCGTGCCGGGCGGCTCCTTGGAAATGATGCCGGCTTTTGCGAAAGCTCGAACAACAGTCCCAGCAGAAACGTTAGTCCAAGCATCTACAATCCATCCGCAAACGGTGGCGTAACTTGCCCGGCGCTGCCTTCCACTTTTAGTGAAACTGTGGTCTCCGTCTGTCATCCATCGCTCCCCCGCCGCTCGCAGCCTTACTTTGAACGGCCGGTTCACACCGATGTCGAGCGGTTGAAGTTCCTTTGTCAGACCTCCCGGAATAACAGCAAGCACAGCGTTCATTTCTTTGACCTTTTTTTTCACATCGGCTGTGAGATGGGCACGCATGGAGTCACAAATTAACAGAGATGGTGATGCGTGGAAAAAACCACCTGGTCTCCTTACATACACCTCCTTCAGCCAAGCTTTCATCATCTCCTCGTCCATCCAGCCTTTTTCATTCGCCTTAATAACAACTCCAGCTGGAAAAGTCTCTTTAGGCAAAGTCTTACTTTTAAAAATCACCATAGGCGGCAGTTTCTGTCCATTTGCGTGGCAGCCAAGCACAACAGTAAACGCCTTTTCATACCCCGTTGTGTGTATCGCTACAGTGCTGGTCCCTTTCTTCTCCACGGTGTGATTCACCGGGATGTCGAAAGTGAGCGGCACCTCGTCCATGTTGGTGATGTGGCTTGGCTGGATGACTTTGTCAGCGATGTGTTTGCTGCAGAAAGAGTGGAAGCTTGCCAGCTTTTCATCATAATCCGCCGGACGTCGCTGAGCAACTGTAGTCCTGGTCTGGATGGAAAAATTGTTCTGTTCTTTTATACACAAGCCACGCCCACACTTCCCCCTTTAAGGTTCTCACATACTCATGGTGTTCTCAACAACGTCCGCAGATAGGGCGCACCCCACATTTTGAGGGGAAAAAAAGACGTTTAGGTGCGCCTTATAGTCGTGAAAATACGGTACTTAAAATATTTTTTTTCAAATATTTTTTTTCTGTCTTATTTTTAGATTTACTTTGACGAATCGCAGTCTTTAAAAATTGCGTTTTACAAATCATTTTTTCATCAGTTTGGGGATGGCCTTTCCCCTAAAGCATGCCTGTTTAAAGTTGGCCCTCAGGGGCCCCTGTCCTGCAGGTTGTAGAGGTTTCTCTCCTTCGGCACAGCTGATTTCCATTGATCGCTGATTAACAGGCTTTTGCTGGATTGCATTCGTCAGAACCAGCTCTGCTGAAGCAGGAAACCTCTAATACCTGCAGGGCAGTGGCCCTCGAAGGCCGACTTTGGGCAGACCTGCCTAGAGGGACAAGTGAAGACGCATTTCTATTTGTCTGCATGGACGTTAGCAACATTTTTATTGTTAATGAGCGTGTGTTTGTATGGATTTTTGCAGTGGCTTTAGGAACAAACATACTTTTACCGAGTACTCTAAATATTTATCAGACTGGTTGCAGCGAGTCCAACTTTTGCAGAAACTAGAAGGTTTGCTCAGCCTATGGAGGAACATGGAGCTTTCTAGCTGAAACTTTGGTCTTTAGAGCAACTTGAGCGGATTTCAGTGGATCTGTGACGTCTTTGCAAAGTGAAGTTGACATCTCTGAGGCTTTCACAGCAGGCTGCACACACCCACAGCCCAGGCCATGCCATGGTGCTGCACATAGGCTCCACAGAAACGGTGTAAGATCATTATCGCGTCACCCCAGTCTGTTCTCACTTTGAAACTATGCATTTCCCCCCAACACATGTTGACAGAAAGTTTAGTGAGAACTCTTCAGGAAGTGGTCGTTATATACGTGACTGTTGGCCTCCATGAATGCATTAACATGCTTCTTTTCTGCTAATATTACTAATTCAGCTGACCAAGCATGCATTCTCTCACTGACTCCTTTATGTTTTGCACAGTTTCACACATTCACAGAAATCTTTTCCACCAGCCTTCCACTGTTGGAAGCAGACCAGATCAACAGGCTGTTACAGGTTTCTCTTCAGGCAAAAAAAGAAGAAAAAAAATGGATAAACAGAATGGATGAGATGGTCTTTTTTGTTTTGTTTTTTTTTGCACAGGCTTGAGGTTTTACGAAGGAAGTCATAATTTAGATCCTCTCTGTGAAGCACCTATGCAGTCAATCTGGAACGTTTATCCCTGTTTGGTTTTCTTGTTTATCCAGGATGAGTACTGGAGAAGAGGCTTTCAGGAAGTCGCCTCCCCCAACATCTATAACAGCAAGCTGTGGGAGACTTCTGGCCATTGGCAGCACTACAGTGAAAACATGTTTTCCTTCCCTGTGGAAGAGGACATCTTTGCGTTGAAGCCAATGAACTGCCCCGGCCACTGGTAAATTTAGAGCATCTCCCTGCGGCCTGAGCATGAAAACCTCTCTCACTTAGGTGAGGTTTATTGGACACGGTTTGATTTTCTTCTCCTGGGTTTGTTTCCCGCAGCTTGATGTTCAGCCACAGGCCTCGCTCATGGCGGGAGCTTCCTCTGAGAATGGCAGATTTCGGGGTGCTGCACAGAAACGAGCTGTCGGGGACTCTGACCGGTCTGACCCGAGTGCGTCGCTTCCAGCAGGATGACGGCCACATCTTTTGCATGATGGATCAGGTCTGATCTGAAACTCAAACCTTGGATTTTTCTTCTAATTTTGTGAGAAAAATGAATAAAAAAATTGCATCTTTAAAAATGTTTTCCGTCCATCGAATTAAAAACAATTAGATATCTGCTACATTATAATTTTTTTAAATTTTTTTTTACATTAGTGATCCATCATCATTTAAAGGTACATAGTCTATATTATAGCCCCGTACCAAACGAACAAAAAGGTAAATTATGATAAAATAATGCTATATACTCATATCATACAGCCATATTGATTCAAAGTTTTCTATCTAAGGAAAACCAGCTGATTGTATCGACTCATTGACTCTTCAGCAATCCCTCAAACTAAGCATGCTTGTAGCGAGAGTGGAGAGGAAAAACTCCCTTTTAACAGGAAGAAACCTCCAGCAGAACCAGGCTCAGTGTGAGCGGCCATCTGCTGAGGCCGACTGGGGTTCAAGGAGACAGAAGCAGACAAAAAGCAGCTGTAAAAGGCGGCCCCGTCTAGGAAACACACAGCCAGGCAGACGAGCTCCGAGCCAGCTCCCATGTTAGAGGATGAAAGGAGCACATCCAGTGAGTCACAGTCAGAGAAACAGGACTACACTGGAAAACAGGCCAAGCTCCAGCATCTAGAAACAAAGGTGTTGATGGCAGCAGCACAGCTGATATTTCTCTGCAGGATGGAGTCACAGCCAAACAGGAACAGACCAGATGAAGCTACTCTGAGAAAAAGCAGAGAGAGCAGAACGTTAGAGACTTTCAAAAAATAGCAGGGTGTTCAAATACTTATTTTCCTTACCTCATATTTCTCTATGAAAAGTAAACTTAATGGAAAATGAAATTTAAGGACAAAGTTTGTAAGACAAAAGTCATGCAGGTCCCTGTTCGATGATTGTCTAGTCCAGTGGTTCCCAAAGTGGGGTTTGCAGGACAGAAAAATGGACAGTGGCGAGATTGTTTTTAAAAACAATGTGATGTGATCCCTGAGGTATGCAAAAGGCCAAACTATATTATGAAATACATAAATGGGAATGTCCAATGAGCTAAATGAAGGTACCATAATGTAAGCTGATGTAACATTTATTTATTTTCTATCTCCAGCTGTCAATGGGCGAGAGGCAGGGTTACTCATAATTATAAAATGTCAAAATAATTCTAATAGAAAGTGAATTACTCTGCTCCATATGCATAAATATAGAGTGAAGTAATTCTGTGTTGCTGTTTTTTTCAGATCTCTGTGAAACCTTTTGACACTTTATTTTGTATTTCTACATATATTTAAAAATAACAGATCGAGTCAGAGATGAAGGGTTGTCTGGACTTCCTCCGCTGTGTTTACGACGTGTTTGGATTCTCCTTCCAGCTTCATCTCTCCACCCGCCCAGAAAAGTATTTGGGTGACGTAGCTGTGTGGGACCAGGCTGAGAAGGTAAACGTCATGCTCACACTTTACACTGGAATAAATAAGAAACCACTTATTCACATATAAAACAGTTAAACCTGTTTAGGCTGTGAAGATTCTATATTGTCCGGGTCTTTGCTTGACGTGAAGTTTTCTAGAAGACGTTTCTCCTCTCATCCAAGAAGCTTCTCCGGTTCTAACTGAACGTGGGGAGCGCTGAGATTATTATGCTAGGGGAAAACAAAAGGTGGTTCTGATCCCTCCTACTGGATTGGCCATGCAGGTCACATGGGGGGTTAATGGTCGTTGGAGGAGTATGATGGGTCATTACCACAACAGGCTATCACGCCAGAGTTAAAACCGTCCTCAGTAACACAGCCAACTATGAAACGCTGAAGAAAGATCCCACCGGCAGCTACAAGAAGAAGGTCAATCACAGTCTTCAGCAGTTAGAAAAGGACAAAGCCATCGAAAGGCACCAATTCTACTGGCTGTACCCAGGAGTAGCTGTTTCCAAGATCTATAACCTCCCAAAAATACACCAGGAAGGAGCTCCATTCATGCCCATCGTCAGTAGCATTAACTAGGTCACGTAAAACATTAACAAATATCTTGCTTCCATTCTCGCTCCTGCGGTTTGCAACACGCCACATGACGTTGCTAACTCATAGGACTTCTCCAACAGGACAGAGAACCTGACACTGGACACAGATGAAACCATGGTCTCCTATGATGTCACATCTCTTTTTACTTCCATCCTCAGCAAAGAAGCATTCTCCACAGTAAGGATGTGTTTGCACATTTCAAGACCACATTCTGCCAGATAGGACCAATCCAACCACACCTGTTCTCTCACCACCACATACTTCCAATTCAACCAAGCCTTCTACAGGCAGAAGCATGGATGCACGATGGGCTCTCCTGTGTCTCGAATAGTGGGAAACTTATATACTGAAGAAGTGGAAAGCAGAGCTCTACGCTCGTATATGGAAACAAAACCCAGTCACTGGTTTAGATACGAAGGAAGACACATGGGTCAAGATAGAAAACAGGGATATCAACATGTTCACAAACCACATCCACGCAGCGGAGCAATCATCAAGTTCACTCAGGAAGATGTGATCGATGACAGCTTTGACTTCTTGAACTGCACGGTTCACATCATGAAAGATAAACAACTCAACATAGAAGTCTACAGGAAACCCCCCACCCCCACTGACCAGTTCCTCCATTTTGACTCACACCACCCACTAGAACACAAACTAGGCATCATTAGAACCCTCCAGACATAAGCAGAAACCATTCCTACCACCAACAGAGGGAAGATAAGAGAACAGGTGCACATTAGGACAGTCCTGAAGAAATGTGGTTATCCCAGATTGCCTTTTTTTTTTTAAACAAAAAGAAGAGGTCTGCTGAGAGGGAAGAGAACAGAAGAAGGATTTATTCATTCTTTATTCCATATGTTGCTGGAGACTCTGGAAAACTCAGGAGGATTTTCAACCAGCACTAGATTCCTGTGCTCTTCAAACCCGGCAACACCCTGAGACAAAAACTGGTTCACCCCAAAGATGGGAAACTAGGGCAACAACTAATGATAATTTCGCAAATTGCTCAATCTGTCAATTATTTTTTCAATTCATCAATCAATAATCAGAGGTTCTTTATAGAGGATTTTTTTCAGAATTAAACCAAGTGAGACCTAAACTTTTCCACATGAGAAATTCTGGAAAGAGCATATTGAAAGATGGAAATTGTTTTTTTATTTATCTTAAATACAAAATGTTTTCATCTTTCTTTTATAATCTTGATATAATTAATAGCCTTCTCTGAGTGGGTCACTCTGTCAGCTAAAGGCAAGTTAGCATGTTTTAAACTCCAGTTAAGAATTAATCAGTTACGAAATTAGTTGACCATTATTTCAGTAATCGAATATTCACGATTAATCCGATTGTCTCAGCCCTGCAGGACACCCAGAAACAAGACAGACAGCGTCATTTACGCTGTTCATTATAGTGAAGAGTGCACAGACCTTTACTTTGGAGAGACCAAGCATCAGCTACTCAGGTGCATGGCTCAATACAGCATGGCCAACTCCTCAGGAGAGAACTCAAGGGTTCACCTACACCTGAAGGCTAAAGGACAGTCATTTGAGGACAACAACGTCCATTTTCAAAGATGAAAGATGGTTTGAGCGGGGAGTTAGAGCCGCCTTTTGCTCTCCCCTTTTTCTTTCTTCTACCTACAGTATATTAATCTCAGTGCACCCCACTACTAGTTAGAACTGAAGAAGCCTCTTAGATGAGAGGAGAAATTACTTCTAGAAAACTTTCTAAATTTGATTTTGCATTCCTTACTGTTGTCAGTTTTTACCCTGCAAATGAGAAAAGTAATTCTACTTTTGAGATTTGGTTTACTTTCACCTCATCAAATAGTAGCACATCTGTGAGTCATGTCAAGTTCCTTGAATCTCTGTGGGAGGTGTTTTGGGCGATTCATTACTCATATGTTTAATACGGACTATGACTGTGCAGCTAATGTTACATAAGTTGATATTAATTGGGAAAGACAGCAATTGGTTTTTATATTTCTAAAAAAAAAACATTCATCTAATGCTTCCTGTTTAACAGCAACTGGAAAACAGTCTGAATGAGTTTGGGGAACCATGGAAGCTCAACCCTGGAGATGGAGCTTTTTATGGACCCAAGGTCAGTGTGAATGCCCTTCCCGGCAAAATTAAAAGGAAAAAAAAACAAAAACGAGACCAGACCAACTCTCTGAGGGTCTGCAATTCTTTTCTGTGCTGTTGCAGATTGACATTAAGATCAAAGACGCAATTGGACGCTACCACCAGTGTGCCACCATTCAGCTGGACTTCCAGCTGCCTATTCGGTTCAACCTGACCTTTATGGGGTGAGTCAGCTAATCAGAATGCTGCCACACCGCTGAGTGCTGTGTTGCACCAAAGCTTGGATATGAGATGTTTTTTCAACATGTTTGCAAATTCTCACTTTTCAGCCAAAATGACATTTACACATTTCAGTAATATAAAAGATACACACCCACAAGAGCAACAAATATGTAAATGAAACATTTTAGGGGCCCATGAACTAGTTTCTTTAAATATAAATCTTTCTTATCTCATTAGACTATATTTAACTTCTTTATTGTTCATTTGTAGATCTTATGCTGACCAAACCAATTCAATTACACAACTAAAGAACAAAGCACCTCTATATTTCTAATAATATATCCCAAATATCCCTATTTAACAATCGTAGAGAATCTTTACAAATATCCTTATCCAGATTATGATCTGAATCATCACCAAAATCTCATGAATTGTTCTTTGGCTCAAGGGACACGTCTGATATAAATTTAATAAAAACTGGTCTCTTTTTTTCAGGTTATCCTATACCCAGCAGACAGGCAAACACAAACCCTCTTTAATAAGTTATCTTCTTGGTGAAGATAATTAGTCCTAGCCTGACGTAGTCCTACTCAATTCTAGTCAGAATGAGTCTGATGTTGCTCCATAGAGCTGTGATTATGGGGCGTGTTTCGAACGAACCAGGAAAAAAAATGCCTCTGCACTCAATTGGATAGACCTACAACCAATAAGAGCAACGGAGTGCGTGACGTATGTTAAGCGATGCATAGTTGTTGTCAACAAAAATCAAAGCGTGCAGTTGCACGCCTAGAATAAGAAGATGAGCCTTGATGGCGTTTCTCTGTTCCTCTTTTAAAATTAATTTGCTGTCGATATCTTCTAGAACAGACCTAATAGCAGAATCTACTCACCTCAACTCTCCAGCGGCAGCCATTGTTGTTGTCACCCAAGCGCGCTTTGGTCACGTGGTTGATTACGTTACTGTTGATCATCTGTCCAACATCGTATAAAGCCCGCCCTGACAATTTGATTGGATCGCCAGAGAGTGGGCGATCATACTCGCGCTACTATGGAGCAATGCCAGACCGAACTTCCCGACCTCAAACGTTGTGGGCGGGACTAAGTTCGGAATGGCACCCAGGCTAAATTAGTCCAGCATATCTAGAAAATCCTAACCTTATCCATTATCTTGGTTTTGTGAAATGGGTCTCAGGTTAACTCTACCAGCCCGAACTTCTTGTATCAGGTTCTTCTCATGTCTTTACGTCCCTGAATCTCGTATACTATGGGAAGTCCTACGTTCCTGGAGGAGTCATCGTGCCAAAGACTGTTTGTCCAATCAGAAGAACTAGGGTTGTGCAAGAGTTTTTGACAACTCAGACAGCCGGATTTAAATACGCTGGAAGTCACAAGGAAGTTATATTTGAATGTCAGATCATTCTTGCTTAAACATGTATATAAATGTACTCTTTATCAGACCGTATTGTCCCAAAATTTAGAAAATTTCACTTTTCAAAAAAATTCTGTCTTAAAATCTGTGGGTTTTTTTTTCGTTATTTAGTTAGTTATACGTCAGCTTGTACACCTAAATTCAGCCAATCGTATATCAACAGTCATCTGTAAATCACATTTTTTTCGGTCATAGCATCTTGATTCATATGTCGCAGCTAATATACGCAACGGTTGAAATCAGAATCCTTTCCTTTCCCATTGAGTTGCGTCCCAGTGTTCACGGGGATGGACGTCTGTGTCTTCGGCAGGCGTAGAGCTAACAGAACTGGCAGCGTTGCGAGGCAAGGGCTCAAACATGTACGGCTGGAAGCCTTCTACACCAAACCAAGCTTCTGCCGCCCTGGCGTCCTCTTCCACAACATCTTCGTCCCCGCTTTCCTCCTCTAAATAAAAAATGGATGACGGAGGAGACTCATCCACGACCTCCGACACTAAACTCTCCTCCTCTTGCATGCTTCCGCTGTCCATAGCGTTCCTTGACAGCGTCGTTTCTAAGTCACCAATTTAGTGCTACTTGATCCCAATGGAATTTCCCATTCGGAACCTACTAGCACTGAGTTGCTGACTGGTTAGCAAGATGCTTCCGAGACACCGGCCACAATCAAAGTGCTTGTGAACCTTCATCCTAATCCTGGTTTAAAAAAATCACCATCTCATGCCTTTAGTTGTTTTCATCTTCAAGGTTTCCAACAATTATTCTACTCAATCCACCTATAAGGGTTATGCCTAATCCTGAAATATTTGAAAAACCTGTAAGGATCCAGCATTTTGTGGTTTGTAAAACATAAAATTTGTGTTTTTACGCTACCTACATCTCATTGAATTGACACTAATAAAAATGTGAAACTCTCATAATCTGACAGAAGATAGCAGCTAAATCAGAAAGCTGATTGAACCATTTGTAACACTGAATATGCAGATTATTGTTATTATTACAGGGAAACTGTTCTCTCTCTTGTTTTCTGTGGTAACAGAAAGGATGGAGATGACAAAGCGCGGCCAGTCATCATCCATCGTGCCATCTTGGGCTCAGTGGAAAGGATGATTGCCATTCTGACAGAGAACTATGCAGGGAAATGGTGAGCGCTGTGCCCTTTGAAAAATGCACTTAAATCACAATCCATAAAGCCAGATGCATATTCGTGATGAATTGGATGTGTTTTCCACTTATGGTGGGTGTTTTTATGTTCCATCCTAATTATGTAGGTAGCTTTTAATTACATTTCATTGTGTTCTGCTGTTCAATGCATTGTCAGCAGCACGGTTCTCTCCCTCTTATCATCACTACGGTGATTTCAGCTTTTAACTTTCTGTTTTGAGGGGGTCGTGTTGACTGTCGTGTTATCTTCACGCTGCATGAGGATCATCACGGCCCATCTGTCTCTCTTCAACAGGCCTCTGTGGCTCTCTCCACGGCAGGTGATGCTGGTGCCCGTCAACCCCTCCTGTGAGGACTACGCCAACAAGGTGCGTGTTTAGTTTCCCAGAATAGAGCTTCCTGCTTCTCTGAAAGTTATACGATGTTTGAGAAACACGCTGTGGATTACATTGAATGGTGTTTTTCTCCGTGCCAGGTGTCCAAGCAGTTCACAGAAGCTGGTTTTATGGCAGACGCCGACCTGGACTCCAGCTGTCTCCTTAACAAGAAGATCCGAAACGCTCAGCTGGCTCAATATAATTTCATCCTGGGTAAGGAGAAGTGATGCTGAACCTTTATTTAGTGGGTGCTATCGTTATGAGGTGTAGCAAATAAAAATCCAATCAGGTTTGTTTTTCAGCCTTATGATAATAAGACAGCAGCAGTTCTCTGAAGGGATGTGATCAAGTTTTTATAGATGAAGCCTTTCTTTACTATTAGGCACAGACCTCTTCACAAGTGTTTCCATGTTTCTTTTTTCCAAAACAAAATCTATACAAAGCAACATTTGGATTTACCCTCTTTAAAACCATACCTCCAAACAAATAAATTCTGCTGGGAATTAGTGAACAGCATCAAGAGGAAAATAACAGATTGGTTGAATTTAAAGATGACTAACCCTATAAAATAATATTGTATTGTTTTTGTCTCTTTGGTAAGGAAGAGGATTAGGGTTACTGAAAAAATTTAAAGAATTTACTGATTTTTAAATTTTATTTCTGTATAATATGACAAAAATCTGAATTCTTATTTTTTTCCTCAGAATTCTGACTTTAATCTCATCTTGTTAGCAACAAGCCATAGCCATGTCTGTTTTAGAGACTAAACTATCTCTCTTGTTTTAATCACCTTCTGCTCTTCCACTAATGAAACAGCATCACTGGGGACCCCTCGGACATGTAAAAAGTCGCCTAATTCCATCATTTTCTACCAATGTGCCTCCCAAACAGTTTGCATCTTTGTCAGTGAAGCTGAGTGTTCCCACATCTCTTCCTTCAAGGTGCCCAAGTCAAAAAGTCAGAATTCTGAGATTAATCTCAGAGATTAATCTCAGAATTCTAAAAAAAAGTCAGAATTCTGAGAATAAAGTCAGAAATCTGACTTTTTTCCCATAATAAACTGAAATAATATTTAAATATCAGTTAACATTCCTATTCCTTACTTTGGGAACCTTTAAATCCCACATCTGATTTAGAGGCTACAGTATTAATGCAGTTCTAAGGAGTCAATTTTGTTCCATTATCTTTGCAAGGAAATAATGCATTTTCTAAATTGAAATTTAAAAAATCTTAGTTGAAAAAGGTTTTGAGAGTTACTGTGCTGTTTTTTTTTTTTCAAATAAATGTATTTTTCTTGTTTTACACATTTTCAATTTGTTTTTTTTTCTTTTGCATATTTTATATGTTCAAAATTTTTTTTGTTGAAATTTTTGTTTTTCAGATTTATCAATTTCATTCTTTTCAAACGACATTTTACAGATCACATTCTCTGTACTTCTGGGGCCGAGCTTCTCTTTAGAAGTCGCGTTTCTGTTGGTTCGCATTGGGACATTTTTTTTGGGCAATGTGCATGTCAGAGGCAAGCATTTGTGTTGGGCTTTTCAAACCCAAGCTTTGAAAGAATAAAAAAGGAAAATATAAAGTCTGTACAAAATTTACAAAATAAAGTTTGTAAAAATAAAAGATGTTTAAAAAAAACAAGAATGAGAAAAAAACTAATTTGAGAAACCTGTAAAGTTACTCCCTTCAAAAAAATGTTATTAAAATTTTTTCCACAGGTGATCAGAAAAATTAACATGGCTGATTGCAGGATAATGTTGGTAGAAAAGCTGTTTACAGGATGCAAAAGCTCAACGCAAAGCATCTGAACGATCGATTTTAAACTGCTAACTCACAGTGAAAGTGGCCATAAATCATAAGCCTAACTGTAATTTGATGTTTTTTCTCTCCTATGTGACCATCTTATGTCTCTGATGGGTCAAAAAATACAATATAATCGAATGTTTAGGGGTTTATAATTATAATTGCATTTAAGTATATGGTCAGCTCTAGTAATCAGTTTTTTTGATTGCTTAAGGAGTTTTATACTTTCCTCAACAGGATGTCTGATTATGTTATATTATTTCTGCTCATTTAAACTTGCACAGCAAATGATTTGAAATCATTTAGATTACTGATTATCTCCTTATCTGTTAAAGCGAAAGAGGTCCTTAAGTAATAAAAAGGTCCATTTATATTCATTTATGCCACAATTTAGCCTCAACTGAAGACTTTATCCTACATTTACTGACGTTTCCAAAACTTGATGTGGTCACTATTAAAAATGATCAGTAAAATAATGAAAAGATAGATCAACCTTTTCTGGTCTGTTTTCTTTAGTTTTTTTGCTGCTTAGAAAAGAAATACTAGATCAAAATAAAAGTCCCTTATTACACCAGTTGAAGCCAAATGGTCACACAGACTGGCTGACCGGGCGCGTTAGGGTAGCTGTGCTCCTGGTGTTATGTCAAGCTGTTGTCTTGTGTCTTGGCAGTCGTCGGGGAGAAAGAGAAGATGACTAACAGCGTGAACGTGCGCACGAGAGACAACAAGGTCCACGGAGAGCTGCCGGTGTCTGAGGTGATCGCTCGGCTCTCCCTGCTCAAACAGTCCCGCTGCCGGAACGCTGAAGAGGAGTTCTGATGAAGATGGAGGGAAAACAAACCAGAGCGGGTGGTTGCTATCCTGGGGCGCGGAAGTTTAGTTAAAGGAGCAGTGAATGGGGCAGATGATGATGTTTGTTTGGACAGTCAAGTGAAAACCGACAGACATGGAAAATAATCTTGTGTTTGTTAAATGTTAAAAAAAGAGGAAGTTTTGCCGAAGAGATCATCTGTGAACTCTGGAGGGGAAACAGTAGGTCATTTGAAGGAGCCTGAGCTGATCAGTTATAGATGGAGTGTGATGAAAATGATGTGAAATGATGCCTATTTTCACAGAGAACATTCTTCACAAGGATAAATAAAGAGAAAAACATCTTTAAAAATGGGTTTTTGTTTCACTTCACACCAGTGTTTTTACTTGCGCAATTGTTCACTGCTTGTCCATTCTCAGCGCTCAATAGAATCTATGCAGCTCATTAAAGGAATAGTACACCCAAAACATGATTAGCCTTCATTTTCTACTCACCCCCATGCTGAACAACACTCTGGAGTACTTTTTTGATATCTCAAATGCATCTGGAGATCTGTTTATCCTCTACTGTTTATGCTCTAAAAACATTCTAAATGACTTTGTTTCGAGTAAATTATGGACACTACCCACTCAGGACACTTGGAATACATTGGACGAGCAGTATGGAGGAATATTGACACGTTTTTTGTGGACTTTTATGGACCTTTCTGTCTCGGGCGCCATAGACCTCCATAATTTGAATGTCAGCAGACAGCAAGAAGCCTCCCAGATCTCCAGATGCATTTGAGATATCAAAAAAGTACTCCAGAGTGTTGTTCAGCATGGGGGTGAGTAGAAAATGAAGGCTAATCATGTTTTGGGTGTACTATTCCTTTAAATAAGATCCAGCTCTAAATCAATTAGACTAGTAACATTTTTGTAGGAGCTGTAATATTAGGTATGCATGTGTTTGTAACATGTGGGGCTTAGTTGCTTTGGTGACAGCCAGTACTAGAGTTGAGGTGGGGATGGCCTCCCCCTTCTTAAAAAATTGTAAAAAACAACCCCATACCATCCCCTTTGACATTTTATTACTGAATATGCAAAAAAAACTCTACTTTATGTTAACAGTAATGGCAATAATAGTGGGAGTGTGGCGGCCTAGTGGTTTGGGCATTGCGCTTGGAGTCCAGAGGTTTTGAGCTCCAGCCCCACTCCCACAGACTGACACTCTGGGTCCCTGAGCAGGACCCTTAACCCCACACGGCTCCCTGGACGCCACACTATGGCAGCCCACTGCTCCCCAAGGGGATGGATTAAATGCAGGGAGTTAATTCCATTGCTCTGTACTTGTGACAGTGTAATGACAATAAAAGCTGAGAAAAAAAATTTGTATTATTAATATTGCCCTTTCGACATTTGGCGGGCTGTGGGCTTACGAGTAGCCTGAGCAAAATAAAATCAAAGAAGTGGCCTAGCATGACTATGAAGCTGATCCCAGAGGAAACTTTGCAATCTACTATAGGGTGCCGTGGTCAAGGTCAATAACCGGCGTACCTGACCTATAAAAACAATACCATGCATATTGCTTTAGGTTAATCGACTATATTAATTGGGCTATGTTGCTTCCACTGGTGACAGCAGATTGCTTAAATTGGCGTGTTTACCTGCACTCCGCAGTAGAGAGGGGAGTGAGGTAGCCATATTTTATGGACCGTTTGCTTTAGCATTTAAATCAGTGTCACATCATGTACTTTACGATCTGTTGTGAGTGATATGTTAGCCACTGGATATTATTAAAACGCAAAGCGTATTCATGGATTCCATGTGCATTTCTGCTCAAGGTAGCAGTGCGTCACACACATACGGGACCCTGTTATATAAGGATTTGCTAAGGAGTCGCTACAATTTTTATGTACTCTACCGTTCAAAAGTTTGGGGTCACATCGAAAAGTCCTTATTTTTGAAGGAAAAGCACTACTTTTCAAAGAAGATAACTTTAAACCACGGTAGTCTTAACTTTAAAGAAATACACTCTATACATTGCTAATGTGGTAAATGACTATGTCTGGTTTTTGGTGCAATATCTATATAGGTGTATAGAGGCCCATTTCCAGCATCTATCACTCCTGTGTTCTAATGGTACAATGTGTTTGCTCATTGGCTCAGAAGGCTAATTGATGATTAGAAAACCCTTGTGCAATCATTTTCACACCTTTGAAAACAGTTTAGCTCGTTACAGAAGCTACAAAACTGACCTACCTTTGAGCAGATTGAGTTTCTGGAGCATCACATTTGTGGGGTCAATTAAACGCTCAAAATGGCCAGAAAAAGAGAACTTTCATCTGAAACTCGACAATCTATTCTTGCTCTTAGAAATGAAGGCTATTCCATGCAAGAAATTGCTAAAAAATTGAAGATTTCCTATAACGATGTGCACTACTTCCTTTAGGGGACAGCACAAACAGGCTGTAACCAGAGTAGAACAAGAAGTGGGAGGCTGCGTTGCACAACTGAGCAAGAAGATAAGTACATTAGAGTCTCTAGTTTGAGAAACGGACGCCTCACAGGTCTCCAACTGGCATCTTCATTAAATAGTACCCTCTAAACACCAGTGTCAACATCTACATTGAAGAGGCGGCTGCGGGATTCTGGGCTTCAGGGAAGAGTGGCAAAGAAAAAGCCATATCTGAGACTGGCCAATAAAAGACTAGGAAAAAGATGGTCAAAAGAACACCGACATTTTGTGGATGATTCCAACTTTGAGGTGTTTGGATCACAAAGAACGTCTGTGAGACGCAGAACAAATAAAAAGATGCTGGAAGAATGCCTGACACCATCTGTTAAGCATGGTGGAGGTAATGTGATTGATGGTCTGGGGTTGCTTTGGTGCTGGTAAGCAGGGTGGTATAAAAAAAAAAGTGGAATCAACCAAAACTTTCATGAAATGCAGTCCCTCCGTGCACCCCCTGGGGGTTGCAGACCTCCTGTTGAAGACCTCCACTCTGACAAATTAATGAGTAAATGAGAAAGGTTTATTTGTAAAAGAAAAAGTAAAGTTGAGTCTGCATTGTATTTGAAAACATTATCCTTTGTGCTACTTTGTTCTTTAAAACTTTGATAAAAGACTCCTTGCAATTTGAGGAGCACAGAAGGCACGGGGTGCATGTTGACCCCTTTCTGAGACCCACATTAGCGTTATAAATGAGAGACCAAGCCTCTGCCGAAACCCGGGATCGAACCAGGGACCTTCAGATCTTCAGTCTGACGCTCTCCCAACTGAGCTATTTCGGCTGTTGCATATAAACCCAGCCCATACTGAAATAATTCAATCTATATTTATATTTAAACATTTTATCCTCTCCTAAGTAATTTTGTCCCTTTTAACCATCCTTACTTGATGGAGAACAAGGATGCGTTCACTGAAATCCAATAAAAATGTTCCACGACAGCTACCATATTTCTTCGCTGATTTCACCCGAGTTATTTCAAAATAAATCTGGTGAAAAATAAGTTATTCAAAGATAGATGTTTATTTTTGGTCTATTGGTTCAACGAGTAAAGAAAAAAAGAACTGAGAAGATAGTCAAAGAAATGCGTTTCTTCGTAATTCCTACGGGTCATGAATGCAGCAGCTGCTGCTGCTTCTTGTTCCGCAGCAACAATGGCTACCAGCTGCCACTTATGGAGACCAGACCGAGGACGAAGCTGGAAACATTATGGAATATTTGTCATTTTGCTGATGGATTTGGTATTACAGTGCGTAAATGGTACGTTCAAAAATATAATTTATTCAACAAACAGCTTATAGCCGTTAGTTTTGTAAGCATAGCTAGCAACACGGAGCTAGCATAGCAAGCTAGCTGCTTTTGAATGAAAATACTGACCGATTTGAGCTGATTAAATCCTTTTTAATTACTTTTAATAAGAATCAGTCAGCTTTTGAAACTCGTTCGGACAGAGTTACTGTTGCCTCTTTTTATCCTGGTGAAGTAGTAAAAAATTGGTGATAAGTTTTCCTAAATAAGCTGCGTATTTTATGCTTTTTTTGTTGTTGTTTTTGTATTTTTGTTTTGTTTTTATGTTTTTAGCATACCTGAGTTCACCACATGATGGCCAGGATCTTCCGCACACAAGAGATGCCCAGCGAGGATCTATCTTTACCAGCCCGGTGGTCACTGCTGCAGCCTCTGGTAAGTTTAACAGATGTACGTTTATCATCAGTAATATACCCTTCGAGATGTTTGAGCAGATTAAATAATTAAATAGAATAGAAAATCCCTTTATTGAATAGTAAATCCCTACCATAACCCGCCCCCCCCCCCCCCCCCCCCCCATAAATAGGAAAATTGTAAATATTATTTATTTTTAAATGAACAGCTCAATACCAAAGATGTGATATTAATCAATTACATTTCTGCTAAATTTAAATATTTATCCACATCATAGTCTTTAGGATAAACAGGTTATTATTACTGTTTTAAGAATAAATCTGGTTTAAATTAAAACCCCTCAGTTACGATATAGATGCAAATGATTGTAGATGATATTCTGCTATAATTTTTCAAATCTGGATACATCTCTAAAGAAAAAATGAAGGGAGGGGAAATAATCAAATTTCCAGATTTGTTTCTTCATCCACACAAACTTTTTAAAATATGAAAATTTCATAGAAAACATTTCTAAAGCTGTTAAAGTGAAGCTCATGGGTTATATGCCAGGCCACACTTCCAACAGACCCTGGAGACTCGTTTAATTGTGAAATGTAAAGTTTTATTTTAGTTCTCTTTGTTTCTGATGTCTCTGGTTTAGTTTTTGAAGCTGAGATTTGGCTGCAGTCCCGAGTGTGTCAGCTCCCATTTTTTCCCTCCTAACTTTCCAATAAGCAGCAATTTGATCAAAATTATTAAAAATATATAAATATTTGCATATAAGAGAACATTATTTTTTCCGTCTGTCAATCTGCTCTAACCAGAAATCCTCAAGTGGAAAAGTTTCAGTTTCACTTGGTTTGATTCGGTAAAAAAAACTTCTTTAAGGATCCTTTTGCTAACCAATTATTAATCAATTAAGCAAAAAACATTAGCAACGGTTTAATTGATTAGCAAAATAGTCGTTTTAATCGCAACCCTACTTTTAGAGTTGAAATTGCCGTAAGCAGGAAATTATTCGGTCAAATAGATAAACATTATAAGAAAATATTTGCCTGTCTTTCTAAAGTTTGCTTCACAAATTCCCCACGGTTATTTGCTCTTAGCATATGTAGCTTTTTACTGTTTGTAATAATCCAGAGCAAAGGCATATCTAATGTGCCCCCTACAAGTAGCTTATTGTGGGGGTGTAATGCTTTAAAAACCTGGTTTTCTTTCATCAAAAATTTAGCCATAAAAGTAAAACAAGCCGGACTGGTTAAAAGTTTATGAAAACATATTGAAATGAACATTGCCTATTGAATCAAGATCTAACACATTGTTTTTTTTAAACAAAATATTAATAACAATATTGGTAATAATCTTTTATTATACATAAAGCATTATACATGATTACATAAATCAAAGTGAATTCATTATAAACCAAAAATGCATTACTGTGCTGCTCTATTATCCTACCGCTCACTGCTTTCAATTAGTAAAATAAGAAAAAAATCAAATCACTTGTATTCTCTCTCAGGCTCTTTTTTGCATTTGTCCTGTGTCCATTCAACTGAAAAATATGTATAAATAAAATACAAAAATCTATGGCACACAGACAAAACAATACTTCCTTCAAAGACAAATCACACCTTGTACAAAGAAATATAAAAAATTTGTGCGGAATCACGGCAGCGGACCCAGAATTCAGCCAGAGGTTGGAGCGAGGGGGCTTCAATCAGCCTCTGCTGAAACCTGCGTGCAGCAGTTGCGGAGTGCAGTTAGTGCACTCTGCCTCCTAAGACAACCGACTTCAGCCCAGCTTGGATTGTTAAAGAGGGAAAAGCAAAAACCAAAACAATCCAAACATGCAAAACACGACAAAAAAATTTAAATAAAAGAAAAACAAAATCACGTTTTACTCTGGGAATGTGGTGTTGGTGCGTGCAACACAACCGCACCAACACTACATTCCCCACAATGCAACGGTAGCCCGCAAAGTCACAGCAGCATGCAAACGCGGCCATGGCCTGTTGGCCGGTTCTAATGGTAATTAAATACCATCCAGGGGGCCTTGGATAAACAATTCGCTGGCGGGATCCGGTCTAAGAATAAAATTTTATCCTTAAATGACGCTTTCAAATAGTTTCTGTTTTTCAGATAGATTTTTTACAAATTGCATTTTTTTTAGATTTCATTTTACAGATCAGATTCTCTTCGCTTCAAGCCCAATATGAAGCTCTCGCTCTTGGACAATAAAAATCCTGCTGCTAATGCCCAGCAGACCAATAGGAATTTGTCTTTGCTCCTCATGCACGATGACAAGCCTGCCTCTAGAAATTAAAAGAATGGGATCTAAAAAAAAAGGAATTTGAAAAGAATACAGTTTGCAAAACTTTCAGTTCTGGATTGTTTTTTTTATTTTTTTATTTTGTTTATTTATTTTTTTACTTCCATTTACAAAGCCTGTTCTTACAATAATGGAACAAAGATCACTCCATATTTGGTTCTGTCCAAAATCAGCCGTTGGTTAGAGGTCAACAGAGGATCTTTATTGTGTTTTAACAGTGTTAGCGTCTTGTAGCCAGTTATTGTTTTTATCACCTAAGTTGGTGTGATTTGTTTTAAATCCAAATGTTTGTGCAGTTTCTCCAACAAGTGGTGTGAGCTACATTCCTAAATGTCCAAGCGGAGGTCTGTGCGATCGCCTGCCAGCCAGCTGCATTCAGTGCGACTACCATCACGACTGCACTTATGGGAAACCAGCCTCTTTCACTTGTAAACCCAAGAAAGGTGTCCACTGCATAGTGAGTAGCAGTTTCTCTATGAGTCGACTTTACACAAAGGTCTGAAGAAACGTTTATTTATTTAGTTTTTCATATTTGCAGGGAAAGTCCGGAGCCCAGCAGAGTAACTTTACTCTCTCCATCATCTGTCAGTTCTGCTGGCAGCTGGACCCATCTGAGTACCGCTGCTCCAACTCCACCAGCTGCATGACTGTTTCCTGTCCTCGCAGGCGCTACAACGCCACCTGTGACGTCTTGGACCACGTGCATTGTTTAGGTAGGACATCAGATGGTCTGAAAAAAGGCTAATTTACCTTTAGCAACAGAGGGATAACATATACCGAGTTGACTCGGTACATTCTACATCCACTCTGAACTTAAAGGGATTTTTTTTTTTCCCATTGTAGGATACGGACAGTTTAAGCCTTTTTTTAAGATGCTTCGTTACTGTGGAGTGACTTTGTTTCGATTAATGTTGAAAAACACATTTTGGTAAACCGAAGTAAAAGTAATGCATCCAGAAGATTTACTTCAGAAATGTTTGCGGTTTTTAAAGGTGGCTGCTGTTTTCTAAGATTGTTTTTTTTTTTAAACAGACAGAATTTTTTTTATATTTTATAAAATATACTAGTTTTTCCCAAAAAAAATTCACAGAGTTCTACAAATTGCAATCTTTCCCAAATTGCTATTTAAGAACAGGCTTTTGTATTGGGCTGGATGTGAAGAGAATGTTTTCTGTTATACAATTTTAAAAAGAACACAATTCATAAAATTAAATAAAGCATAAATTTGAAAAAGTATATAATCTGTAAAAAAAAAAAAAAAAAAGAATCTTTTTGGGGAAAAAAATTTAAATTAAAATTGAAAAAACAAATGTTGAAAAATCCAAATCTGGTCAGGTTTTAATCAAAATCTTTTTTTTTTTTTTAAACTTTCCCAGTTTTATTTCTAGATTGTATTTCTCCCCCCAATTTACAAGATATGTTCTTTGCTTCCAACAATAATGGAACAAATTTCACTCCATACATTTCTTTCTAGCAGAGCTCTGAGTCATACAAAACTTTGCATTGTCTACTTCCATTACATAAACAGAGTAATGAAGAGCGTAGGATGATTTATTTTTCCTATCTCATATGAAAGCATACTTAAATTGATATAAATTAAATTAGCTTTGAAAGCAGGTAAAAAGCAGTGAGTAGAAGTTTTACGCACAACCACTTTGTGTGTTCTTTGTATTTCCTACACTTTTAAGGACAAGAGTATGTGGGCTATATCAAGTGGCTGAATACAGCCGTCTGGGCTGTTTTCAGTTTACAGAGGATGTTCTTTTTTCCCTCTCACTGGTTGAAAAGAAGTTACTACTGGAAAACAAAGACTGAAACACCATTCAGAAAAGATAAAAAAAAAAAAAAACTGGTATGCAAATGTAGATGTCAGCTCCATTGTTTGCCGCTTTTTGATGATTACTCTGAGAGAATATGGCTACTTTTTATTTTAGCTTTTTAATTGGATGGTAAATGCTTTGTTTTTTTAACTGTGCCTTCCTTGAAGGTTATGTCTGTTTAATTGGATTCTTGGTATGAAAAAAGCAACAATCTGTGCCAGTAGACTTCATGATGAGATTTCTTTTTTTTTTACTCGGCCAAACAGCACTTATGACTAAAAAGAATCACCTTAATTAGGCCCAATTTGAGTTTTATTATAGCCTTAGCTGAGGGATATTTAACTCAGAGGGTCTTTATGCATTCACAATGCATAATTATGCCCCCCCCCACACACACACACTTCTATTGGACAGTTTTTCAAAAAGTAAGAGGTAAGAGTAAGGCTCTTATGTTGATTTAACTGTGTTTTGGAATTAGGTATCGTGAATTTTTCATTTTTTTCTTTATTAGAAATGAGACAATATTCATTCTCTATCGACTTGAGGTTTTCATAGAGGGTGGGGGATTGCTTTTTCACATAGGTTATATGCCTTTCCGACACGGGAACAGTCTGTTTTTAGTGGCAGTGGGAACAGCTCACCGATGTGTGTCTACCAGGTTCAAACGACTCGGCAGGCGACCCAGGTTAAAATCATCTCAGCTCTGATCAGCATGCAGTGGGAACAACAGACCAGGTTGACCTGCTAATTTACGTGATACCATTGAATGCAACGTATGGACGCCAAAACGGCACCAGTCGCTTCTTATCTAATGAGCAGAAACAACTCTGTTTACATTCGATTAACATGGGGCAGCAATGGTGTGAGGAATTCAGACAAATAATAGAGCGAAACAATAAAGCACACTGACTACGCCATGTTGCTCTGCATTGTTTACTTTCCTGATTTCTGTCGCACTGGTGACATAATCAACATTAACCCAGTGTGATATGTCATAAGACACACAGAAGTAGGGGGACAAAGGGGACGCAGCTTGACAGCAGTTTGTCAGACTGAGCTTTTTTTTGTCAATCTGAACGGAGCCAAATTCTGATTGTTAGCAGTTCTACTTGCTTTGAAAAAGCTGCGTTAACCCGCTTATTTCAGTGGGAAAGAGGCTTTAGAGACCCGGTTGGTGGATTGTTGTAGAGATGTTTTTCTCGCCACAGAGGATCCCTGAAGCTCTGACAGAATAATCAGCGTTTTTAATCTTCCTCCCTGACTAAGGCGGGAAAATACGACCTAGATCCTTTTTTTCCCTCATATTTTCCTTTTTCATGGCAGTCAGAACGGCCCAATTTTGATCCTTTCACCCCCAAATAACTCAGATTTGAGCTGCCCCCATACCTGATGCTAAATCTGATACATACCTGATGGTCTTTTTGCCGTCTGAATGCTCATGCCTTACGTCATCATCCAGGCTCTGACTCCTCCTTCGTACAAACCGTCACTGATCTACAAAAACACACTGGAAATAGTGTGATCAGAATACTATCCACAACTTATAATAACACTGGGATGCAGACTTCACTTCTGTAAACGGTGTGCTGCTGTGTGAGGTCTAATCATGTTCGATCAAGTTGATTTATCACAGCTGGACTCCATTGAAGCTGGAGAAACATGTGCAGGAGGGTTGGTGGAAACAGTTTGGGCCTCATCTTCATCTACATAGTGGTTTTCTGTTTGTAATAAAGCACAAAACAGATTTGAAGCTAAGGTAACCAGACCTTAGCATTACGCTGCCACCCCCATGCAGCAGCCTCAGATTTAAACCTTTTTTGTAGTTATCACGACTCAAATGACTGAGAATGCAAATATTTGTTGTAAACCCACAACAACGTATATGTAACTCTGTAATAACAGAGTTTTGTGTGCAGACTTTGGAGGAAAAAGATGACTTTCATTGCATTTCGGAACAAGGTGGTAAAATAACTAAATGGCTTCTCCACTAGTTAAAGCTCTGCCCTGTCGGCTTCACTATGGAGTTTGTTCACTAATATCTCTGACAGCTTAGTTACCATCGGTTTGGTCAACAATTAACGGCTGTTTGCTGCTCTGTGGGATTTGGAGTAGTCAGAAGTTTTTGCATTGAAAGAAAAAATGTCTTCCTCTCCTTCCACTAAGCAATCATTCACTTCTTTGTGTTGGTCTGACAAATTAAACCACCGTTAAATGTTTGAAGGAGTCAAAGGAGGGGAAAATTAAAGGGGACGTTTGGTTTGGCAACAGAAGGAAAAAGGAAAATTCTTTCTAATTGAAAAAAAAGCCTCCTGAAAGATTTTCCTACTTTAAGTTTCAATATTAAAGCCTTTATTTTGAATGTGATTTTGTTCTGCAGGCAGAAGGCGCTTCCAGAAGCGTTTGTTCTGTAATTGGACCGGTGGATATAAATGGTCTACGGCTCTGGCGCTCAGGTAAGCTGCTCCCCATTATTCATATAACACTGTGTCTGATTCAGGAGTTTGTTCTCACGGTATCTTTTGAATCTGTGTCTCTGCTCTTTCCTGCCGTAGCATCACTCTCGGTGGTTTTGGGGCAGACCGGTTTTATCTGGGCCAGTGGAGAGAAGGTCTAGGCAAACTGTTTAGCTTTGGAGGCCTGGGTATTTGGACGCTGATAGACGTTCTTCTGATTGGGGTGGGCTACGTGGGACCTGCTGACGGCTCGCTCTACATCTGAAGCCACGCTTCCCCGTTTGCATCCTGCTTCCGTCTCACACTACTTCGCGTCGGTGCATCCAGCACATCAATCCAATCTGCTAACGGGCAGGAAGCGTCGTCCTCGTCAAGCCAGCGAAGACTCGACATGCTCTGCTCCAATAACACGCTGTTGAGATGTGCAGGAGCAGGAAGAGCCGCCATAGTGGTGTATCCAGTGGGTTTTGATTTAAGCGGTAGTTAGACTCCGTTTCGCTGATACACATCTCTGGCTTCCTGTGGAGCGCTTCTTCTCTCACAGACATCCTGTCGCCTTGCACCACTTATCACTCCTACTTTATTGCAAGGTAAACGTGTCAGTAAGGGTCAAATGGTTGCCATGGCTGCAGAGCTTTTGATGATAACACCACTCACAAAAGACTGGTTGGAGGGTGATATTTCTCTTCTAAAAGCATGAAGATGCTGGGCAGTGGGGGACCGTTCACCTAACAGCTTGTTTGCATCGATTTTATTTTTTCCATCTAAAGTATTTGGCTGCAGCAGCTACAACTTTAAAGACATTAACCTGGAGTTAAATCTTCAATAATAATCATATTAAGGTTATGTTATAGTCTTTTCAAATGCAGCTTGTGATTTAAAAGAAAAAAAACAAAGTTCCTTCTGTTGCTTCAGCTGTAAACGAATGAAACGCACCGATGTTTGTCCTGACAGATGCTGAAACAGAGAGGTGTTGGAGTTGCAAACTGCAGCTATTTTGTGGTTTTCTTGTGTAGATATTGGAGATGATATCCGCTGCACACTACTGGCAAACTTCTCCAAACACTAATCCCTGTAAGGAAAGTGCTTTTTATTTCTTTTTGTTGTCGTATGCTTCATGAAATGTTTGCTTTGCTGTTGTGACTGTAAACGTTTTTCTTTCTAAAAGTTATGTAAATAAAAGTGAATTCTGCTCTACATTGCGTTTATATATTCTTACAGTGTTGTTTTGTATATGAGTATTTATTGGATTGATGGTGTTTAGGAATGGATTCAGGTTTAAGGAAAACATCAGTGGAGAAATAAAAAATGGTAAAGATTAAAACGAGTAATCTGTCATTTTCACATTCACACTTTTTTTTTTTCCTTCCTCTTTCCTTTGACCTACTATTAATGTCTGAATACATGCAACCTATTAACAGGGTTCCAATGGATCCTTGAAAGTTTTTAAATGTGAAAAAAATTAATTTGTAGTCTTTGAAAGTTTTTAAAAATGGCTATAAGAAGACACTGGACATGTTCGCTCCTCTTGACCTTCAACCAATAATAACCAATGTTGCTGCTAACATCTATGCAAACCAAAAGAAATGCATCTTCGCTCCTCACTTTGGAGGAAAATGTGATGAATAAAACACGTTTTAAAAATAATTCCTAAAACTAGATCTGAAAAACACAAAATTTCTATATAAAACCTGCAAAAATGTTTTTGGAAAAAAAACAAAAATTTGAAAAAAAATCTGTAAAAAAAAAAAATTGATAAATATCTAAGAATGCAAATTTGATCTCAAATCCTCTTGTCTAAAAACATTTTTCAAAGTTTAATTTCTGGATTACATTTCTTTTATTTGAATTTCTATGTCCAAAACATGTTCTTTGTCTGAGTCAATAATGGAACAAATGTCACGCCATAGTAACTAGCCATTTTGCAGCTTCATCAAAGCCTCTCGCATCACTAGACATGTCCTCATATTGTTGATATTATTGGTTTAAATGTAGGCTGTGTATTTAATTTACTTTATTATTGAATTTAATCCAACTACTTCTGTGCTGTTCAGGGTTTCTAACCTTTCACATTTTAAACTAATAATTAGTGACACATTCAGCTGTTGGAAAATGATGCTGTGCATGGTTCTTAAATTTTTAATAATTGGTTCCTAAAAGTCCTTGGATTTGATGGTGACTAAGATGTGGGAACCTTGTATTAAGGAATGATCTTTTCTAGCTTAGCGTGTGCAGGGTGTCAACTTGTAGAAAATTAAACTTCTCTACCAACATTTCTCTTTTTTCCCCCACTTAATGTTAATTTTCCAGAAACTGAAGGTTTGAATGAATCTGTATTATACAGTTTCCTGTTCTTTCTGATTTATGTTAATTAGGATTTAAGGTAATATTCATTCAGACATGCATTAAGTTCCTTATTCCTACAGATTTAAGAACAAGCAGCCTGATCAATGCAGCAAAGCAGAAACAACCTGAGAGGATACCTCAGTATCTGAATCTGTTGGGTTTTTACCTTTGCTCTACATGTTTTCCAGCAACTTCTTGTATTTGTGTCGCCTTTTTCAATTGGCTGCCTCCCTTTGAGCCTGGGAAGGGGCTCCTCCCTAATTCCAGTTCCTCAACGCTGACCCCGCCCCCTCACAGATACCACTGCTTCCTCCCCCAGACTGATGCAAGGACATTGCAAATTATCTAAGGCGAGGAGCTCACTGCTCTGCAAACAGGCACAATTCTTATTTCTTTTTTTTTTGTAAGATTTGTGTTTTAGACTCAAACATGCTCTGATTATTACTGTAATTACACTAAAAGGATGATGATTGCAAACCCATAACAAAAGGATTAAATAGTTGGGGGGCGAAAGTACAGCCTAATTTATAGTGATATAAGCCTGAACTGCCAGAAGAGCTATTATTTTTTTCTTTAGATGTAATCTAATCACCTCATCTTACCAATTATGTCTGGAAATAAAAGCCAGTCCAGGCTAAATAACTCCTACAGCAAAAAAACCCTGTTTTTTCAGTTTATATTGAATACTTAGATGTTTTCCTCAATTAGAAATAATAGCTAAAATCAGGGTTTCAGTTCCATCTCTCATCAACATTTAAAGTTGCATGTTTTATGTAACCCTTTGAAGGATAATTATATTAAACTTAATCAAAGATCATTATTTGAATCCACACCCCCCCTAGTATTATTCCATTAGTCTTAGCCGTAGAAAATAAAAGAGGAAGGAGGAAAAAGAAGCAGTGCTCTCATGACTTCCTAATTTTGAATTGCTAATAATGCAAAGAGAACAAAAGTTTATTCATCTTTCTGTTACGCAATCCCACTCAGACGTGTTTGTGAGTTTCAGAGCAGGGGTCCTGACCCTCAGTTTGCAGCTCTCCTATAACGTTCTCTCTTGCAGGAGCTCATAAACCTAACACTCAGAGTGGATAAGCAACAAGCTTCCACCACACGAATTTAAAAGGCTTCCAACTGTGCGCTTCCTTTCACTTTTGGGGCGGTTGCTAAGGAGAATGTGGTTCCCTATGAGTCTATGGAACAAATTACAGCTCCCAACAGAGGAATAATTAATAAAAGTACACGCCAGCCTTTTATCTTTGCTTAGTTTGGACTCACAAAGGAGTAATTATATTCACACTAATCAGAGTGGACCAAAAACAAAAAGCCATGCAATTTTACCTAAACTGACTAATATGAAACCACTCAGATTTTAACTATGCTTTTATTATATCCCCCTCCCTGTGATCTGCTGCCTTTTCATAAAGGTGTGATGAGCGATTCACATCCAAACACCTATATGCAAAGATGACAAAGCGCTTAATTGTCCATGAAAAAATGAGGAACATTTGGGGTTAAAATAAACAAACATTTGGAGACCATTCTGAATGCCTCTCTGCAGTCGGCCCTAAAAAGAGAAAAGTTCAACATAAATGCAGCGAGATCCAGATGAATACAAAAGGAAAAACCTGCTATAGTCCTCAAAAGAAAACAAACCCAGACAGAAGCCCAATTTAGCCTCATTTTCTAAACAACAAGTACCCAATCCAATACAAACCTCAATTCAACTGAAGAGCTGCGCTCGGCCTGTAAACTGCAGCTCTCTGAATAGGGGATGATCAAGCCAGACCAAACACGTAGCCTCAAAGATACAATCCACATAACAGGTTTAAATGAGACAAAATATAAATCATTGGAAAACTTGTTCCAACTCTTAATAACTTGAAGAAACTCAAACGAACTGAACTCTTATGGGAATGAAAGAAGGGTGCAACCTATTCTTACTTTAAAGCTTTTTTTGATTTTATTAGCGTTCATTGCTAAAACTCTTACCTTACTTATGTCCTGTTCTCAGCTCTTTGGCTGATCCTGCATACTTTGAATCCATTTCAGATCCAAGCGTCTCAACGGACCTTTTCGAATCCAGCTTCTTTTGGTGAAAACAGTTTTGTTTTTACTTTGTCGTGTGTCAACCAATTCAATATTATTGTGATGCTGGCAATGCAACATTATTACAATACTATGAGTATTAAAGAAATAACTATTATTTGGAACCGTTCTAAAAAGCTTCCTTATTAATGCAGGCTGCATTTGTGGCCTAAGGAAAAAAAACTAATATGATGTTGCCCAAATTTGACTTCCATATGCTTTAGGTTATAAACCATAATGTTTTGGGGAGAATAATAAAATGCATACAGCATGTTGAAATAAGAGTATTTAAAAATTGTGTTAAAAATAATAAAAAGGGGTCACTTTATGCATATTGAACTAAATATTGTTTTCTTCCATTTAAATATCAGTTTTTTTGACAGATCTTAAATTTTCTTGAACCAGACCTACTTCCAATTGCCTCAAATTGTAGCTCCTACCTCCTGTTCTTCCTTCAACTTTCGCTGAGTCAACAGAATAGTATCCAGGGAAGGAAAGGAGCTCCTGCCGCTGTGCTGAATCCAGACAGCCTTCAGGCTTACGTCATTTCGTGGCAGACACGCACATGAATGACAATGACCAAATTGGGACTACAGCCTATCGAAAAAGAGCTTAAAAATTACACCAACGTAGGGAATGGCTGAAGCTCTGTTATAAAACTGAAGACTCAAAAGGATGAGGATATTTGAACCAGTCACCAGCGCCGTAACTACCATTGAGGAAACCGAGGTCATGTCCTTGGTATTTTTTTTTATTAATATTTTAAATAGTGATAGATAAGCTAAAAAAAATTACAGTGAAACGGACTGCAGGACGGTAAAATAGGTCCCCCAAAAATATGCGAGGTGTTTTATATTTGAAGAGCCAAGAATAGCATGACTAATAAAAAAAGTAGCTTCAGGGTTTGGGCATCAACACAACACTGTCGCTATAGTAACTGCCACACACAGGTTACATACGCTGTTAGGCTGTGTCCGAATAGAGAGGGGACTATATAGTGGAATTTGTAGTAAACTCAGTTAACTGACCGTTGAGACAGATGATCACTGCTTTTCCATCCTCATTGGTCACATGACTGTTCTGCCTCCTCGCATGGTGCCTGCGCCATCTTGGTGATTTGTCGCTACTGTTGGGTAGTGAAAAGAAATCCCGGAAAATTTCGAATCCACTACTTTTTCATCCACTACACACTCATCTAAAAGGGCGTGACCACCATATAGTGCCCTATATTATGATTAGGGCGGACATTCTGACACAGCTTTAGTGAGTTCCTGAGTCACGGCAATCACCGGAAGAGGAGCACATCAAGCTACTAATGTAGGTGTTGTTGATGCAGTTTAAGTTGTAGATAATGGTGAGAAAAACATGCATTTTCATGAGGAAAGATTTCAGCCCAGCAAAATACTCGGACAGCAAAGGAACATTGAACCAAAGATGATTTAACTGTCGCTACCGATCAGTCAATATCCAGCAGCTGAATCAATATTCATAATGCGATTGATACATTAGCGACGTCTTGAACTGAAAATGAAACGTTTACTCAGCGTTGGTGACTCAGTGTTGGATATTGAATGCAGACAGCACTGAGCAGTGTCAGGAATTGTGTATAAAATAAAATATCCGGTTAATTTTCAAAGTAAAAACTAGTCTGTGGTAACTTTGTAAACTGTTATTTACAGCTGTAATGTTGTAGACTCCTATATTTGTTTGTTTTACATAATGACCTAAATGTGCATATTTTATCTTATTTATTAATTATACTTATTTATAGTTATTTTTACAACTTCATACTTTGACATTGGGCTGCTCTGGAACCTGCAGAACTAATTTCTTTTTATTTCATCTTAATGTGGTGAAATGACGAAATGAACCTTTTGAAAGATGGTGAAATTATATATTGTTTTAATTTCTTTTATTTTAACTTTTGACTGTGTTGATATTCTTCACTAAAGGGAAAACAGGATAATGTGGGAAAGGCCGAGTCAAACAGACCTCCGCTTTGGTCCAAGCAGCAAGAGGAGCAGTGAGGAGAGAAACAGGTAGAGCAGGTACTATGAAGATACTGTATTAATTAGCTGTATATGTTTTAATAGTCAAATGTTTATTGTATGTTATTTGCAGTATTGTGTAAGATGATAGAAATATGGTCAAACACTCTATAACAAGAATGAACAGATTAGGCATCATCATCAACATAATAGTGTAATGAACATCTGAAGGTCTATATTAAATACTGCAGTAAATATGAAGCAACTATTTTCAATTATACTGGATTTTCGTTTTCTGACATTTCTTTTTTTTTTTACGCCAGTAGTGGCTCGTTTTTTCGACAGTAAGCTGACAGGAAAGGGGAAAAGACATGCGTCAAAGGACCACAGGTCGGATTGGAACCTGGGTTGGCTGCGCCGAGGACTAAGGTCTCCGCCCTAACCACCGCTCCACCTGCACGCCCTTTTCTGACACATTTCTAACTGCTTAGACAGAAGTTTCAAAAGAAAGATCACATAAAAATGAAGTTTACAAGTTTATAATGCCTGAAATGTCTAGCAGGGAAGGAACAGAAGTGTTCCGCTTAGCCTAAAGTCAAAATGATGTTGCTTTTTGCCCTTCATCACAAAAAGATGTATTTTTGTTAAACTCCATGAGGTTTGATTGTGGGCAGCCATAAAGCTCCTAGCATTGGCTAGAAATGTCAGCAAGTCTCTGTGCTAACTGAATTAGCACCAAGAAGCTACCTGCTTCTCCTTCCTTTTAGCACCTTTTGGTTAGCAATTATGGCGAATGCAGACACCCTCCGCCGTGGCCAAATGTCCTTACAAATTTGGCCCCAATCCCAATACTCACACTAAGCCCCACTATAAAACCTGCACTTGGAGGAAGAACACTTAAGGGTCCGAGTCCACAGCTCCCCGTTTTTACTAAGTACTAATTCAGACCTTTCATAACTTATTTTAATTGGAGTTTATGTTTTCATAGTTTTAAGAAAATGTATCTAAATCTCTTTAAAAAACAACTTAAACTGTCAATGTAGAATCTGTGAGCAAATTAAACATTTGAAATATCATTCATGATTAATCAATTATGTAATGCAAGAGCAGAACACAGATGCAGCAAATACAGGCAATTCTTTCCTTTTTAATTGAACAAAATTTATCAGCTTCTTTAAAATTTCCTCAAACATGTTTTCGGTTTGGCTTTTTAAATTGGGTTTCTTCATCTCTTGGAGGAATGGGCCATTTGGTACTTTTTGATATATTAAGTGGTATTTGAGTAAATGCTGAATAAGTATTTGACAGATTAATAATTAAATCATGCATTTATTGGCAAGTATGCATCATAAATATTTCCATTTCGTTTGGGAAGGTTAATGAAATGTGATGAATTTAAACAGTCATCTTAATTGAAATTTAAGGGCTGAGATATGGCTTTGCATGTTTTATTGGATCTAAGGTTATGCTTATTTAGGTTTGTAAATAATAAAAAAAAAATCTCTAAACATAAATCTTAAACTCATCCTCTGATCAACAAAACCAGAGGTTCTGGAGAATTGAATGGATGTGGATGTTTTACAAGGAATTTAATGTTCATCAAATTCAAATGGCAAAGCACAGGAGCTTAATCTGCCCATTTGCACTTTTTTTTGTTTTTTTAAAACGTCACATGCACCAATAAATTGTGGGCAATTCACTTCACTGAAGCCCACCTTGATGCAGGGTTATCTCAAGTGTGAATCAAGGGTATATAGGGGGTGAGTGGGGCAAAAGAGTGATCTGGAGGACTTGGACACACTTTGCACCCTCAGCAGGAACATGCAATGAAGTACGCAAGGGCAGGAGTGCGGGAATTTGGCTTTGAATTACTCCGATCGAGCCCTTGGTTCCAGAAAGACCAATTACCCAGGGAAGGAGGCCATTTCAACGCTAGCAGGCATGTAGAAATGAGCTTTACAGAATCTGAACTCGCCCTCATTCATCAAAACGCGTACCAATATACTCCCCTTAACAGATCCACCTTTCAGTTTGTCAGACAAGGAAAAGTTTTAAAATGATTTATCATTTTCCTAAAATAAGGAAATTTACAAAAACCTGACATTTAAATGGAAGCATGTACTCTTTATCCCCAATGCATGTCAGAAAGGCAGTTAAGTATAATTTCTGTTCCCACACAAAAGCTCTGACAAGCATTTAAGAAAAATTGAGCTTGTTTTGCTGATTTTTTTTCAAATAAAGAAAAAAGTCAAACTGCAGTTTCAGTGATTTATTTGTACAATAGGAATTTTAGTGTACAAATACCCCAGCTCTGAAGTGAAGGCAAATCCCCGCCCCCCCCCTCAAACACATGAGAGCATCAATCCCTCCTGACCCGAATCTCCCTCAAAACCCCACTTTGGGCTTAGACTGGAAAAAAACAAAGCTAAAATAATATAAATAAAGCAGCTGCCTGCTAAACACGCGCAGGGCTTAGAGGAGATCCCTACAAAACGCCAAAAGCATGTTGAACATAATGAAATAAAAATAATAAAAACTGAACCAAACCAAAACGTGATGTTTATCCGGTTATGGCAGTGGAGCTGGTATGGCCTCAATTCAAACAGCTTTTGAAAAACAGAATTTATGCTCGACAAATACAGAAAAGGCATATGGTGATATCCAGGTCCATGTGCCCATATGCCACTCCAACATCCACATGTCATCCAACAGACGATGTTGCAAACTTTTACACTGGACAAGAGTTTACGCTGAAAAAGCAAAAGGTGTTCTTTCTCTAGCTCAACTCAAAGAGAAGAAGTTTAGAGAGAAATGGAGGCATTGTGGTCCCTTACAGATGCCACAAAGGGACCATGTCGCAATGAGGGGCAACAAGGTTCCTTTCAATGGCATCCGTCTTTCTCTCAAAGCCATAATCAGTTTACATTCACTTTCTTTTCCATTGGTAATCCTCTAACATTACCATGGTAACACAAAATGTTGTATAAAAATATAACAGACTGAAAACTGATGCACTCAACAAAAATATATCTACACACAGTCTCAAATGTAGGAGGGGAGCTGAGCAGCAAGGCCAGGAACCTCACAATTTTGATTTTTTTTCTGGGATTTGGATGGGAAAGCATCAACTTGTGTCGTGTTATCAAGTTTGCGTGGCGGCAGTCTTTCCCCTCTCAGCAACAGTGACTCCATGAAAGCCACGGGTTCCATCAGGACCCCTTGGCAGCCTCATTACACCTGGCGGCAGCCCGTCAGCATTCTGGATTTTTCGCCCCAGCATGGGGCTGCCGACCGGACTGCTCTCTTGAGACGCCACCTGCTTGCGCCGCTGAACCCACGGGCTCCCTGAAGGGGTCAGGCTACTGTCCGAGGAGTAGTCTGCCCACCGGCGCCCAGCTTCAGGGCTTAGCCTACCATCGCTAGCCAAAGGAGACTTGTGGGTGTGGGATGCTTTGCGCTGAGGACAGGGGCTGGCTCGGGGGCTGGACCATGGGCTGTTACGAGGCGATATACCAGGACTCAGATGATTGTTCTGGAAGCTGATGCCAGCAGTGGTAGGGCTTAGCTTGTTGCAGGATTGGGACTTTCTTGCCAGCCTGGGTGAAGTGGGGGTGCTTTCCGTCTCCGATGAGCTGCATGCAGAGTCATCGCCATGGTACTGAAGCTCTCGGACTCTGCTGTTGAGAGAGCGACTTTTTCGCATCCCCCCCTCTTCCCGAGGTCGCTCTTTGGGTACCTTTTTCTTTGGTGGCTTTGTTCCAATCAAGACCACTTTCAACCCCAGCGAACTGGTTCCTCCATCCTCCCCCCCTACAGCCTCATTGGCTTTTACAGCAGCCTCCACTTCCTCAAACTCCACAATCGCACACTCCTCATTGCCTAGCTGAGCGTAGCGCCCACTCAGCCTTTTCAGATCTGCCGGCAGGTCCTTCCCTGGCTTTAAGACTCTTACTGAGGCAATGGCTCCGTACGTCCCAAATGCTTTGAGCAGCAGCTTCATCAGCTGCTCCTGCTGAGTGGCTCCTCCCTCATTGCTTCCATTATCCTTAGTGATAGCAGCCAGCTCGGGCCACTTCTGCAAGTCACTCAGCAGTAGCATGCGGCTGGGCAATGATTCGCTGGCAAAGACCGGTACAGCTGATTTGCGGCGCACCTTTCGCCCCTCGTCATTGAGCTCAAGGATTTTGGAGTGTTTTAGTGCATAGGCAGTTGTTCTCCAGTCACGAGTCAAGTGTTTAACCTGCAATGAGACAAAATCTACATAAGCAAGAACAGAGATCCTTTTGACTTTTAAAATTGGTCCAACAGACATTCTCATCTTTATACTTAAAGGTGCAGTCATATTATTTGAACTATTTCTGAAACTATACTCTACCAACTCACTGGTTGCATAAAATGTTTTAAATGAAAAATTATGACATCCTACTGGCAATCAGACGTTTTATTCCAAGTTAAAAAGAGCTTGAGTTGCGCTAGGAAAACAGCCCGACTTATACTGGAGCTAAAGCTCGGGAAGCAGTTTGAAGTCCTATACCTCATTTACACTACCCTTGAAAAACCGTGCAGAGACCGGTCCGAGCTCAGTAACTGGTATAACTTATCGTGTGTAAATGGAAAGCAAACTGAACTGAACCGAGCTAGACACAACCGAACCGAGCTAACTGCAGACCAGTTCCAGAGGTGGGCTCGGCTTTTTCCTGGCTCGGTTCTCTGATAACAAGAGCGCATGAGCAGAACGCATCATCTCCGTCTGGCTGCACATCGCGATTCACACTCCATTCCAGTAGGTGGCGGTAATGCCCCTCCAGAAACAGAAGAAGAAGAACAACAACTTCTTCAACTATAAACAACAATCGAAATCTTCTCCACGCAAAATTTTAAATAATGGCATTTTAAATAACACCGAAGTACAGCAATAATAATCAAGCATAACTTTCTGAATGTGACGGGCGTCGCCATTTTAATTTGCTCGATTCCCTCCTACTTCGTCTTCTTCTTCTTGTGTTTTATGGTGGTTGGCAAATAACTTTTGGTGCATTACCGCCACCAACTGCTTGATTTCCTCCTTTAATACTGGCAGTAATACCGCAGATCGTCACTAGGAGGCGAGGAATCGAGATAGCGTGATGTGTAAACGGTCGTCAGAACCGAGCTCGGCCTGGTTAACTGATCCGAGCTCGGACCGGTCTCGACACCGTTTTTCAAGGGTAGTGTAAATGGGGTACTAGTTAATAGACATGCGAGAACATATCCTGGCTGAGAATGCTACAAGAGTTAGCAGTGCTAAGCCCCATCCTCCCCCCCCCACCAGACATTACAGCAAGGTGGGGACGCATCTAGCAGCTGTGTCATCGGCCACTCTCTAGCTTTCTTGTAGTTCAGCGGTACTGCCAGTAGTCTGCCCATGTCTGTTTATGTCAGCCCATGGCACCCGGTGCTGAGGTTCTATTTATGCTCAAAAAGGACGATCATAACACTATCAGAACAGGCATCGAGTATATAGCCTTATCTTTTAATGATCAGCTGGATTTCGGTCCTTTTAGATTAGGCTTATACCTTGATAATCTACCTTTATGCATTGTTGTTCTTACACTTCAGTTCTTCCTCAGTCCAAATTAGCCATGTTTAGCCTAGTGAGATATTCCGGCATAAACAGATGGAAACAATTACAAGCCAACCAATATGCATGAGCCTAAAGTAGCACCTGCTGTTGTGAATCAATGTGAGAACATCATTATAAAAAAAACAGCCATGGGTAGTCACGCTGACACTAGAAACATCCAGTCACACAATCAGCCTCTGTGTCAAACGGAAATACAAACAAGAAAAAAAAAAAAAAAAGCTCTTTCGAGATGCTTTCATTAAATGTTAGAAATGCAAATTGCGGTTGGATGTCTCACTTTGGAACTTGAGAACAAAGAAAACGTTTTCATTAAATGTATAAAAATAGCCTGCAGCGGGGTATTTAGCATGTTAGAGACACATAGTAACTCTGCTCATTATAGCCTTGTTAGCCATCTACCTTAGAGGTTTGCTTATTCAAATGATATCGCTGGTGAATGTTTGCAGTCATGGTTACCTTTTTGAACGAGGTGAGCAGCTTGACACTAACAAACCCCAGTTTATTGCGTCTGACGTGTTTAAGCAGGAAGGCGTCGTGCTCCAGGTTCTCATCAGACAGGTAGTACTCGATCTGAGTGACCAGCTTTTGGATGAGCTCCGTATCTGGGGGCTGCCAGCTCTCCTCCTCCAACTCCCCTCCACTGGTGCCTGCACCACTGTGTGTGGGAAGAGAACATGGATCACAGTCGGGAGATTAGCTGAGAAATTTAAGTGTTTCAATGTTTCAAACTAAAGCACCCACATCACAACTGTTGCACGCTTCTTTAAGACGATAAACCAGAGGCTTACAAATGTTTGGAAGAGAAGCAGCTTCATTCTGACATTTCTCTCTAAACCAACCAGCGACTTCCTGCTTCCCCCTCCTACTTTCACATTTTTCCTTACAGCCGTCAACAAGCTGGGGCTCGGTGCCTTAGAACCAGACCTCATGTCCAAATCCATGAAGTCCTGAAACTGCCAAGGGCCCTCCATCTGAAGGGAGCAGTCACAGACTCTCCCTCCCACAGAGAATATGGTGGTTCAACATATCAACCTCAATAATAAAAAAAGCTTCATTAAGATTGTTCATTTCTTTAACCTTTAACCACAATTTATATATGTTAAGATATTGTGTAAATACTAAATATCAACTAGCCTCATCTTAATCTAAGCTACTTATTTGGGTTCCAACAGTTGAACATGACAAAAAACCTGGCATCTAACTGAACCATAGATCTTCTAGATCCAATCTCTACATTTCTATAATCCCATATTTTTATTATCTGCACGACTTTTTCTTTAAATGATATTCTTTACATGACTGGTTTAAAATTGTGCATGTCAGTAGTTAATCAGTAGTTATAGTTGAGAACTTTTAGCTCACAATCCCTATTGGTGTTCCACAGGGACCCATTTTAGCCCCCCATTTGATTCATAATCCATTTAGTTTTTCGGGGAATGTGCTTTTGACACCCAGCTCTGCAAAGCTACAAAAACTGATTCACACCCCCCAAAACCAGTTTTTCTTCAATGAGCTACAGTCACATCTTTAAATTACTATTATAGATCTATTATGATTTTACAACTCCAATCTATGGAGTGACTTTTGCACCATTATTGTTGCAAGCAAAGAACACATTTTGTAAATTTAAATGTGAAAAAATGCAACCCAAAAATTAAATTTAAAACTGCTTACAATCCCATCCAAATTAAATTTTTTGTTGCATTTCACAGATCACATTCTCTTAACTTCAATGCATATAGAAAAGATGGTGCTTGATGCACACATTGACGGTTTTAGTCATAAGTATCCATGTAGACCTCCAGAAATGGGTCTTCACTCCTCACTTCAGAGCAAAGCCCCAGAAGTGAAGCTAATCTAATCTATAAAATGAAATAAAAAAAAAGCTATTCTTAAAACTCAATCTAAGACAGAAATCTAAAGTAATTAAATTTGAAAATATTAAATAGATGTAAAAAAAAAAATAATTCCCCTCACTGAAAACCAGTTTATAAAACATGTTCTTGCTCGCATCAATGATGAAACAAAATTACCTCCATATATTTCTCTGCTTTTATGCAAATTACTTTTGTTTTTTTTCCCCTCCCTCCTTACCTACAGAGAGGTTTAGTGCTTTAAAGGTACACTATGCAACCGGTGTTGATTTTCCAGTGAGGCTCCCTCCAGAGGGCGGAAGTAAAAGTGCACTGTCGTAAATATGCTCAGCTGTTCTCCTGGTTTCTCCGTCAAGCCAGGCGCGGTTGTTTTGAGCTTAGCAGCGAATGACTAACGCTGCGTTCACACTGGATGTAGCTGGCGCGACAGAAGCAGCGAGTTTACATGCAAAGGTCCCGCAGCGCGTTTTGAGCTGCAGGCGCTGCACGTCTGAGCGGCTGCAGCAGCGCGTCGGGTGCGTTTAACGCAGGGAGAGAGACACAGCGCTGATGATCACTCCTCTTAAACAGTTTATTGACGCCTAAATTAACTTAAAAGGCAGAAATCTGCCGGCAGAATATGCAGTTTGGATTATTTAGATGAAAAACACCTACCAGCTGCCTCGGTGAACCGCTGCTGATGAAGGGATCCATACTGTCGGCGCATCCCTGGTATGTGGGGGTCTGAGCGGCTCCGACAGAAAAAATATTGAAGGCAGGATAATAATCTGGATGAACTGACTGCACTGATTACGTTTTCAGGTGTATTTTCTCACTTAAAAACATATTAAAACTACTTTATTCCCACTGATCACAGCAAATATAGCTGCAAGGCAGAGAAAGGATAGTGAAGCTCCGCCCACCGCGCGTCAGACACACTTTTGCAGCCAGAGCAGCAAAACTGCTTCAGCCGCGCGTCAGTACTAACTGGTACAAGCAGCAAAAATGAAGCAGCAGATGCGATTTTGCTGCTTTTGCTGCGTGAACGTAGCATAACTGCACAAAGATTGCCACTGTGCTTGCAACGAGAATGCTTTTAACTGGGGGGTGTAGCAGTTCTCGCCGTAAAGCAAGACTGACTCTCACGAGACTTCTGAGCCTGTGGGTGCGGGTCGGTGCTCCTGCAGTTGCAAGTGCAGTATTTCCCCCACAGACCACCAGGGCGGCCGAGAATACCTTTGTTCAACCTGAAATGACTCATTTAATCATCCATAACGTTATGGAACACATTAATTAACTGAAAAATGTTGCATAGTGTCCCTTTAATTCATGTCAATTGTAACTTTCCCTACATTTACAACAACGTAAAACACATTACCCACTTTTGTACTATAAAACTTTGATGCCTTTTAATAGACACTGCTTAATGTTTAAGTTTTTAATTCCAACATTTCACAGAGGGTCTTGTAATGTACCTTTAAAAAAAAAAAAAAGTGCAATCAGTTCTCATCTGACAGGCAGGACTATATGTGGGTTCATTTTTGACCCAGTTATTTCCTCATACATTAATGCATACTCTCGCTCACATTACAATATATCTTGCACTATATAGATTAGCTCTGTAAAAACATGATCAGTCTCCAAAAATCATCAGCTGTCTATATAAAAAACTAAAATAAAAATCAGATGGCTGATCATTTCCTAAAATGTTTTAAGGTAAAACAGAATCTAGTTGGTCAAAAAAAAGTGTGTGCCAGAGATCAGAATTCAAAAGACTTCTAGAAACCCAGGAATGATTTAGGATTCAGACCAGAGATGGCAAAAGTACTCACTTTCCGTACTTGAGTAAAAGTACAGATACTTGTGTTAAAAAATACTCTGGTAAAAGTGGAAGTACTGATTAAACTTCTTTACTCAAGTAAAAGTAACAAAGTACAGGCTTGTAAATTTACTTAAAGTATAAAAGTAAAAACCACTTTTTTCATGCCGTTGCCTACATTTTAAATGGATGTCTGCCAATAGGACTAGATCTCCGTTGTGTTCATTTTCAATCATCTCGTCGTCCATGCTACTATGCTAACGCCACCGCCACCAAGCTGCAATGATTTGCCGCCAATGAATACCGCCGAATCTGTTGATTCATCTTGTAGTGGTGCGTCAAATGCAACGTAGATTCCCATCCAATTAGATTGAATTTGGTATTGATGACGTGAAAAATAATAACGGTAACTCCATTAAAATGATTCAAAACTAAAGTAACGAGACAATTTTTAAAATGTAAGGAGTAGAAGTAAAAAGTCGCCATAAAAATAAGTAGTAAAGTAAAGTAAATATATCAGAAAAATCTACTTGAGTACAGTAACGAAGTATTTGTACTTCGTTACTTCCCATCTCTGATTCAGACCCAACATTCACATGCATCCCAAAGTAGGAGATCTTGAAGATTTTCAATAGTTGTTACTCAGAGGGAAATGTTTACATTATGGTATATAGTTTCATTACACAGAATGTCTAACATGTACATGTCTAACCTTCATGTCTTGTAATAAAGCTTAAAAACAGTAACGAGAGCTCTCAAAATTAAATTGCATGAGATCATACAACATTTTTTATAAGGAGCTGACGTGTTAGAAGAAGCAGTCCTCAGGTCATCTGGATGTTGGGTCTGTTGTTGCCTCATCTTCCTGTTGACTTCCTGGTCAGGCCAGTTTGCTCCTCCAGACTTTGTGACTATTATTTACTGATTGTTGCAAACTTTACTTGCATCTGAAAAGCAGACCTCAGACCACTGAGACTCCGGTTCTTCTCTTCCGCCCAGATAACAGTTCTGATGTGTCTGTCAGACTCCACTCTATGGAGCTTCCTTATATTCCCGAATCTATCAAAAGACCGTGGTCATCTGTTGCTGGGGCACATTTTCCTACCTCACTTTGTCCTTCTACTTAACTTTCCATGAAAATACGTCATAAACAATCAGCTTTTTTAGCAAAAGCATCAGAATGCACCAAATTTTGAGAACAGACCTTAAACCTTTACTCTGTAATGAATCTGTATACTATTCATTTTATTATCTGAAATAAGTGAAAATATTTCAGTTTTTTTTAGAAGAACAATCAGCCTACTACTGTTTTAAAATCATAGAATTAAGGGTTTAGAATCAAAACCAGACAAACCGAGGAATGGTGGTTGAAAAAAAAGAAAAAGATTTATGTTCAGAATGACTTCTGTTATTGTGCTTTTTCTGGCATCAAATCAGCCAAATCGCTGCTTCCAGAGTGATAAAAAAAAGAAGCAGTTTGCTTTGAAAAAAATAAAAATCAGCTCTGATGCCAAATAGTTCTTTGTTGGACATGAAACATCCTAAAAAAGAGGTTTAGGTAAAATAGTTTATTTTGCAGCTCTGGAACAAACATGTTAAAACAAAAACAAAACAGGAGTGTGCCAAAAATAATGACAAATATTCTCACCCTTAGCCTCTCTAAATTCTCCTTAGGTGTGAGTGTGTGCATGAATGATGGTCCTGTTTGTCTCTGTGTCGCCCTGCGATGGACTGGCGATCCGTCCAGGATGGACCCCGCCTCTCGCCCGTAGACAGCTGGAGATAGACACCCCTCACAACCCCAGCTGGGATAAAGCGTGTCAGAAAATGGATGGATGGATATTCTCACCCTTAATTCAGAACTAAAAACAAAACTTGTCACATGTCTTCTTTTTAGACATTGCATTTTCTGCCATTTATGAAAAAAATGAATCTTATTTACATTTATGGTTTGTCTTCTATTTCAACTGCTCCTTTTCCCTGGACATTAAATTACCCAATCAGTGCTACACAGTTTAACTTCCCTAAAACCAACTTCTTCATCATCATCATCATGTAGCTGATGTTATGGCCCCAAGCCCACCGGGACCGAAGCAGAGTACTCCTGTAGATTGGAGTGAGGGGCTGAATGAAATTTGTGCATGACTCATCACCTCCTCCCTCCTTCACACACCCCCCTTCAATCAGCTTCCCAGCAGACTGACCATGCAGCCAGGGACCCACATCCACAGGACTTCTGAAACATGCAGCCTCTAGTATTCAAAAGTCATGCTGAATATCTGAATTTAACCCTTATTTCTAATCAAACTGAAACAGATTATCTAAAGGAATGCTGTAGTAATCAGTTTATCATGAGCAGAGATCTGTTTTCCAACCTGTGAGTAAAAACAAAACGCCTGGAGTAAAGCCTGACCCATCTTAACCTTTGGCTTACCCTATCCACCACACACTGACTCACTGTTTTGCGCGCACAGAGTGGGGACCTTATAGACCAGAGGATAAAAATAGCCAGCCATGACGCAGGGGAATTAGATTAAAGCGAAGGCTGCCGTCCTTCCAGACTCAGGTGTCTGTTTTACAGCCTTGGAAACACTTCCCGGTAATAGTGGTAAAACCCATCAGGTGCGTCTGAGGAAACCATGTCAGAGTGGGTTAACGCGGCTTTGTTTTGCCGTCACAGGGACACCACACCTGTCGGAATGTCAGTTTCTTTTGTTCTGCTTTTGTTTTGTGTGTTTTCTTAAACATTTGACAAAACAAGATTAAGGCTCCTCCACTTTAACAGCTGATCAGCTTTCATTACATCCATTATTCCACCTCCAGCTGAAGTCAGAGTGGTTGTTAGGGAGGAACTTCACATGTTTACGTGAATTCTTAAACCCAATCACGCATATGGAGCAGTAAAGTCCTACCTTGATTTGTCGTGCCTTCCCAGCTCGTCCTCGCTGCAGCTCCCTCGGAGGCATTCCACATTCCCGGCTCGCTCCTCATCAGGCTCCTCGTCCTCCGCCGCCTGGATCGCCACCGTGATGGTCACCGTCCCAATCTCCTGGGAGTGCTGGTCCACGGTGATGATCTCATCAACGCTCTGGTCCGCGTGTGCATCCGTCGGGTTCGCGCCGGGGACCCCGCTCATGTTGCTCCAGCCGGGTCCCTCCCGGTCCGGGGTGGCAGCGGCTCCCTGGAAGCTTCTAATCTGGGTCGGCTCTAAGGCGCGGGCAGGACGCGGAATGCGCAAAGCCGATCGATGCTTCTTCGGACAGCAGCGATAGCGGAGAAAGACCCAGGGGGCTCCAAGGACGCGCTCCACGGCTCGCCAGAGAGCCCCGATCCAGATCCGAGCCGCCGGAGGGCCCTGAAGTGTAGCGGGGCTTATAGCGGCCAGCGAGACGCAGCCTGGACCTGATGAGAGCGAGGGGCTGGAGCCTCCTTCTGCTGCTGCCGCTGCTACCCTCACTTCCTCATATGTAAGAGGCTTTTTGCTTTTGAAACGAGCTCTCGGATTGGGCCGCTGCAGCGCGTCTTCACAGTCATTCCCAACCCACAGGCAAGAGCTGACACAAAGCCAAGAAGGAGGCAGGAGGAAGGAGAGGCAGCGCATGAAGGCGTTCACTAAAGCCTGCATATTTCTGTCTGTCGTGCTTCACTCACACTAACTTATTTGTTTTTCTCCCCCCCACCCCACTGGACATTCACAGTGTTTTCTGTTTCTGAGAAAGACACGCGTGTCCCGGTCGGCCTTCTCTAAGTAGAGCACAGCTTTCACGCGTTTCTGTTTAATTGGGAAAAAGGCAGCGATGAGGCCGAACCTTTGGCTGACGGCGTTAATTGGATAATTGGCATTTATCCCCTGGCCCCGCGTGGAGGGAAGTTTGCGCACGTGCACAATAATAAGAGTCACAGAGCCAATATAAAAGAAAGAAAGAAAGTCTGGGATAAGATAACTTTCAATAACAACGTAGATTTCTAAATAATGTCATTCGTTTTTTTTATTTGTGTTTATTGTCAACCAATAGATACATGAGAGAATGGAAGTTTTGAAATGAATAGTAATTAATAAGTTAGAAAAGCACAACTATGCAACAATACAGGTAATAATCACTAACTCACAAATTTCAGAATCTGAATCACTAATTTAATTCAGTTTATTTAGCGCCAATTCACAACACAAGTCATCTCAAGACTCTTTACAGTTTAACCAGATCATCCAGTCAAATTGATTCAAAGTTTTCTATGTAAAGAAAACCAATGCAATCCCTTAAACTAATCATAGCCTACTTGTAGCGACAGTGGAGAGGAAAAACTCCCTGTTAACAGGAAGAAACCTCCAGCAGAACCAGGCTCAGTGTGAGCGGCCATCTGCCGAGGCCCACTGGGGTTCAAGGAGACAGAAGCAGAGATAGAAAAAGCAGCTGTAAAAGGACTAATTATGAATATGAATCAAAAAATTTACCAATAGGAATTGAAAATGTATGATTGCAATTCACTATTTTATGCTTATGAATAAAGAAATTATGAACATGAGTCACAAATTTACAAGTGCAAATGTATAATTTATTTAACCCTTTATAAGCCAAGTTAGCGTTTTTGATCACTTGCATACCCATGGGCGGTTCTAGACAGGGGCCAACGGGGGCCAGTGCCCCTGCAGATCATGTCCTGGTCCCTGTTGTGGCCCCTGTACAGAAGACATAATACTAAAATTCTAATGATGATACGTGCTGGAACAGACATGGTTACTGATAGGTCCTTTGGATCTGTTTAAGTTTTTTTTCTTTACAAATTCTGTTTTACTAATGATTTAAAGCTACAGTGTGTAATTTTCAGCGACATCTAACGTCCAGACTGCAGACCGCAGTCCCCACCGCTTCTCCCCCCAACAGTACGGCGAGCGTTACGGGACAAAATGTCTTCCACGACGTCCACATCACCTACCTTCTCAAGTGATGAGGTTTGTTTACATAGATAATTTTAATACTGCCATCTATTGTTCAGTACCGTCTCAGTTCATCTCTCTCAACTTGCCGTAGTTACTTTCGAGCGTAATGGGCGATCTCGCAATCGCTAGTTTGTTGGCTCTGCGCTGCCGTAGCGCAAAGATGTCTGCCTCCATGGCTGCGAGACCCGCTCCTATGTAATTATAAATAACGAATTCTAAGGCAACGCAAATATTAAGGTTAAGAGGCTCGTAGATGATGATAAATAACAGTTATGTATAATATATTACATTTCTGACTGTATATCCCTGTAATTATTACACACTGTAGCTTTAAAAACAATAAGGTGATAACTTCAGTGGAATTGAGATAGGATCCCAGTTTTCATCTGCTAAATGTTTTTTCAAAACAAATGTAAAAAATACTCTAATTTTAACAGCTGAATTTATCAGTTTTCCTTGAGTTCTAATTCAGATTTTATAGAAAACTGTAATTATGAATGTATAATTGACCTAATAAGACATGGAATTTTAATTAAACCTAATTGAATATAAATTTTACTTCTTGCTGCTTACTATATTTGAATCTCTGCAGGGTTTCTGCAGGTCATTAAGAAACATTAAAAGTCATTAAATTATTATTTTTTTAAAGAAAGGCCTTACTTGGCATCACAATTCATTCAATGTGATTAACTTTGCATTTAAAAATGCTTTAATTAAAAAGAATGTTTATAAAAAACAATTCCATCAGGTATATTATATCAGATATAACTGGTTCTGTTTGTTTGTGCGGAACTGTGTCCGGAAAGCTTCAGAAAAGAAGCTTAAGGCGGAGAAGAGGCTATATATATATGTATATATCTATATATATATATGTATATATCTATATATATATATATATATATATATATATATATATATATATATATATATATATATATATATATATATATGAGAGTAATGGGTACTTGTTGATGCTATTAAGATTATTTAATAAGAGTTACTCATTCCTGTATAAGTCCTGTAGACTCCGTTTTTTATTTCATGCTTTTCTGGGCCCCCATGGACACACGCAGGCCCCTTCCTGGCCCCCTGGTACATTTTTGTCTATAACCGCCACTGTGCATACCCCTTACAAATGAAGCCCCCCCCCCCCCCCCCTATGAGAGGTCTAGAAGCACAAATCAATGTCCAACGATTCACCAAAGATGCTCCTACATGGCTATGCATATTATTATGTCATTTGACCAATAAGATGAACCCTTGAACGATACCTACTGTAAATTAAGTTGAAAAAAAGCTAACAAGTCAAGAAAAAAGGTGAAAAGCTAATTGAAAAGTTAAAAAGTAAAGTTTAAAAGTTAATAAGCCTAGTTAATATTATATTTAGGCATATATACTCAAAAATGTAAGTGCCAGTATCAGCATTATTCACTGAAAAAAAATGCTTTTGGCATTTACTTAATCATATTTAGTTAATTTAAGACATTTTTTTATGTCCTACCCTGCTAACATGAAATGATTGCATTAAAGTAACTAAATATGATTAAGGAAATGCCAAAAGTGGTAGCATTATGTTTTCAGTGTTGCCTCTAAGTTTATGTTGTACCAAAAAACTTGTGTTTCTTTTTTCACTATATGCCTATTTAACCCTATAAAGGGTTAAATTAAAGTTATTTCAAAGTTTTAACTTTCTAAATGACATGACAATGAAATGACAACAAAGCACAAACACAAATGCTTCATTTATTTACGTTATTGATTTTCATTTACAAACTGAGACATGTACGCATACGGTTTTATTGACTGTTATGTTACCCCATAGTGGAGCAAATACTAACTTATAACCCCCTAAAAAAAGAAAGAAAAGCCCCGCCCTATGCATATTGATAAGATCCAACATGGTTCTGACACCCCCGTCTAGAATTGGACTGCATTCAGGCCAAAAACATGGAGCATCTAGATATTTTAAATATTAAAAAACTGAATTATTTCTGGGGGTTTTGAAATCAATTTTCCCATCAAATCACCTTTTATCACTTACTATTATAAATTCAACAATTTAGATTTATATAGGGGTGGTTTTTATATTCAATTTGCTTGGGTACATGGGCCCAAAGGAGTAAAAGGCTAATTGCTAAAAGTGTTTTGAAAGAGTCTATAACTATCATTATTATTGTTCAGTTTGGTTAAAGGGAGGATGGAAATCAGCTATCAAAATAAATAAATTTAGATTTTATAAGATAAATGAAATCAAGATTTAAAAAGGGAAGACATTGATATAAAATACAAAAAAAAAACTGTATGAATGAGGAATTTTAATGGGAGAATTGGAAGAGAAGAAGTAGCAACTGGGAGACTAAAGGGCATGTTCCTATTAATGAGATATTACATATGATTGAAAGGAATAACAATGATGGATGTGAGGGATGTGGAGAAAAAAGAAAACGTAGAACATGAAATGTGAAAGAGAAAGTAAGAATGGCTGGAAATGAATAGAGTATGTAAGGATTACTGGGAACTGAGGACAATGAGAAAGTCTGCATAATTAGGAAAGCATTATATGATTATCTGCATAACTAATAAACAGAAATCAGTGGGCTGAAGCTACAGATGTTACACTGATGGGAATATGCACCTATTAGCAACCCACCATAAATTCAATTCAATTCAGTTTATTTATTTAGCGCCAAATTCACAACACATGTCATCTCAAGGCACTTTACAGTTCAACCAGATCATACAGTCAAATTGATACAAAGTTTTCTATCTAAGGAAAACCAGTTGATTGCATCGACTCATTGACTCAAATCCAATCCCCCACACTAAGCATGCTTGTAGCGACAGTGGAGAGGAAAAACTCCCCTTTAACAGGAAGAAACCTCCAGCAGAACCAGGCTCAGTGTGAGCGGCCATCTGCTGAGGCCCACTGGGGTTCAAGGAGACAGAAGCAGAGACACAAAAAGCAGCTGTAAAAGGCGGCCCCGTCCAGGAAACACACAGCCAGGCAGACGAGCTCCGAGCCAGCTCCCATGCCAGAGGACGAAGAGAGCACATCCACTCAGTCACGGTCAGAGAAACAGGACCACACTGGAAAACAGGCCGATCTCCAGCAAATAAAAAAGAAGAAGAATCACACTTTTCTGACTTGCATAGTTGTACAAAATTTACTTGAGATTTTTGTTGTTACTTCCCTTAGAAAACTATAAGAAAAAGTAAGGAAACATTGTTTAGTTTAGTTAAGTCTTTTTTTTTTCTTCTATTTGGTCTGTATCCACCTGCTAACTGGCTCTTAAACAAGGTGGTATTTCATAATGTGACACTCCTTTAACAAACTGATACATCGTCATTTCTCACTGATTGCTACCTAAACAGACATGACATGGCGCCTCCACATGTCTTTAAACGTAGAGGTCAGCTTTTTTTACTGCTTGTAAGGGAAGAGCAAAATTAGAGTTCTATATCCACCTACCTCGTTTAAAAAACAAGTTTATAAACTCTGAGATTGTTTCTTAAATCCACATTTGATATGTTTATTACTTTGAGTTTTTACATAAAATAAAACATCAGAAAAAAACGAATCAGTCGCCCTGCTTCTTGTTACGTTTTGTTATTGAGAAGATGGTTATGCTTGAAATACTTTAAGCATATTTTATACATAGATGCACAACTATTGTGTTTGCTTTTTGAAAATGACAAGAAAAATGAATCAAACTATAATTTCACAAAATTTGTGATTGTAAAGTATTTTGGATTGAAATATTGTTCAGTTGCAGTTCTAGATTAAATTTATCATCCTTTTTTTTTCATTTGGGCACAGAAAAAAGCAGTAGCACAAAAGAAAATTTGGGTGAGAGCACAATTAAGTGAGCCACAATGCCAAGGTTGCAGAATCCTGATCTGACAGAGCAAAAAAGAAAGGCGAAATATAAAACTGGTCCAGAGAACAAATCAGTTATTTTCTCTTCTTTCTTTGCACACCACTATAAGAAAATGATCTATTATTGCACAGAAAAATGTGCCTGAAGAAAAACTTTCTTAAATTGGTGTATGGACCTTTAAAGAGATGAGTATTCTGCTCTTACAATAAGATAATGGAGAGTTTTCTTTATTTAAACATAGATCATCTTAATTTATCTGCAGATTTGCTTACTTTCTTAAATCAGGGGAAATATTGGCCTACTTACCCTCTTTTCTACACTTTAAGCCTCAGTAAAACACAGTACATTTCAGAGCACAGTATGCATGGATTACCTAGAGATGAACTTACTGGCCTTTTTTGTTGCAATGATTCTTTGTGGTATACCAAATTGTTTTCATGCGACTTTGGTAAACTAAAAAGCTGCAGCTCTTGCAGCATTAGGGAAACCGTAGTCAGGAGGAGCGTTTAGTAAAATCATGATAGTTTGGGTTCCTCTGCACTAGGTGACTCAATTCAATTCAGTTCAAGTCTGTGTCATTGTGGTTTCCTGAATAAACCATTGATGTGATCTTAGATTATGAACCAAAGCTTGGGGGGTCTTGGCAAAGTGAGTTAGAGCAGTGCACTTGTTCTCTGAGAAGGTTGCAAATACCTGGTTAGATTCCCACAGCCTGGACTCTGGCTCCCTGAGCAAGACCATTAACCCCTCACTGCTCCTTGGGTGCCACACAATGGCAGCCCACTGCACCCCAAGGGGATGGGTCTAAGAGATGCAGAAAGTGAATTTCCCGATTGTGGGACAATAAAGGGGTTTACATTACATAACCTCTTAGGTCCACCACTGTTCCACGTTTTCCTTTTTTGCGAATGAAGGTTCTCACTGTAGTTCCAAGTAGTTCATTTCACAAGTAGTTCAACATTTACACACTGATAATTTTCAAGAGTTTAATATATAAAATTAATATATTAAATCACTGAAGTGATATTAGGCAAAACTATATTGCATTTACTCATGTTATCTTTGATCAAAAAATGTGTCATGAAACATTTCAGTGCAACAAAAAGACAAGTCTTCAATTTCTAAAACACCCTTTAAATGTCAGGTTTGGTGGATGGTATAATGGACCTAAATGTAGAGTAGAAGAGGTAGAGATGATTATTTACTAAATTTGATGAAGAAATAAAAATACAAAGTCAATAGTCCTGAACCAACTGACAAGAAAACTCAAGAAACAAAAAACTTGGAGGATCCAGCAACAACTGCACAGGAGGTGTAATATCTGGGAGACAGAACAAAGAATGGGCTAATCAGCTAATAGGGAGCAGGTGTGGATAGAAGTAACTAGAAGAGAGCTAGTGAAAGGGAGACTGGCACAAGGGGGCGACACAGAGTAACTTGAAAAAACAACACTTTAAAAATATAAATAGGAAACAACTAGAAGGACACAAAAAAGAGAAGAAACCAATGACCAACAAAACGCAGAATTACGTAAATTGAACTGCAACTGAAAACTCAAAAAGAGACATAAACAAATGGCAAAATCATGACATTAAGTTAATGAGTGTCTGTGTTAGAAGACCCCATCTTTTTTTATGGGATTTTTCTTGTCCTATTTCCACCCTAAGAGGTTTTTCAGCCCTGTCCCATGGACAGGAGACCCAGAGACAGACCTAAAATTCTCTGGAGGGACTATTACAAAATCTTGGTCAAAATTTGGTTAAAAAAGAAACCCAAATTAGTACAACAGTTTCTACAAGATGCTTGCACTGAATTGCTTTTAGGCCTTCAGTAGACGTGAATCTGTTAACTGTAGCTCCACATTTCTGAGAGTTTCCTTAGTGCTAGTCTGGACAGGCTGTAATACTTATTTTCTATTCTTCCATGCAGATACGGAAGGACTCTGTACTGAGCTGGCAGTGATGGCCTTATTTTACTTCATTTTTTCCTTCACTTTTGTCTATTTTATTTATTTATTTAAGTATTCTATTGTTCTACTTTCCACATAGCAAATAAATCTGATGCTGAACTTTATTCCAACAGCTTGCCATTGTTTCTTTCCCCATTGGCAGTGAAACCCCCACGCCGGTGTTGTTGACGGTTGCCAGCTCTGCATGAAGTAGCTTTGCTCCTCCCCACTGCCAAGCTGGGCTCGCAGCTGGTGGGCAGCCTGAGTCATTTTCTGCGCCACATGCCATACACTGCTCCAGCCTGTGTGCAATGCAACATGGTGAGAGAGAAAATGGGAGAGATTGTGGTGTAATAAAGTCACGGCTAACTAACAATCTACAGGCTTTTAGGTGCTTACTGCCTACTTATCTCTTTAAACCAACTGGCAGCCTACCAGTCTGTTTGAAGACCGCTGATCATTGCCTGGCTTTGCCGTTTATTGATTTGATCAGTTAAATAAATGCAACTGATTAGGCTTTTTTTTAAAGTACATACCGGTTTTTAAACTGATCAGGCTTAGAATCAGAAATCATTCAGTGTCATATTTTATTCTCATGGTGATAATTAAACCCAGAAAGGGAGCCTGGGAGTGGAGATTTGTTTTTTATCCATAAGTGCTATGCCCATTTTAAGCATATAGAGCAACATTCACTAGTCACATATAGAGTTTCTTAAAGTGGAGTGTGAGTTTAAAAATGGAAAAGTGCCTCAAATTATAAGCTGTGAAAGCAGGTGCAAAACTTTTCCCTTGCTGATATGAATTCATGCATGGTGCATTCGTTAGAGAGACCTCCATGTTGTACTTAAAATAAGTCAGGTAAGAAATGAACAGAACTGCAAAGACTAAATATAGAGAGGCAAAATAAGCAGGAGCCAAGATAAAAAGACAAACCTAGGATCCAGATATTAAAAGGTGGATCAGGCCTATCTGCTGAGCTGTCTGGGTTAATTTCCTTGTTGAGTTTTTGGTTTTTCTCTTCCATCACAGTTAGACCAAGCTTCTGGTGTTGAGTGGACGCCCAGACATGAAAGCATGATCTCATTGGAACCACAACCATTGTCCAACATGGTGTTTCAATGAAGTCAACCCCCTTCTTCTTCATTGAGAAAAAGCCTTTGACTTTAAGCTCATCTGTGGATTCTGGTGAAGATTCTCAGTCATCCAGGTCATAGTCATTACAAAAAAAGACTCTACACTGAGAAGTGTCTTTTTTTTGCATCAGATTCCTGTTTATTGTGACTTTTTTGTACTCTGATATACAAAATTATTGAAGTGATATTAGGAAAAAAGTGTGTTTCCATTAAAAAAAAAAATGTTTAAAAAATTCAGAATTTAATTCATTTATGTCTTTCAGCGCTCACATACCACAGTATTCAGATCAGAATCGGCTTTAATCTTTGAGTTGGCGCATACAATAATAAATTTCTCTTTGGTTGACGGAAAACTATTTTTCTTGTAAATCTGTTTATTATATATATATATACACGTCTCTAAAAAAAGGAGGAGCTGGCTGGGTTACTGCAAAAGAAACCGTTTATCAGGAAAAAAAAAAAAGGTTTAAAAGTAAATTTTTTCATTTGAAAAGCTATTTTTTCTATTACATCCATAGGCTGGGTTTACTGTAGAGAAATATTTGAAGTGTCACGATTTGGTTAAAAGTTTTAGATTGGACCCAAAAGCAGAAGTTGGGAGGCAGAGGTGAATTCTTGGAGGGTTTATTGCAAGATCAGGCAACAAAAACAGGTATCCAAAAATCCAACTTAAAAAATGTTAAACAAAAACAGGAATCCAAAAATCCAACATAAAAATCAAACACTAACCACAACCATGGAGACATCAGGGAAAAACCAACAAGGAGCCAGGGTGAAGAAAGGTAAGACGAGGAACCAGCAAAGAGGGACTGCAGAGGGAGTGTATTTATGGCTGACTGAACAAAGGTAGAGCTAATGAGCTGATAGGGAACAGGTGTGATTAGAGCTGACGAGGAAGCCAAGGGAAAAGAACACAAGGAGGCAGCAGAGGACAGACAGAAAAACCTAAGCAACTTAAATGAATCCAGACACACCAAAAAAGCTAGAAATCAATGAAAAACCTGCTTAAACTTGAAACAGAAAACTTAAAGAAAAACAACAGAACCAAGATCATTACAGAGCCCCCCACTTAAGGGCGGATTCCAGACGCCCCTTTAATGTCCAAAAAACAACCCAGGGTGGGCGGAGGGGGAACCAGGAAGGAGGGCGAGAAGCCAAAAACAGTCCAAGAAACAAAACGCAACCCATCCAGAGTGGGCGAGGACAATCGAAAGTCTCTGGAGGGCGGCCGCGGGACCGGGGGCACGGCAGACGTTCAGGTGGCCGGCCGTGGGTCAGGCGACGAAGGGGGACCACTGGAGGACGACGTCTCCGTTTCAGTAGCTTAGCAACAGTCTTAGAGGGGAACGCGGACTGCGGCTCTGGAACCGGAGCAGGAGGGATCGCCGACTGCGGCTCTGGAACCGGAGCAGGAGGGATCGCCGACTGCGGCTCTGGAACCGGAGCAGGAGGGATCGCCGACTGCGGCTCTGGAACCGGAGCAGGAGGGATCGCCGACTGCGGCTCTGGAACCGGAGCAGGAGGGATCGCCGACTGCGGCTCCGCCTCAGGAACAGGGGAGCCCGCCGACTGCGGCTCCGCCTCAGGAACAGGGGAGCCCGCCGACTGCGGCTCCGCCTCAGGAACAGGGGAGCCCGCCGACTGCGGCTCCGCCTCAGGAACAGGGGAGCCCGCCGACTGCGGCTCCGCCTCAGGAACAGGGGAGCCCGCCGACTGCGGCTCCGCCTCAGGAACAGGGGAGCCCGCCGATTGCGGCTCCGCCTCAGGAACAGGGGAGCCCGCCGATTGCGGCTCCGCCTCAGGAACAGGGGAGGGTGCCGATTGTGGCTCCACATCCAGCATGGGGGAAACCACCCATGGCCGCAAAGGTTCAGTCTCTGAAGTGGCTTGAAGTGCCCGCAGAGGGCTCTGGGCAGCTTGGGGCGCCTGCAGAGAGGTCCTAGGAGGCGTAAAGCCACATACCTCGAATTCAGACACCTCCTTTAAGTTCTGCTCAGGGGTCTTTGTACGGCACAGAGCTAACTCAGGGGTCTCTAAAAGGCACAGAGCTGACTCAAGACGGCTCAGGGGTCTCAGGCACTAGGCTAAACGGCCCGCTAATGGGCTCAGGAGTCTCTGGCGCTAGGCTAAACGGCCCGCTAATGGGCTCAGGAGTCTCTGGCGCTAGGCTAAACGGCCCGCCAATGGGTTCTGGAGCTAGGGAATCTGGCCCTCTAATGGGCTCTGGAGCTGGGGAAACTGGACCTCTAATGGGCTCTGGATGTGCTGGCTGACAGGGAACCGATGGAGGTGGAAGGAAAGGGAATAGATCCTCCCTTTGCCCATAAAAGTAGTCCCATAACTCTGACTCCTCAATATGTGGTGCTCTGACTGCAGTGGGTGTTATCATGGTGACTGAATTTAAACCTCTAACTCGAGGAGCTAACTGCTGGTCATGGAGGTGACTGCGAAGGCCATAGGGGGAATTGACCTGAAGAAGAGTGGGATTGAAGCAGGCGTCAGGCTGACCCGCCGGAGAGGGAGTGCAGGCGTCAGGCTGATCCGCCGGAGAGGTGGTTGTCTTCCTCCTCCGCCGGCGTTGCTTACGCCTGGAGGAAGCAGATGGCAGGGGAGGACCAACAGCTGGTAATGGTGGGGGAACATGATCGGAGGTAAGAGACAACAGAATGGGAAGGTGATGGAATGATGGTTTGGGTGGTGGAGCTCTATTGCAGAGTTGGGCGAAGGCGGCTTGGCGGTTCCACTCCAACTCCTCGAATAGCTCAGACAAAACTGGGGGTGATAGAAGTGAGGAGTTAGAGAGGAAGATCGGCTTTAATTGGTCAGCCGCACTCACCCTCTTCCAAGGTGGACTGAGAGTAGATATGGAGTCCAGAGCATTCACAAGAGTGAGAGAGATTCTCCTCAGAGCGTCCGTGCCGAGTTCTGCTGGGTCCATGCTTGGCTGGTTCCTTCTGTCACGATTTGGTTAAAAGTTTTAGATTGGACCCAAAAGCAGAAGCTGGGAGGCAGAGGTGAATTCTTGGAGGGTTTATTGCAAGATCAGGCAACAAAAACAGGTATCCAAAAATCCAACTTAAAAAATGTTAAACAAAAACAGGAATCCAAAAATCCAACATAAAAATCAAACACTAACCAGAACCATGGAGACATCAGGGAAAAACCAACAAGGAGCCTGGGTGAAGAAAGGTAAGACGAGGAACCAGCAAAGAGGGACTGCAGAGGGAGTGTATTTATGGCTGACTGAACAAAGGTAGAGCTAATGAGCTGATAGGGAACAGGTGTGATTAGAGCTGATGAGGAAGCCAAGGGAAAAGAACACAAGGAGGCAGCAGAGGACAGACAGAAAAACCTAAGCAACTTAAATGAATCCAGACACACCAAAAAAGCTAGAAATCAATGAAAAACCTGGCTAAACTTGAAACAGAAAACTTAAAGAAAAGCAACAGAACCAAGATCATTACATGAAGTGTCAGTGTGAGTATGGTGTCATGCTGATGTTTGCATTGAGCTGAAAGCACTGCAGTGCCGTCCCACAGACTGTTGGAGGTTTACACGCTACGATGACTCAGTAAAACCTGGCGGATCAGCAGCAAATCAAGCTTAGTGTGAGACACTAATTCTGGATGGACATCAGGGTGAGTTCCAGTTTAACAACCTTACCTGTCACGTTGAAAAACATTCAAATATCACATTCACAGTCAGTTTAAAGTATTTAATGATGCCATAGAAAATATAACGAATTAAGCTGTCAATAAGTTATTTTATATTACAGCTTATTATGAAGAAACTTTTCCTAATTTACAACACAAATTGTATCTGGGAGATATGAACAATAGATCTTTATGTTGATTTTAAGCCTTAATGCCCCCTTTTTTTTATTACGTTCTCCTTTTCATTCATCTTTTTATCTAAAGGTTGACTTAATATGTTAAAATGTGCTTCTTCTAGCTCTAAAATATTTCTAAATATATATTTTTCCAAAAAATGAGACGCTGATAGGATTGTTACTGTTAATGGAACTATTAATGAAATAGAAAAAAAGTAAACAAGCTCAACAACACTTCTGCTTTCCTCCTTAGATACAAGCCTGTCTGCACACAAGCTGCTGGCAACTGTACCGCTCTGTCATCAGAGCGCCATAGTTAAGCTGAGGTAATAACAACAGAGATGCAGGACTCTGGTTTAGAGGCTTACATGTTATTTGCCTCCAAAGGAGCCCAAACTTCTCAGGCTTTTAAACTGTAAATGTTATATAATATATGCAAAGAAGCTTTTTAACCTTTTATAAGAGTTCCTTCTTGTAAAATTAACCAAAGATCTGGTTATGTGTTTCTATCAAAAATGGAAAGTTATTTTAAATGAGCAATTATGTTTGCTGATTTTTACTTCAGCCGGACAAAGATCTATAAAATAGCTTCAGAAATCTATCAGGTAGGAACATAGAAGTAAAAGTAGAAAAGGATTTAAAAGAAAATGTATTTAGGGAGAGTTTTCTTTCTAATCCCAGTTTATTAATCTGCACAAAGTCTCCACCTAATAATTCAGCTCAATTCACTTCACTTTATTTGGTGTAAAACTATTAAATGTTGTTTAGGGAAGCACTGATCCACATTTTTACTGCAGATCCGATTCTGATACTTCAACCTGGATATCTATAGATCCTGATACTTTTCTGACACCATAGCTCTTGTTTGCTTTGATGTTATCATCATTACTGTCAATTTTCAGTTAGGTTATGTATGAATGCACTCATTTGTATCTCGAAATTCAACATGAGGTTAATAGAAGTTAAGAATTGGAACTCTTAAAAACAAAAACTCCTGTTTAAAGGACACATCTATCCTGAAATTAATATTCAACTGTAAGGGTTTCAAAACTGGATTTATTAAATCAAGGACAGACGTCCCATAAACAGAAAAACTTTTCTACTTGTAAATTCAAGAGCTTTTTAATTAATTTAAAAAATAGACTGAAAAGATCTGCCCCTATAGATCTGGTCGATTTTGTCCGCTACCTGATCTAGAATTTTGCTCGGATGCTTTAAGCATCCGAGCAAAATGAAGAAAGCTGTAAAATTCATGAAAGTCCAAATCAATCCATTTCAGTTTATTTATATCATCCAGACAGATTGATTCAAAGTTTTCTATCTAAGGAAAACCAGCTGATCGCATCGACCCATTGACTCTTCAGTAATCCCTCACACCAAGCGTGCTTCTAGCGACAGTGGAGAGGAAAACTCCCTTTTAACAGGAAGAAACCAGGCTCAGTGTGAACGGCCATCTGCAGAGGCTAACTCGGGTTCAAGGAGACAGATGCAGACATATGGAAGGAATAAAGAAGCACTGATCTATAAATACCTCCTATGTTAGAAAAGGTAACAGTAAACTTGCTAGACGGGTGGCTTTGTTTGGGAACGAAATATTTAAGCAGACAAGCTCTGAACACGTTCTCAATAGCTTGGTAAACTCCCCCTCTTTTATCCAACATAAATAACTACTCAAATACTTCCTCGATGAGTGATCCAATAATGTTACATTAAAAGAGACCTCCTTTGCACGTGGATCCAGAAAGTAAAAGGCTTACTTTAAAAAAATAAAAATGTACTTCTGGACCTTAGAACAGGGATATAAACTCACATCATCCTCTGTTTATGTTGATGCTGTTCAATGTAGCTCTATAATTCAAATATACTGAGTCACATTGCCAATGCAGTGGCATCAAATACTAATTTAGTGTTTAAACTGCTGATATTAGCTATTTCACAATTAATAAAAGTCTGGATTCATAACTGACAATAATACTTGGAAGATTGTTGTATCGAATAATTCCTCAAAACATGCCTTAAGCAGAACTGTTGGTGCAAACTAAAGCTCATAATGCGTCTCCCTAAAATGTCTGGCTTTGGAACACCTAACTGAAGCAGTTATGCACAATGTGACCTCAGATGATCTATGCAGCATGAGGAATAAAAAAAAAAAAAACACTATGGCATTCAGCAGTGACAGGAAAAACGTTCGAGAGATTTTTCTTTGCTTCCGCTTGCCTCATGAAAAAATCTATAAATAACAGCCTGTTTATTTATTTATTTCTGTATTTATTTTACATCTAAATGTCTTCAATCAGTCATGCTAGAGTCCTTGCTGAGCTGCTGCCAACAAATCAGAGCCGGGGGTGTTAAAACAGTCCTTTTATATTTATCGTTTCATGATTGATCAAAACAAGTCCCTGTATGCATATTTTTATAATACCAATTTGTCTAAAAATGTAGTGGATGTAAGAAGGACTCCTCCAGTATGCTGATTGCAGGAAAAATCTGTTTGATGAGGCGTCTGTTTTAAAAGCTTCTGTGCAACATCTGAAGACTAATTGGCTAAAATTGACTATTTTCTTTCACGTGTGCTGTCAGTCAAACAGTTGACGATCCCATCACATGTGTCAGCCTGTGCTTCATGAATACACTGTGACAGGCAGTGTGTGGGATGTCCCTTTGATCAATCTGCACTTGTCTGTTCTCAGCAGCTGCTTATTATTGCCAGGGTAAAAAAAAAAGGGCTGAAAACAAACAGCTCCATTCATTTGATCCCACTTGTCGTTCTTAGGGGCGATTCTGTCTGATTGTCATAACCCTGTGTTACAACGTTCTTAGAGGTGAAAAGATGAAGGTGAAAAAAAGTAAAATAAACCAACTATGAGTTTTAGAGATCATCTATTTTATTTCATTAGGGTCTTTTCAGTCATGTATATTTCAATTATTAGTGTTTTGTTGTTGTTATTTTTTTTTGTAAATGTAAATTGTTGTAGCGAAAGGTGGCAGATAACGTAACATTTTTCTTTCTGCTCCTTTATTTCAGGAGTTTAGACTGTATTTTATGTTTTGTTTGGAAACAATGGCTGGTTACGGATGTAGGCATGGGTGGTTCTAGACAGGGGCCAACGGGGGCCAGTGCCTCTGTAAATCATGTCCTGGCCCCTGTTATGGCCCCTGTACTGAAGAAATAATTCTTAAAGGAAATTCTAATTATGATATGCGCTGGAACAACAATGGTTACTAATAGGTCCTTTGAATCTATTTATTTTTTTTCTTTACAAATAATGTTTTATAAATTTTTTAAAAACAATAAGTTGATAGCTTCAGTGGTATTGAGATAGGATCCCAGTTTTCATCTGCTAAATGTTTTTTTTTCAAAACAAATATAAAAAAACAATTTAATAATTTTTACAGCTGAATTAATCAGCTTTTTTTTTTTAGCTCTCATTCAGATTTTATATAAAATGATAATTTTAACCTAAATTAAAGGTGGGGTATGTGATGTTTTCTGGAGCATGTTTTTACCATACTGATTGAAAACCTCCTCACGAGCCCATTGCGCCAACTGAGATAGAATGTTTGGAAAAAAAACGAAATCTTTTAGTCCAGTGTAGAGGGCGTAGTCAGAGGAAAACGCAAACCAATAGAAGTAACTATCATCCCTACTTCTACTGGTTTCTGGCACGCCCATCAACCGTCAGCTCTGAGCTCTCCCCACCCCTCCCCCCTGCGCGTTCACAGACTCGTGACCCCCCCCCCCCAAGTGCCGCTGAAGGGAGGGCCTGTTCGAATTTACAGACAGAACTCTTGTGGTCTCCTTATTTTCAAGGACTTCGAAGGGTCCAGTCTAGGTAGACCGCGTCCTTGGAGGATGCAGCCCAGGTTTTTGAACAGAGCCTCTGATTAAGAACAGGGCTGCCTGCACTGACGCGGCTCAGGGATTATGTCACACGGAGCGTCGTGCGCAGTGAAATCAGGACATTTCCTCACTTTCTAAAAAAAACCCCGGGACGCCCGGGACAGGACGTGAAATACGGATATGTCCCGGGAAATACGGACGTTTGGTCACCCTAATCAATACTTCTTGAAATGACAACCGTGACAACTTGTTTACGACCATATTGAATTGTTCAACACTCTTACCGTACTAGGAGAAGACGACGCCATCATGGAAGTTAGCCTGTTATGTTGTGGTTAGCTAGTAATAGACATGAGCTTCTCGCCTCATCCCGAGTCACGTGCACTCGCGAGGTCTCGGCCTGTTTCTTTCTCGTTCTCGGGAGCATCCGAACATTCTCGACTGACAGCAGGCGCGTTCATGTAATTTGGAGGCGTGGTTTCGTGGGGTGGGCTGAAGGTGTGTATTTTCAAAAATGTAGCTGGCAGGAACCGTTTATCCAGGATCATATACCCCACCTTTAAGTGAAAAATATCTAAAATCCCTAAATTATGAATGTATATTGACCTCATAAGAAAGAGAATTTTTATTAAACCTAATTGAATAGCAATTTCACTTCATGCATTTATTTTAATACATTTCAATCCTTGCCCTGTTTTTTTTATTTCATGCTTTTCTGTGCCCTAGGAAAACACTCTGGCCCCCCTCCAGGCCCCCAGGTACATTTGGTCTACAACCGCCACTGGATGTAAGGTTTATCAAAGAGTACAGAAATGAAAAGAAAAGAAAACCTCGACATTTATTTCACCGTGAGAGGAAGTCTATGTATTAAAATAAAAATTAGAAGTATATAAAGCATACTTAAATACTGTAGACGTTTATCTTTTTTGGGGGGGAGGGGTTTTAAATTGACACCGGAAGTCCAGTTCAGCTGTCGCTATGGTAACAGACAACACTTTTAACGTCAGTTTTTTTCTCTCCCTCTTTTAGCTAAACAAAGCAGAAAGCATTAAAAAAGACGTAGAAATATTTTGCCGTCACAGTTTGGAAGAAGTCAACTGAAGGAACCTTTGAGTAAATAAATGGATTCTGAGCGGAAAAGCAGAAGCAGCAGAAAACCGAACAGCGACAAATGCCTCCAACTCACTCCCACGGTAAAGACTTCCAGCTGTTATCTCTCGATTACTGCAATAAAAGTTTCACCTCAATGAAAAAGCTTCAGTTTAGAAAGTATGGAAAGCGAATGTAATCTTTTTTTGCTTTGTTTTTGTAGATCAACAGCTGCAAGCTGCACGTGATGTGCACCAAAACTTTGGCTGCAGAAAGGCTGCAGAGGATGGTGAGTCCTGATGATTGGGCTGAAACAGCTACGCTCATCCTGACATTATATGAAATTAGACTCTTTTTTTATGCTTTAAACTGATTCCTCTTTTATTTTTTTCTGTGATGCATTAGTTAAGGTTAACGTGGCTTATTTTATTCAGGCCAGTAATAAATCAACTTTGTTTAAAAAAAAACTTAACTATACATTGAAACAATAAAATAAAAACTTCTTCTGACCCTGCATATCCATGACTATTGGTTAATGTATCACATAACTAACCAACTAAATGTTAATAATTACTAAAAAATCATTTTTAAGTGCTTTTTTGAAGAGTGAATCATCATATCTTTTCTTTTTTAATCACTCTCTCAGATTTTGAATAAGGAAACAAACATTGGAACTGTTCAATCTAACGCAGGTAAGCTTGATCTGTTCCCCTCCATCACCTATTTCCTCATGATATAAAGTGAGAAAAATATGTAAAACCATGAATAATTGATTAATATAGTTTGGAGTTTCAACTGATGGATTCAGATTTAGGTCTTACTTTCAGGTAGTTTAGATCAGATGTAACCATTTAAAAATCTGTGGGTTCCAAATAAAGCAAATCAGCAACCAGTAAAGGTGTGGAGACATTTTTAATTATAATCCATTACTCTAAACAGAATTTAACACTGAAATATAATGAGGTGTTTATGCATCCATTATACATTGACTTTTTAAATAAAATAAAAAAATGTATACATATATAAATATAAAAATTGAAATTTTTCCATTTTAAAATCTAGTGTTTTTGAAGCAGAGAACAAAAATCGTTCAGTTTGGTATAAAGACAATTTCCTGATTGACATCTTTTCTAAAACACCATAACTGTTTGTTATTATTATTATTATTATTTTGTATGGCTTAATGTTGGCAGTGGGCTTTAGGCTGCCCTGCAAGGCTTTAAACCTGGGTTTAACCGGAGACTAAGCCATTCTCAAGCACATATCTAGGAGCTCATTTTGAGCCTGGATCCAGATTTATTGTTGATTCTGTTCATGGTGGAGAATCCTGCTTCACAGCAGCAGGTTGAGCCAAACATCCTCTAAATGTGCAGGGTCATCTTTGAGCACGCCATTTCACTTTTCTTTCACCAGTTCACCGCAGTTCTTCCAGCAGTCCACACTTTCTCTGCTCTCTTTTTCTCATGGTCTTCTCCTTCTTTCCCATCGCCCGGCTTGCCACAGGTTTGCCTGCTGTGTCTAAAAGTAGCAGCAGCAGCAACCCAGACTGACAGCTCATTGGCTCATTTGGATCACGTGCAGCCTGGAGCCGGACGCTCTCAAGGGCTTTACCGTATTAACAGGGGAAAAGGCGCAACTGAAATTAGACACTGCCATCAGACAACATGCTGTAATTTATAAATGTTTTAAATCCGGTTGGGTCCTGATCAGCCAGCAGGTGGGTCAGGATCCAGACCGCGGTCGGCTTATCCGTGACCTCTGGTTTAGATGATAGGTTTTGATAAAAACAACAAAAGAAACTAGAAGGTTCTGTGTGAAGGTTCCGGTTGGACAGGTTTCCTGACCAGACAAACTCGGCAGTCAGTCAGAGCAGACGCAGTTTGGGAAGGTTCTTGGCATCACCATGGAGCTCATCCGCCTAACGAAAGCATACATTTCTGTTAAGATCACAGTAAACCGCCATCCTGTGGGTCGTCCACTTTTTTCCTTTCAATAAACCTTCCATTAGTATGTTTGGCACTGATACAGGCCTCTGAACTATCAGCCTTTTCAGTCTTGTGTGGCTAACCTTTCTGGGTCAATGTATGTCTTCGACTGCTCTGTAAGCTATGTCTATGATAGCCTTAATCCATAAAGATAACATCAGTAAATGCTTTAAAAATACCATTCTTTGTCTTATAAATCTACATACTATTACATAATCACTTTTTGAACTAAAATACCAAAACAAACAATATCTATGATGTTTGCATTTATAAAAACAACTACTTCATATAAGATATATTACCTTGGTAATGTGCAACATGATGGGACATCTTTTCATGTTGTGTTTTCTTCTTATTCTTTGTGTTATCTGATGAGAGTGTATTACTACAGTGCAGCAATAACACCAGAGTTGCATATGAAAACTGTATTCGGCCTTTAGTCCCGCTGGCAGGTGGTGTTCCAGTTTTCCATGCTCCAAATGAAGCTAGAGGTAGATCCAACAGAGAGCACAGTCCAGAGGGATCTCGTCTGAAGGGGGTCCTAAAAAGTCACCAACCTGCAGGTAAGTGCGACAATGTGTTTTCCTCCAAATGGGGACAAATACCTTTCAGATCATGTATGGTGTGAATTTTGTTCCATTGTTGCGAGCAAATTATAAATGTTGTTAGTGGACATAAAAAAACAGATTTTGTAAATCCAGAAATGAAAATCTTGAAATAGGTTTTAATCAGGAGGTTTTAGAGAGATTTTTCTGTTCAGATACAGTTTCTTCAAATTATTCTTTTTTTTTTCAGATTTAATATTTTCAAAAATTTTTTTATTTTCATTTTTTTTTATGTATTTATATTTAAAAAAGCTATTTGTTTGTATAGATTTTATATTTTTGATTTTGTTCTACAAATAAAAAAATCTCTTTACAAATTTGTCTTTTCAGGTCTATTTTCAGTTTTTGAAATTTTATTTTACAGACATTCACTTCACTGCAAACCAAATAGAAAGACTAGCTCTTGTTGCACAGATTGACCAGCTGTTGTTTTTAACATCTTTGCTCCTCACTCCAGAGAAAAGCCCAACCCCAAAAGTAAAGGAAATGTGATCTGTGAAATGCAGTTTATAAAAGATGTGGCTTTTGAAAAACTTAAGGAAGAGGATTAGGGCCACTGAAAAAAGAAAAAAAGTTACCAGATTTTTAAAATTTATTTCAGTTTAATATGGGAAAAAAGTCAGAATTCTGACTTTTTTTCCCCTCAAAATTCTGACTTTAAACTCAGAATTCTGATTTTTTTCTCAGAATTCTGACAGATAACAAACATGTTAGCATCAAGCCATAGCCATGTCTGTTTTATAGACTAGCTCTCTTGTTTTAATGACCTTTTGCTCCTCCATTAATGAGGGGACCCCTCGGCATAGGCGGATCTACTGGGGTGGCATAGGGTGGCAAATGCCACCCTAAATGACAGCCTTGCCACCCCTGCTGCCACCCCTGTTGGCGGTAGGGGTGGCGAGGCTTATAAATTATGGATCATTTGAGAATTACGGCCGCTAATTTCTAATGTCGGACTGCAGTGAATGCAGCACAAGATGACGCGAGAGCGACTGAGACTGATTGTTTTGAAAACCGAATGGGGCAAAGCGAGGGAGCCAGGGGTGATGGGGAGAGGAGAAACGGGATGAAACAGGTAAAAACTGATTAACTATCTATAGAGAAATTAAATCATAATGAAAGCACAATGAGGCTAGCATAGCTGCAATGCTGATTTTTGAGATGATAAAAATCAGGTTGCAGATCGTCATTTCTCTAACTATGATGTTAGTTAGGCCTGACGTCTCAGCCTCATAAAGACATATTTGCGGTCAACTATGACAGAAAAGAGACTGTTAAGTTTGGTTTTACTCAAATCAAAACGCACAAAGTCATTGGATCTAAATACATTAGTGAAGCGTTTTGCTGAGCAACATGGAAATCGCTGCATTCAGCTGTTATAGTCATGTTAACTTTATGTTTGCTCTCTGGTGAACCTTTACAGAGCCGTTACATTTTGTTTTGGCACCTGAGAAAATCTGATATTTCCTTTAATAAAACCAAAAGTGTTAAAAGTTAAAAATGTGATACTGGTGTAAATCCTGCTTAATATGAAGCAGTGTTGTTGTTTCTTTTTTTTTTATATATAATATGAAACTATCCAGAAATGACCCGTATGAACCTACTCACAAGCAAAATGTATTTTTATGTTGCTTCTTTTCAGATTTGTGGAGATTTTGATGTAACATACAGAACCCGCCTTTTTGTTGATTTGTTGATACAGCAGTATGGAGGACCAACTCTGCCATATTTAAAAATAAATACAGAAATAAATAAATGCTTAATAAATAAATAGCCATACAATTAATTGCCACCAAAAATACAAACAACAAATAAATGTAAGTAGAAATTAAATTATCCAGCTAGTCATAAAGGTATATAACTCTTTTAATTGGCTTCTTTATTTCTTTGCCTTTTTAATATTTACCTTATTTATTTTTTTGTCATTTATTATCTTCAACTTCATTTTTTAATTACTTATATTTTTAAGTATTTATTTATGTGCATGTTATCGAATTTTTGTCTGTTTTATTCTTCCTTTGTATTTTTTTACCCTAGTTATTTCTTCGCCGCTATTTCTTTCTGCCTGCCATTATAATATAATTTCTAATTACATTTATTTGTTGATTTTATTTTTGGTGGCAATTAATTGTATGCTTATTTATTTATTGAGCATTTATTTATTTCTGTATTTATTTTTAAATATGGCAGAGTTGGTCCTCCATATACAGCTCTATCTACAGCATATTTACATGCATGAAATGTCCCTTTCATGTTGCCTTAACTGCTGTATGTCAAGTTACTGAGGAACAAATGGGGTAAATGTGTGTTCAGAGTAAACATTACATAGATGTCCAGTACCTTGTTCGGGTGCCTTGACCCATTTATTTCTACTGTGTAGTTCTGCTCACTTTAGTGCAGCTCAGTCCATAGATCTCTGATGGGAAACTTTTTCTTTCTATAGTTTCTTCTTGTGCAAATGCTGCAAAGCTGCCTCTCTGACAGTCAATCTCACACATCTGCGACTCAGCACCTGTGTCTTACCTTAATACCTTTCCTGTCATAAGGCCCCTCTAGAAGTAGTGTTATCATTCTTCTATCTCCTATTAAGTGAGATCACATTGTACGATGTATTATTAATATGAACTGTTTCACATGAAACACCAAACTGTGATAACTGTGATTAAATTCAGTGTAAACAAATACCATATGTTGCCACCCCTAAAAAAATTCCTGCCCCCCTCTTGCCACCCCATAAATATTTTTCTAGATCCGCCCCTGCCCCTCGGGCACATAAAAAGTTGCCTAATTCCGTAATTTTCCACCAATGAGTCACTGGCCACCTCAAACAACTCACATCTTTGTCAGAGAAGCTGAGTGCTCCCACATCTCTTCCTTCATGGTGCCCATCTACATTAGGATCCATAATTCTGAGATTAAAGTCAGAATTCTGACTTTTTCCCTATACTATGCAGAAATAAATCAGTTAACCTAATCCTCTTCTGTAGAAACTAAATCTGAAAAACAGAAATTTTTAAAATATAAAATCTGTAAAAAAGAAAAAGAAAAAAAAGAATATAAAATAAATTGACATAAAAAAAGTATAAAATCTGTTAAATATTTAAAAAAAATAGATAAAACTGAAACAAAATCGAAGAAAACAAAGTTACTTTCAAAACATTTATTGAATCAAAAGTTTAATTTCTTGATTGCCTTTTTTGTTTTAAGTTAATTTTAATTTTTTTTATTTCTTTCATAAAAATGCTCTTTACTTGGAACAATAATGCAACAAAGTTCACTTCATAATTATGTTGCATTTTTGTATGTTTGTATTCTGTTCTCAATTAGATACCAGTGAAATGCAGAATTAGATGATTTTAATGCACATGTTATTTTTTTCTGCAGGATTTTTTCTCACAGCTACCTCCTGTTTCCACTGCAACCAGAACACTTTTGCAGCCACATCTCAACAAATTGATTTGGACAGGTAATGTTCTCTAAAACAAAATCAAACAGAACTAATATTGCATCATTCTCATGTATTTATACTTTATAAAGCTGTATGTTGCCTTAAACTACAGATGTAATCGATCTTAAAGGCCTCTGCAGCTTTAAATATCTTCACTCCAGGTTCCTCCTATTGTTGAGGCGTCCATCGTTTCTAAATTTAAGAAAGTCAGTTTGCCTTAAAAGAAATTACAGGCATGCACAAATTATCTATTACTTATTTGTGTAGCTTTCTGCATAAGTGAAAATCACTTAAAATATGAGTTCATTTATTCTGCTGCTATTATGCAATTATGGCTAAATGAAACGGAAATTTAATCGTCTGTCAGTGATTGTTGCTTCTGAAACTTCACCTTTTTCCTTCTGCTCAACCAGTAATAAGCTTGGATATTTTAGTTGTGAAGATGTTAAAGATTTTATGCCTCACTAATATCCAGTCAGATGTCTTTCCTGCTGCTATCTTTGGATGATGATGAAATGATGAAAGATTTGTGTTTTCATTACGCCATGCTCATTAAAATAAACTGAAATGACCACTTTCAATAAATGGGTTGGTGTGTAATAAATGTTTAGATTAAATTAGATTCACGTCTTATTTTAAAAATAAACAAACCTACTGCTGTGCTGATTTTTAGCCATGCAAGCAGGGTTGTTAAGGAAAAATCCATTCTAGGCTGCCACCAGGGAGCAGTATAGTCTCTCTGAATTACCAAACCCAGTGTCACATGTTTTCTAACTCTGCAATAATCATTCAAACACAATGAGCAGTGAGATGTGTTAAATGATTAGATTTCAGAAGTGAGGGGAAGTGAAATAGAGTTGTTTGTAGTAAATGAATGAATGGAAAACTGTGTGGGAGGTGAAATCTGGTTAAATGCAGGATATTTCCTTCAATTATCCAGGCGCTGTCTGGAGGAATTCCCTTATCTGGACTCCATGGAAGAAGTGCAACTTCTCTATCTGCAGCACAACCTGATTACAAAGATCCAACACGTGTCGCATCTGAAGCGGCTCGTCCTCCTGGACTTACATGACAACCACATCTGTGATATGACGGGACTGGAACATCTGAGCTCTCTCAGGATTCTCATGCTGGGGAAGAACAGGTTGGTCATCACTACAGCAGACAATAAACGAGATTTTAGGCTGTTTAAAGGTATTTGTTTTGTTAAATAAATCTTTCCAAGGTTTTGTTAAACCTAAAATAATAACTCACCAGCATAAATTTAAACGCTGTACTTCTTAATTTTTATTAGTGTTTATAAATATGTAAATACTGTGTGTTTGTTGAAAACATCTTGAAAATTTTTCATGTTATCATATCCAATATTTTTGGGGAAGAGCTTTTTCAAATTATGAGGACTGTTTATAAAGCTAAGTGTCCTTTTTGGGTTTAAAAGTCATGATGATGATTAAAGTCATAATCCAATTCAATCTGGGGTTGAAATTCATTGCTTAGTTCAGAGACTCTTTGATACGAGCACAGGCCGGATGCAATTAGATCCATAGTTTTAATTCTAATATTTTATGAAAGGCTTTTATTAACAAGTTAAACTACCAGTGTGTATGTATGTAATTGTAAAAATAAAACTCTTTTCTGTTAGTTAAAGCTAAAAAATAACAAGCAGTTCAATCTGAAAAACTCACACAAAGAGAAAAGACAATTAGGAGAAATTTATTGATACAATTACTTTGTCTTTGGCGCTCAGACCTCGGCAGGAAACACGGCGCTTAATTTTGATCGATATGCATGAACAGGGGAAAAGAATAGGGCTGTTTCTCCCCCAGGCCTGAAACTGGTGGTGGAGTGCAGATAGATGGAGTTGGTCAGTCTGTAGACTGCTGGTTAGCGAGACGGTCTGCTGAGCTTTATGGGGAGATCCAGTGGACTACGTGAGCTGATACTAGAGCTTCACTTCCTGGAAGATGGAAGTCCAGTTGGATAACACAGGTTGAGAGAACCTGTCCATGATGAGCAAGCATGAAGCGACAGTGGAGAGGAAAACTCCCCGTTAGGAAGAAACCTCTGGCAGAACCAGGCTCAACATGGCGATCTTCTTCCAGAGCGGTTGAGATGAGACAGGGAACGCAGTAAGAGTCCAGGAGGAATGACGCTCTGATGAAGCTTTAGCTACGATGGTGGAGGAGGGGCTGGAGGGGGGTTGAAACGGTGTCATCTGAATAAAATCAAACAGCAGATCCACCGCCTGCGCACAGGAGCAGACAAGTGCAGATCGGAGCCCTTTTATGATGACCTATGGATGCCGATTGGCTTTCGTGGAGGCGTGGTTCAAAGCTGATTGGCTGTGTCGCAGGTGGATGGAGGAGAGCAATGAGTTTCTTCAGTTGAACTTCCACATAGGCTCCATCTTATCATAAAATAAAGCTAATTAGCGAGTAACAAAATCCAAAATCTATATTGTGAGATATACAAGCTAGCCCTGAAATTAACAACTTTTCACACAGTTTTTAGATGTCAAAAATCAGAATCAGAATCAGAAATACTTTAATAATCCCAGAGGGAAATTACTTTTGTTACACGCTCTAGTTACAGTTTTACATGAAAGCTGAGTGTAGGACTACAATCTGCAGATCTCAAGAGAGTAACATGATTCTATGCAAAGATCTATTTTCGAATCAGTCCTGCAAACTCACCACGGATCTGCCACTGTTTCTTAGCTTCTTTTTCTCCTCTTCCATCACATTCTCCTCCTCATCCTCTGTTCTTTCCTCTTCTTCCTCCTCACTTCTAAAGGCTGAGTTATATTTGTGCTTCAGAAATCACTCAGGTCTCTGCACACCATGCAGGGGGCAGCAGACCAGCAAACCAGAGAAAAGGTACTGAGAGTCAGAAGAAATGCTTCACATTCACCAAAACAGCTGTGTTCCCTATTGAAAACACGATTATTATGAATTTCAAACTTTTAGACTCAGAGCAAAGCCATGAGGAGGAAACCACCTTTTGATTTCTTAGTAAAAGGTATAAAACAGTAAAATTTTGGACCTAAAATCATTTGTACCACTTTTTATAATCACATTTATGTTTTTCTACCTTTCTCTGATTATTGTTTTTCTTTTTTGTGACTCTCTACCGTCTGACCTTGAATTAATAAGTTATCACTGTATCTTATTCATTCTGCATATGGAAGTGCAAGAGCTTTCCATGGAAGGTTAAGAAAACTATAACAACAAGAGCAAACATTAAAGATTTCAGTGTTGGAACACAAATCTAATAAAAAAAAAAAAACATACGGCGACATACAGTACAGTTCTCTCACACACACAGCAAGTCATTTACTAAATGTATTTGTACTGCCATTGAACTGGTAAAAAGAGCTACATATTAATGCTGTGATAGAGCAGGAAACAGGATGTATATTTATGTATATTTTAGGATGTAATTTTCTTTCCTGTTGGGCCATTACAAATATGCACTGAGTTTTTTGATGTGATCAAATCTTTAAAAACGAATTTCAAAGAACTTTTTTTCAAAGTGCTGATCGGTACTTTTTTTTTTTTCAATTACAGAATCCAAAAAATTGGCTGCTTGGAAAGTTTATCTAAACTGAACATTCTGGATTTGCATGACAATCAGGTAAGCATCTTTACATATCCTTCAATCTATAAGGTATTTATTTTGCATTTTTATTCGTTAATTAAATGTGTTCATTAAGATTTAGATAAACCTGGAAAGTTTAGCTAGAGCTCTATGGTTCACTTTCTAGTTTTTATCCTATATGCAGCAGGAGAAACTTTCTCATGGCTCACTGAGATACAACATTCTGTTTTCAGAGCAAACATTGGAACCAGGCTATATGCAGAAGAAAAACATTGTTTTTGGAAACTGAATCTTATGTATATTTTCCTGTTATTTAACAGTTTCCTTTTCTTCTTCAAACCTGATATCCCCAGACTTGTTTTATGGTGCTTTAAACCTATTTTTTCTCACCAGCATAAGTAATCAAAGAATTGAAAACCAAAATTCACAGGGTTTTGTCTCAGGTCAACTCCCACGATTATTTCTCCAGTGACTCCAGCATAATTTATCCAACAGGCATAACGGTTTTAATGTTTTGAGCTCTGGGATCGGCTCGGAGCTTTCACAGATTATAGCGTTCCTTCTATAAAGGTTCTTTGGCCTCCAGAGCAGAGCCTAGCCTGAAGACATCAAACCATGTCAGATGAAAGTTTAAAAGCTCCTGGAAATAAAAACTAAAAAGAACAGAGAGGCTTCCCTTGGTCAAATTAGCATTTTGCCAGCATGCCGCCCACACTCCTCCTCAGAGAGCTTCTCCGGAGCTCTGGCTTGACTTCTGGTGTTGGCTGCTCTTTACATGAACAGCCATCTCAATTACTGCTACAGTGTTATGTATATTATTTGACAGAGAATGCTTTGTTGCCTTAGGCACTCTGGACTTTCTTGCCCGTAGCATTTCATATCTTTGTACCCATCATATCATTTTGTAGAAGGCTGCAATAGATTGAGTGGCTTTTCCTGGTCAATACCAATTTCTCTGAAGTTCAACCTCCAGATTTTGACTCCCTTTGTCAAAGGATTAAAAGATATTAGTTTGTGATAAATAAATGTAGTTGCTGCATGTTCTTGTTAGAAGCAGAATCCAGGAGAAAATGAAGTATTTATTACAATGAGGAACCAATGAATGATTCAAACCATGTGCATATGAATTTAATCTGAATTTCAATACCCTGAAAGATTGCATGCTGTGGCAGTTTTTGTGTTTATAGAGGAAAAATTATGTTTTTTTAATTTTTTTATTTATTTAGATGTATCTTATAACAGAAGACAGCTGATCACATATCGGGTTAATCAAGGGAAAACTGGCTTGGCCTTTTCATAGAAATGTGTTAGGTCAATCTTGTCATGATGTGTTTTAAAGGTCTGACCCAAAGATGCAGAGAACCACTCAGAGAGCAAGGCAAAAGGTTAAACAGGTTTACCGAGGTTAGGGAGGGGGTTGAATTTGGAACTCAGTGTACTCAGAGGGCTGGTGAACTGTAACTGAAAGGGAGGACGGAAGTTCACAGTGGTTAGTTCAGGAACTGTGGGAATCTTTTTTTTTGTAATTAAAGTTTATTTTGTTTTATGAACATATAACAAAAACAACAAACAAAAACAAAAAACAAAAACCAGTCAGGTAAACATTGTTGATTGTAAGGCCGCATTCACATCCATCACACATTGTCCTGGTTTCCACCCAATTAAATACAGACTGGACACCTAAAAAAGTCATGTTTAGCTTGACCGATCCTGGTCTTGTCCAGGTTCAGATCAAAATTTGGTAATCCTTAATTTAATATGTTTATGTGTAAATGCGAATGCAACCTAAATGTTGTTCCAAGTTATCACTGTTGCAATGTAGTAGAAACATAAGCACTAAAACTGTCCCATTCTTCTGTTACAGCCTCAGAGTAGTTGTTCAGTCTTCCAAGCATTTTCTCACAGGCTGTATTTTCAGTCATTCTCTCTCTCCATGTTTTGAAAGCTGGAGTCTGTGGTATCCTCCATAGAGTCAAAATGAGACGGGCACAGGCAACAAATCCAGTGTTCAGTACTCTGAAAGCTGCTTTATGGACACCTGGGACCAAACCTCTGTCCCCCAACAGGCACAGTCTTGGTGAAATAGGCAGTTTACTCTTTAACCATCCCTCCATGTATTTTATAACACTATTCCATATTGGAGAAATCAGCGGACATTCCCACAAAGCATGCAGCAATGTGCCTCTTGCTCTTTGGCATTTCCAGCATAAGTCATCTTTACTAATACCCATCTTATGCAGTCTTACTGGTGTAAGATAATACCTGTTCAAAATTTTATATTGAATAAATTTCCCTTTGGCCTCTCTTATATAACGCCCGCTTTCAGAAACAATAGAGTCCCATATTCCATCTTCAAAAGTGCAACCCAGATCTCTTTCCCATACTATTTTAAGACTTTTACTCAGATTGTTTTTAACCCATGGACATATGTTATACCATTTTGATGCTTTACTAAGTAAAGGTGGAAGTTGTAAAAAACTCTCTATCGAATTTTTCTCCAAGTGAAATTTTGTTTTGTCCTTCAAACGGTCTCTAATTTGTAAGTATTTCCAAAAGTTGCTTTGTCCCTCTAACTTAAACTTTTCTTTCAGATCATTATATGACATAAATGTGTCTTCCACAAATAAATCACCAATTATCCGTACGCCTTTCTTTAACCAATGTGATCAAAAAATTGACTGTTTACCGATTTTGATCTTAGGATTATGCCACAGGGAAGCATATCTTTGGGTATATGGAGAGAGCGCAAGTTTTTTTTGGACCAATTGCCACACCATTTTTGAGAATTTTAATATAGGGTTTTCTATTTTATTCTGTTTATTATCTATCTTTTGAGTCAATACCTCGATTGGGGTGAACAGAGAGGAAAGTTCCTGTTCTATTGAAACCCAGTCTAAATCTGATTTAGTTTCTGGCCAATGTTTGCACATCTTGGACATTTCAAATGAAATGCTATAATGTTCTATGTTAGGTAAGGCCAGCCCCCCTTCTTTTTTGGATTGACATAGTTTGCCAATATTGATTAACTGTGGGAATCTTGAATGCAAAAGGGAAAATGCTAGTGAGGGACTCACATTAGGGGAGGTTCTTCTCTCACTAGCATCCAGTCTGTGTGGGTTGATCAGAGAGGAGGGTACATGTTGAAGAGTGGATATGTAGACATACTTTGGACCCAAAGGAGCACTGGAGCGGACTGTCACTTGGATTTCCGTGAGGGACTTGAACGGTACATAGGGAGGTTTCTCCCCTGCTCAGTGTGAACTCAGTAAACAATCCTTCCAGGGGAAGAAGGTCAAACATCCAGAATGCAGGAGGACTTCCTGCCAAAGGCAAAGACAAAAAACAAGTTTAGACTCAGAGAGACTAAGACTCAGGTTAGGCTCTGCTAATCTAAGCTTGGCTAGAGTACCCAAAACTGGCAAACACTCTGGCGTCGAGGCAGTGACAGTCCACTGCTTAAGTACTCCTTCAGATAATGATCAAAAGAGCCACAGGTGTGCAGGGAGGACCAACAAGGACAGGGCGCCACCTGGTGGTGGAGGGAGAGACAGACACAAACTGGATTCCTGACAAATCTGCCTTTAGATGTGAGTCTGTTACAGAGGATAGGTAGACGGGTTTTCCCCTCATCGTTTCAGCCAGTCACACAGCAAAGCTTCTCTTTAACCAGAATTAAGTCAGAGCCATATTTTTAGGTTCTCTTTCTTCTGAACACTTCAGCACAATTTACGTTGTCCACAAATGATGATATGAGTTAAAACTCACTAACTAAAAGTCCTTGTCTTGTACCTGTATTCTGGCTTTTAAAAAGATGTTTCACTTCTGCTGAGCTTCCATGATTTCATTCTTTGTCAGGAAGTTTGATGTTTCTTGAAACACATTATTTTTTGCCCTTTTACGTTAATAGTAGGGTTTGGTTTATTGTCCGCTTACCTGAAGCTCTTGAAAAGGCTATACTCTCTTTGGGATTGTTTGTCCATCTTTGGGTTACTACACTACACGATTGGTTAATACATTTGAACAAATTGTCTCTTTTTCAGATATATCTAATGTTTGCCTTCAGCCTATTATGATAATTTTTTCTATCTCAAAATAATAATTTCCAAAACAGCATTTTTAAAAATAAATCTACAAAAAACATATTAATGATGATCAAAGGGCCAATATAAAGCTTTATTGGTGTATGGAACACTGTCAATAACAGATTTTTATGATGTGAAAAAGGGAGATGGTCATAAATCAAAGCGTTTTTAAATTCTAATTTCGTTAAATATACAGCGAAGAAAATAAGTTTTTGAACACCCTGCTATTATGCAAGTTCTCCCACTAAGAAATCAGGAGGGGTCTGAAATGGCCATCATAGATGCATTTCCACTGTGTGAGACATACAGTAATCTAACAAAAATCCAGAAATTACAATGTATTTTTAAAAACTATTTATTAGTATGATACAGTGGCAAATAAGTACTTGAACACCTGTCTATGAGGTAGAATTCTGACCCTCAAAGACCTGTTAGTCTGCCTTCAAAATGTCCACCTCCACTCTATTTATTATCCTTAATTAGATGAACCTGTTTGAGGTTGTAAGCTGCATAAATACACCAGTCTACCCCATACATTCAGTAATAATCTAACTACTAACATTGTAAAGACCAAAGAACTGTCCAAAGACACTAGAGACTTAATGTGGACCCCACGAGGCTGGAAAGTGCTACGGGGAAATTGCCAAGCAGCTTGGTGAACAAAGTTCCACTGTTGGAGCAATCATTCCAAAATGGAAGAAGCTAAACATGACTGTCAATCTCCCTCGGAATGGGGCTCCATGCAAGATCTCACCTATATAGTATTCAACCTTTTGCCACATTCCAGGCTTCAAACATTAATATACAGAATTGTAAAATTGTCCCTTTTTTTGTGGAGTATCAACAACAAGATTTCATTCCACAATCATAAAGTGGAACACATTTTATTGGACATTCTAAACTTTTTTTAACAAATAAAAAAACTTAAGAGTGTGGGTTGCAAAATTAATTGGTTTGTTTACTTTCAGAGCATCAAACTTTCTCCAGAAGTTCAATGATAATTTGCGAATAATCCAATGTTGACCTAAATGACCGATAATGATGCATAGAATCCACCTGTCTGTAATCGAGTCTCCGTATAAATGCTCCTGCTCTGTGATCGTCTCAGAGGTCTGTTTAAAGCCCAGAGAGCATCGTGAAGAACAAGGAACACACCAGGCAGGTCCGAGGTACTGTTATGGAGAAGTTTAAAGCCGGATTTGGATAAGAAAATATTTCCCAAGCTTTAAGCATTCCGAGTATTCTGTGCAAGGGACAATATTGAAATGGAAGGGGTATCAGGCGGGCTGCTCAGTGGCGCAGTGGGTAGCAAGAAGGATCTGGGTCTTTTTGCATGGAGTTTGCATGTTCTCCCTGTGCATGCATGGGTTCTCACCGGGTACTCTGGCTTCCTCGGACAGAACATGACTGTCTAAATTCTCCTTAGGTGTGAGTATGTGCATGAATGGTTGTTTGTCCCTGTGTTGCCCTGTGATGGAGTTGTGACCTGTCCAAGGTGTACCCCGCCTCTCGCCCGTAGGCAGCTGGAGATAGCTGGAGGTGAACCCGCTTTTAATAAGCCTGAAGGAAAATGGATGGATGGAGTGTCAGACCACTGTGAATCTACAAAGATTGTCCCTTAAACTTTCAACTCAAATAAGGAGAAGACTGGTTAGAGATGTAGCCAAAAGGCCCATGATCACGATGAACTGCAGAGACCTACAGCTGAAGTGGGAGACTCTGTCCACAGGACAGCAATCAGTCATATACTGCACAAAGCTGGCCTTTATAATCCATAAGGGTATACAGGGTATAACCCATCCATGAAAAGTCTTGTATGAAGTTTGCCACAAGCAACCTGGGAGACACAGTAAACATGTGGAAGAAGGAGCTCTGGTCAGATGAAGCCAAAATAAACATTTTGTCAACCATGCAAAACATTATGTTTTGCATAAAAGCAAAACAGTTCATCACCCTGAACACACCATCCACACTGTCAAACACAGTGGTGCCAGCCTCATGGTTTGGGCCTGCTTTTCTTCAGCAGGGAAAGGGAATATGGTTAAAACTGATGGGAAGATGGACGGAGCCAAATACAGCAGCATCCTGAAAGAAAACCTGTTAGAGTCTGCAGAAGACCGGAGACCGGGACGGAGATTTATCTTCCAACAAGATACTGATCCAAACATAAAGCAAAATCTACAATGAAACGGTTCACAAATAAACATATCCAGGTGTTAGAATGGCCTAGTGAAAGTCCAGACCTGAATCCAATTTAGAATCTGGAAGAACTGAAAACTGCTGCTCAAGCACTTTCCATCCGACCTCACTGAGCTGCAGCTGTTTTGAAAAGGAGAATGGGCAAAAATTTCAGTCTCTCAATGTGAAAAATTGATAGAAAAAAACACCAAGAAACCTGCAGCTGTAAGGTGATGCTACAAAGTATTAACTCAAGGGGCTGAATAATTTTCCACGCCCACTTTTTCAGGTCTTTATTTGTGAAAAATTTTAAAACATCCAATACATTTTGTTCCGCTTTAAGATCTAGTGTCCCAGTAGTTGCCGATTCTTTACAAAGAGATGCCTTTATGTTTGAAGCCTGGACTGTGGCAAAAGGTTGAAGAGCTCCAGGGGTTAAATATGCCCATATATATATATATATATATATATATATATATATATATATATATATATATATATATATATGTATATATATATATATATGTATGTATATATGTATATATATGTATGTATGTATATATGTATATATATGTATGTATGTATATATGTATATATATGTATGTATGTATATATGTATATATATGTATGTATGTATATATGTATATATATGTATGTATGTATATATGTATATATATGTATGTATGTATATATGTATATATATGTATGTATGTATATATGTATATATATGTATGTATGTATATATGTATATATATATATGTATGTATATATGTATATATATATATGTATGTATATGTATATATCTATATGTATATATATATATATATGTATATGTATGTATATGTATATATCTATATGTATATATATATATATATATATATATGTATATGTATATGTATATATATATATATATATGTATATATATGTATATGTATATATATGTATATATATGTATATGTATATATATGTATATATATGTATATGTATATATATGTATATATATGTATATGTATATATATGTATATGTATATATATGTATATATATGTATATGTATATATATGTATATATATGTATATGTATATATATGTATATATATGTATATGTATATATATGTATATATATGTATATATATATATATATATGTATGAAAAAGCATTTCTTAGAGGCTGGTTTCCAAAAAACATCTTTTGACTCATCAGATCCTATCCATATCTATTGATGTTAGCGCTAGCAATTTACCTGGAGTAATCTTAAGGATTGGAAACTAAACTCTTTTAATAAAGCTCTTCATGCTGTGAGAGCAAACACAGCATCTAACAACCTCAGGTGATTTATCTGAAGTATTTAAAATGTCAGAAAGGTTCCTAAATATCCCCTTCCACTAATATTAAGGTAAGGAAGGAAGCATAAGGTTTCATAGCAGAACGACCCTCGGCTATGCGCTTGTTTTTATAATCTAAAGGTTTATCCAGGAGTCGTGGGTTGGTGATATGCAACTGGCATTAAATATATAGCATTCACTTAATTACTGCTTTATGTGCATTCTTGTGTTTTTACAAGCTTCCCCTCAATTTGATTTAATTTCAGATCAGCAAGATGGAAAATATTTCTCACCTGCATGAGCTTCAGGTTCTTAACCTGTCGGGAAATCAAATCTCCAGAGTGGAAAACCTGCAGGGCCTCAGCTCCTTGATTGAACTCCACCTACAGAACAACAGCATCTCTGTGGTGGTAAGAAGCATGTTTACCAGTGTTTGGTCTTCTTTCCCCCCTCGCTTTACAGTGAAAGTAAAGGTCTAATCTAAGGGCAGGTTAAGCTTACGCACATATGTACGACAAGAACAAAGTTCAATGTAATATATTGGGACTTGGCTTGATGGGGGTCTTTTCCCCTGCACTGCTACTGGAGCTATCTTGACATCAGAGCTAACACAGCTCAGGATTTTTCAGTTTCAATCACCAAAAGCTCCAGCTCCTGGAGCCAGAAAGTGGTGTTACAGTACCGTAACCTTTTTGTTGGGCCAAATGAGAGCTTGCCTGGCACCAAGTACGTCAGGGGAACGGAGTGGAGTTAACTACAGCATGCACATGAGGAGCAGCATACTGCAAGGGTGTGTGATGATGTTACCAGATGATGAATAGTTGTAACGGTGACAACGTTTGTCGCTGTATAATCATAATGGCTTGTAAAGGAAGGAGTAGCATCTGTGCTGCTAGAACTTTGTCCATCTTGTTGGCTTTTTTGGTCTCGCGTTCATCTGATTCTATATTTATGTCCTATGTACTTCTGTCTCCGTTTGAATACATTTCTGATGCACATGTTGATGCAGTGACATCACTATGAGTTGGCTATGAGCTGGCTCCTTGACAGAGATGGGAAGTAACGAAGTACAATGCTTTGTTACTGTACTCAAGTAGATTTTTCTGATATTTTTACTTTACTGCTTATTTTTATGGCGACTTTTTACTTCTACTCCTTACATTTTTACACAAATATCTGTACTTTCTACTCCTTACATTTTAAAAAATTGGCTCGTTACTTTAGTTTTGAATCATCTCAATGGAGTTACCGTTATTATTTTTCACGTCATCAATACCAAATTCAATCTAATTGGATGGGAATCTACGTTGCATTTGACGCACCACTACAAGATGAATCGACAGATTCGGCGGTATTCATTGGCGGCAAATCATTGCAGCTTGGTGGCGGTGGCGTTAGCATAGTAGCATGGACGACGAGATGATTGAAAATGAACACAACGGAGATCTAGTCCTATTGGCAGACATCCATTTAAAATGTAGGCAACGGCATGAAAAAAGTGGTTTCTACTTTTACTTTTATACTTTAAGTAAATTTACGAGCCTGTACTTTGTTACTTTTACTTGAGTAAAGAAGTTTAATCAGTACTTCCACTTTTACCAGAGTATGTTTTAACACAAGTATCTGTACTTTTACTTAAGTACGGAAAGTGAGTACTTTAGCCATCTCTGCTCCTTGATGAAAGCACCATTTAAAGCTCTGGCTCTAGCTCCAGCTAAGAGTAAGCTCTCGCATTCGAGAAAAGGTCTAATAGACTAGCTCTCATTATTAGAGCTAAGAGCATGGATACATTGAACTGAGATTTAGATTTTCCTTATATGTTTCAAAATGTGTAATGTGTAGTTTTAAGATGGAGTTATTTAAGGCTTTATACATGAGAAGTAGGACTTTAAATTATTTTCTGAATTTAACAGAAAGCAATTTAGGGAAATTTTAACAGGAGAAAAGTGATCTCTCTTTCCAATTTTCATCAGAACTCTAACTGCAGGATTTTGGATCAGCTGAAGGCTTTTCTCCACGTTTTGTGGACTTCCTGATAGTAAAGAATTACAATAGTTCAGCCTTGAAGTAACAAATGCATGGACTAGTTTCTCAGCATCACCCCTGGACAGGAGATTTCTCATTTTTTTTATATTCCAGAGATGACGTAAAGAAATTCGAATAACCGCTTTGATGGGATTTAAATTACAAATCCTGATCAAAAATAACATCAAGTTTTTTTATTACATTATTATATGAGACCAATTTAATGCCACCCAGATGAAGGGACTTACTAATTAGATTTTTTTTCAGATACTCTTATCCAAAGACAATAACTTTTGTGTTGTATAAATTTAAAAGCAGAATTGAAAAGGTTATTTATTTTGTTGATTATATGGTTTTCAAAAAAAATGCCATTAATTTTGATTTATCTCATTACAGACCCTGTAAATAACCCAATTAAAACTTTTAATGTCCCAACACTAATCATTTTACTTCCTCTTCATAAATATGCACTACTTATTGTTTGTCTCTCACAAAAAAACTCTCATTAAAGTAGACCGAAGTGTGCAGTTGTAGAGGTTCAAGGGACTTATATTTTGCAGAGCACTGTGCTATTTATTTTCCCACCTGGCAGGAGCCAAAAACTGAAGAAAAAAAAAATTAAAGAAATAATTAATCAGATTCAGCAAAGCTGCAGAGTTGCTGGTGTTTTTTTTGTGAGCTCTCATGAATACATTTGACTGTTTTCTACTTCTCTATATTTATCCCATGGAGCGAAAAGCTTCGGCTCAGGGCTGTAATGATCAGAACTAATTCCTGAAAGGAACCACCTTGCATAGATGCTTCTGTGAGTTTATTGTGGTCACATTTCTGCTAAGAGTGATAGAAATTACATGTAACACAGAGAGTTGTTTTGACTTCTGGTAGAGGTGCAAATGGTAGTCTTTTCAGATTCCTAAGATGTTTCTGTTCTCAAATTATAGCTTAGTGTTTTTTTTTGTGCGTGAGAGAATGTAACAAAACCAGAAGTGAAATCAATTGAATGACTGTCAGAAAGTGTGGGGTGAAACCTGTCCTGTTTTTTGTTGCCCAGGGAGAAATAGATCATTATCCATAACCTCCCACTGACTTTTCCGGTGCAGTGAAAGAGAAACTAGATGTTCAAAACACGGAAAATCACTTCTCTCTTGTTACTATGGTTTTAATCTGATAAACAGAGTATTGCGTGCCAAAACAAGCCCCTTCATTTGTATGCAAATCCCTAAAGTCTTAGTCTGCTTCCCTGAGCTGCGGAAAAAAACTCTAACTTTGTATCTCCGATGAAAACTCCTCTCATCACTCAGTATGTCCTTTCCCTTCTGGCTCAGAGTTCCTAATTACTTGATTTTTTGCATGACATTGTATTGCAAATTTTTTTTGTTGCTTTTTTTTTGTTAATTTTTTTTTAAATCTTCCTTCTCCAGTTTGCTTCTGATTTATTGTCCACCTCCTTGCTAATGTGAAGGTCTACCACTACTCCATGTTTTCTCCTTTGCTTGTTTTCTTTTATCCAAATACCTTAAAAGTGGCTTATTTAATCGTTCCAAACCGATAGATGTCAAATATATATTTTTTTATTTCTCTTCTTGAACCGCTTTACATCCTGTCATGATTTTTTTTTTTTTTTGCTCTATTAGGCTACTTAGCCTACAGATAGGTTTTATGTAAATGATTTTGTGATTCTACCAAGGGGAAATTTAGGTTTGTAATTTTATGAGGCCACTGGCGGTTCTAGACCATATTTGCCAGGGAAGCTGGGTGGGGCCAGAGTTTTTATTTTTATTTTTATATATTTTCCAAACAAACAAATAGAAAAATGCAAGGACAAAAGTTTATTATTTAAAATTGTGATGAAGCCAGAGAGCTACTTGCAGCTCTAGGGCTGCAGGTAGCAGACCTCTGATCCTGCAGGTGCAAACTGTGATCCTATCTTAAAAGTATAGTTGAGGATTTTCTTGAATTTTTGAAAAGACCCACCCTCTCCCGAATAAGAACGCCTTTTAAAAGCCTGCGAGAGCATTCACGAGCCCATTTCTCCTCGAGCACGCTCTGTTTAAAAGTTGCTGTTTGCACATCCTTTACTATACCTGGATGTTGCTTTTCTGGGCGGATTATCAAAATAAGTTGTTCTCCTAATTCTCAATCATTCTGGTAATATGTCTACGTAAGGCCATCCTATGTGCTCATCCCCTTTTCCCCTTCTGGTGGTGGAAAAATATAAAACATAGTGGAAAAATTGCAAACTTCTTTTCGAAAGTAAGCTTGTATGAGCGATGCAACCATGCAACTTATACTGGACTTCCAGACATATCTGATGGGCTAGCCGGTAAGGAGTCTGAGAGGAGCCAGGCAGGGAAATCCAAAGACCCATGGTTGGCTGGGAAAGGAGGTGCAGCCTGTAATCCTGATTGAAGGGTGCAGCAGTAGACAGCCAGGACAGAACATACCAGTTATATAATAAGATTAATAATAGGTTTTCATACCACTGTAACTAGAGAACCACAGTAAATCCATCCGACCTGTTAAAGTGGTTTCATTTGTCAAACAGGGTGAAGTGGTTTTTACGCTTTCCAAACCTTAGAAAGAAAGTGACGTTTTTAATGCAAAGCTTTGTCTGCAGGAATCAGAGAAAAAGCAGACTGAACATGCAACATTAAAGCAGACAAGGAAAAAGGTTTCAGCCAGAAGCAGACTGGCCTTTTGGATTAACACTAGGGCTTTCTCATCTTCTGACCTACTAGATTTAAGCGGCCTTATAATGGTAATTGCAAGGCAATCTGCAGTATAACTTGAAAGTGTTACCCAGGCTAATTAGCTTAAGTCTTGTCTGTTTGAGGATAGCTCTTTTTTTTTCCCTGTATGAGCTATGTGAAAACAGCTTCCTCCATCTATGGGCAAATGTTTAAGCCACATAAGGTGACCATTTAAAAGTAACAGCAGTACTTTTACCGTCCAAATGGTATACATGTAAACCAAAAAGAACATGCAGAGCAGAGCAAAAACCTTTTGATTGACGTCTGACTTTAAGCAGGTTTCGTGCAAAGTATTAATCTGCAGTTTAGAAAAGGCTTCCTGAGATATCCTCGCATGTCTGTTCTAGAAAGAGCTGCCATAACACTCAACAGCTTATGAGAAATTTCCACCAGGATTCACATGTAGAGGCATTCATTGAGGGGCTTTCATGACTCTGTTGCGGTGTGTCATTTTGCACGCTTTGATGAGATCTTACTGTGTGTGTTTGGAGTAACACATTCAGCAGAGTTCAGAGTAAGTGTGAAAACCAAAGACAAGCAGGCTGTCATGCAGCAGAGGGTGGGGCAAGGTTTAAAAAAAGGTGAAGGCACGGGCACACAAAAAATACACCCCCAGGCGGACAAGGAGGCACACGCATCCAAAAGGCTGCACAGCTGTAAACAGGCTCACAACAAATCCTGTCAGCTGATTGGTTCCAATCGATCAGGTTGGTTGGAAAAGAGAGCACATTGGTGGAAAGTTGTTCTGTACCTCATCAGCCCAGTGATGACATCATTCTGTCTGGGATAGAGCGTCTATTTTTAGCAGAAGATAGTATGCAGCCTCTGCTTCTTCCCCAACATCCACACAGACAGGACTTTGGGAAAGAGGTACACGTTAGTTAGCAGCATCCCTTCACTTTTTAACACAGTGGACAGAGTTGGTCTAAATAAACTTGTATTTCTCTCTTTCTTGGATTAATCATTCTAAAAAATGTAAGGTTATATTCTTGTAAGTGTTCTGGCCCTATCTAAAAAGATTTTTCCTTATAATAATATTAATTCCAGAAACATAAATGCATAACATTTGGTTCTTCTAATAGTTTTCGATGAAAATAACAGATTTTTGAAGATATTTCATGAGTCACACTGAACCAGAAAATTACATCTGACATCTGACATGATATCTATAGACGTGTTGTCTGGAGTGAGTCCATATTTATGTCGATACGATTAGGAAATCCCTCGGCAATCACAGATCAGGTTGTAGGATTGCAGAAGACTGTTTTTCATTGTTTTTTTTCCCTAATAACTGGTTGTAATTTTGAGATATATGTTAGTATCCCTTAAAGATATCACCTATCCTGCCTCGAGTGGAGGAGTTAAAGTATCTTAGAGTTCTGTTCACGAGTGAGGGGAGAATGGAGCAGGGATCGATGGATGGACCAGTGCTGCTATAATGCAGATGCTGTACCGATCTGTCGGGGTGAAGAGCGAGCTAAGCCAAAAGGCAAAGCGCTTGATTCACAGGTCAGTCTACATTCCTACCCTCACCTATGGTCATGAAATCTGGATCATGACCAAAAGATCCTGGATAAAGGCTACAAAAATGAGCTGTCTCTGCAGGTTGATAGAGTGAGGAGCTCAGCCACAAAGCAGAGGCTGCTTCTCCTCCACATCGAGCAACAGAGCTGGTAGAACTGTCTGAGAGGAGGTGTGTCTTGGAATCTCCGTACACTGTTCACCCTACGACCCAATCTTGGCTAAAGCGGAAGACAAGAGAATGAAATTTATCAAAAGGTCAGAAACATTCCTCCGATGTTTGGTTCTGATTTGATGCGACCTCAAATCATTGCTACATATTGGTCGCTGCACATTCGACCATCTCCCTTAGAATAGGACCATCTGCTGTTCTATTAAAGATCCAAAAGGTTCTCTGTTAGACTTATGGATTTATCGGCGATTGGAAAGACGACTGTAAAGTCAAAGGTGGCAACAACAACGCAGTCTTTAAACATTTCTCAGTTGATGTTCAGAATACCAAATTGTGCCAAAAATAGCCCCACCTTAAAACCATGACTGACCTTCCTGAACCATGAATATTAGGCCCCGTCCACACGAAGTCAAAAGGAACACGAAACGCTTATATTTTCCAGAACGTTTGTCGTAAAGACGGAGACGTAAAATAAATGTGATCGTCCACACGAATGCATGAAAACGCTGCAAAATGTATGCCAGGCCTGTAAGTGGCGCTGTGGTGCCAAAGCAAAAATAGGTGATGAAATGTTGGGCATGCGCACTAATATTTATACATGGTTGCCCTGCAGGTCCATTTTCGTGGTTCAGTCAAGTTCAGGTGCTGATCTATGTGGTCGATATTGCTCTGTTCTTCCTGGAGATATTCCAGAAGAAGAAGATTCTGTTGTAAGCCCGACAGCAGGGTGAGTAGCATTAGCAGCAACCATTCAACACAGTACGGCGCCATTGTTGTTGTGATACTGTGTCGCGCATGCGTGTTTAGAGGCGACGCTATGACTCATGCGTGTAAGAAAAAAAATGCGGTTAGAGCTTAAAGATGGAAACGCGAAAACGGCGTTTCAAAACCTTCCCACTCTGAAGGCTTAATAAAAAAGATGTCATGATGGGTCTCTGTGATTAAACCCACATGCAGAACACCACACGAAGCAGGGTAAAAGTTTAACAGTTTATTAAAGAGTTGCAAAAACACAGAGAAACAAGCACTGGTTCTGGTACTGGTCCGGGACTCGATTTCACAGAGTATCTGTAGAGAGGGATAGTTTGGTTAGCCAGGCAGCAGAGATAGCTTGGCAGAGTTTGGATCTTGGTTTGTACCTGATGTGGTTCAGACTGTTCAGTAGAGAGAGGGAACCGGTTGGGTCCAGAGGCTGTGATTCCAGCAGAGAGTTCAGCAGCGACAGAGCTCAGCTTCAGGCTAGCGAGATTCAGACCTTGAGTTGTTCTTCTAGTTCTCCCCTGAGAACTAGATGGAAGATTCAGGCTGAGGATCTTCAGGTTTGGCTTCTTCGGGCAGGCAGGCAGGTTTCCAAACATGAGCTCCTCCAGAGCTACTGAGTTCAGTCGGGTTTCCAAAACTGGTCAACACTCCGGCGCTGAAGACAGGTCTGGTCGCTGCTTAAGTAGGGAGGTCTCCTGATGAGCTGATGATCCTCAGGTGTGTAGAAGGCTCCAGCTCAGGAGCCCCACAGCGCTCTCTGCTGGAGACAGGTGGCAGATCTCCAGATCCCATCAAAAAAGATCGTTTACAGACCCCCGAAACGCCGGCTTCGTATGGATGAGAGGCTGGTTTGGTGAAAAATTTGTGCGTTTAGGCCAGGGTTTGACTTCGTGTGGACGGGGCCTGAGTAATGCCCAGGCATCTGGCTGTATGAAAGTATGTACTTTATTGTCATTTTCTATACACAGAGTGCATACAAAACAACATTTTGTTTATACAGCTTTCTGACAGTGAATGAGCAGCAGCTTAACAATGAAAAGAAAATTTCCATTCATAAAGTGCAGAGGTGATCAAATGTACATAGTGTGGGAGAGGGGTGGTGCAAAAAGGCATTGGTGTGGAAGGTTCAGAGCAGTAAAAAATAAATAAATAGATATGGTGCAAAATGCAGAAAAAAACATTTGAGTTGAGTTCTATTTTGAAGATTCACCATACTTACAGACAACATGCTGTGTTCACAATGTTACAGGATTGATAAGGATATAATGATTAAATATTATTTGTAATATGAGCTACTTATTAGTAATAGAAAACAAGAAGCTGTAATGGAATAATTTAATGAGCTCCCCTGTTACAATATGAAGGCAGACAAAATATCAGTTATAGTGGGAATGAAAGGTTTAACGTGCAAATCCTCACTTTGAATTGGAGATTGAAGAAGTGCAAGTCTGCTGCAGAGGTTTATTGTTCTCACCGGAGGAGCTAGCACAGCCGAAACACTGGGCCACAGTCTGATCTATAGAGTAGCTTGCAGGGAATCTGACCCAGGATGTGAGGCGTTGGCTGCTGACACAGCTCAATCAGACTGCTGCTGGGAGGGGAGGCGATGTCCCTCCCTGGCTCCATCATGTGCATCACTGGCCAACCACAAACACAAACACACAGCAGAGGTTCCTAATGCTTCACAGGAAGCAGCAACGTTCTGGCATCTTATTAGGAGCTGTTCTTTTGACTTTACGTTTGTCCTTTTATGACCGAGCCAATCAGGGATCAGCCCTTTGTTTTTCATTGTATTTACCTTTGTTGTCCTTCTAGGTAGATGCATTTATGTGGCTCTTAGCTCCTTTTGCTCTGGTAAGTGTAAATGTCCCAGTTAGCATTACAAGTTAGCCTCCTGCAGCAGGAAATCTCTGCATTAGCGCAGCACACACTCCCCTCCCCCTGTTGCCATCATGCTCTCTCTCTCATTCTCTCTCTTCTGCTGTCGCCCCTCCTCTCCATGTGCAGACAAGGCAGCATGTCCAATGTGTGTGTGTGTGTGTGTGTGTGTGTGCATGCGCAAAGAGGATTAGGATGCTGAATGCTGGAGCAAAGAGCTGCAAGGTGACTGAGGGAATGGAGAGGCAAACAGAGCCGTGACGATGCGGTGCCTTCGTCCTGAGCATCCTCTCCTATCCACATCCATCCATCCCTCTGTCTTTCCTCTCCCCTTCTCTCTTTCCAGACCGAGGTGGACCGCCTACCCGGCTTGCAGCGTCTCTTCCTCCGCTGCAACAACATCCTCAGGTAAGAGCCGGCATCATTTAACTCCCTCATTCCCACAGAGCTGAGACAGGGATGGTGGCGTGACAGCCGCAGCACACGCCATCTCTGTATTCTTCTTGTGTGTATTTGAAAGAATTTGGATGAGACAGTTGTGATGAATGGCTAAACTTTTCAAGCAACCCAAAAATGCAGTCTGAGAAATGGTAAACCAGGTGTTATAAGGACTTTGAGATTAAATACTGAGGATTTTATGGGTTTAATAAACAGCCCACTTTTTTCCCCCAAGAAAATATTCTTACCATCAACCCCTTATGTTGTAAAAAGCGGTACCTCAGAGTTACTTTGTCAGAGCCATGCAGCCTCCTTGGGATGTGGGAGTCATGGTGGGACAGCCGTCTTGTCCATGTTCACCTTGTGCTGTTAGATCTGACCTGACATCTCTTGCCGGCTCTGCTGTTCAAGTGTCAGCATGATTCAACATCAGGCCAAACGGTCAGCAGCCAATGAATGCAAATCCTCAGAACAAATAAGAACAGATGCTCAGTTAGAAAGAAATAAGCGCAACTTAACTTCTCAGTCTCATATTTCTTTAACTACATTGTTGAGGGACATTGCTGGGATTAAAGAAAGTGCTTCTGTATAAAAACCTACTGTAATAATATTAAACCTGACTTAGAAGCTTACAAATTGTTCACTGCTGGGAGGACGACAGTTATTCTCTGTTGCTAGGTAGATAATTAGAGCACAGTCATCTCTTTGGTCTGCAGACTTTAACCAGTAGAAGATCTTTGAACAGAAATCCAACCAAACAGGGATATCAAAGCTTTCTGTTAAATCTGAAAATATAAGTTTTATATTTAAGCTTTTTTTTTATCTTAGGTTTTATAAGTTTAAATAATTTTTTCTTCATATAGGTTTTACATCAGTTTCACATTTGTTATTTTAAAACCTGTAGTTCTTGTGCAGAGATTTGTGAATATCTACAAACTCCATAACTCAGGGGAGCGATAAAGCCTGATGAGAGTCAATCCCTGTAAAGATCTTTGCATCTGAAACTGGCTAAATTACAGCCTTTCTAGTTATATTATCTATAAGCAGCTTTTTTGGAAGAGATGTGTATATTTAAACAGGCCCTAACTCAGTTTAAAAATTAAAACTAATTAATTATAACGATTCACAAAGGGATGTATTTCATTTGTTTGCTTCTGTCTATATCTTCTCAAAGCAAAAAGTTCAATTTATCAGAAAAATAGAATATTACTAAATTATTGCTTATTAGAATTAAATAAAGCAGAAACTGAGATGACAGTTGTCCGATAAAAGCTAATACAGCTAGCTTTGGATAAGAAAGTCTCTTTAAGGTCACCAGGAATGTTTCCAGTTGGTGAAAATATCAACTACTTTATTACTGGTGTTTTTAAAATCATTTTAGCCGTCTACCAGAAATATGTTCAGCTCTTTGCTTTTTAAAAGAGGACTTATTAAATTTTCAGTTCCAGTAGGATTATGAAGAAGAAAAACAAAACACAACAATGCAGATAAAAGTACCTGCACATCCTAAACACTCCAGCAGAGTTACAGGCTGATTGCCTCAATGTCTCAAAAACCTCATGTAGTAATTAATAAAAAAAGACCCCAACCAAGTATTAACTGCATTTATACTGAGCAATACATGGACACGCTTTTCAGTAAGACTGCATTTCTGCATGAACAAAAAGACTTAATTTTTCTAATGTGATGTTCTAATTAACGGGGAAAACTAATTTGGATTTTATAAAGCTGTAAGCCATAAATATATATTATAAAAATAACCAAAATATGTCTATCTTTTCTAATTAATTAAGATTGTAATATGTTTTAGCATTTAATTTATATAATTTCAAAATAGAAATGTATTAATATTTAATAGGTTTTTGCCTAAAGTTAAATAATAGTGACTTATTTTTTTATGAATGGACTTTAATCTTAAATGAGGCTCAGTGAAACCTGAACCGACCCTAAATAATGGATCGTACAGATTCACAAACGCTTGTCATGTTAAGATTCCTTTCATTTAGACTCTGATCTCTAAAGTTTTCTGTCATTTGATAAAATAAACACAAATCTTTAAAAATTCATGGGAGACATTTGTGCTGCAGTGATCATGGTTTTAAGAAGGTATTATGGAAAAAGAACAATGAAAGGATTTTAACTTTTATAGGCATGAACTCAATCAATCAATCAATCAATCAGTCAATCAATCAATCAATCTTTATTGTCAACTACAATTTACATTGCAATCGAGATTTCAGTTTCAGTACAAACCGTTCATCACAATACATCGCATACATTGGGGTGGGGGAGCTGAGAGGGGGAATGGATCTACTGAGGCCATGCGTGCCGCACAATGTTGCATTTGGTGGGTTCTTATGGCTTGCCAGGTTCCCATCTGTTACCTGGCTGCCCAGGTCCCAGGTATCTATAGTGCTGCCTTTATCTCTGTGGAAAGATAGGAGCCACATTGGGGATGAGAGGGAAAAAGAGCATATTTCACACTTTATCCTTCACAGGATACAGTTTTACATATCAAAAAACCTCAGCACAAATAAAGCACATGTAACACGAGACAGAGATTTCAGCAGAGGGACACATCGGAGGCAGAGTCACATGAAGTCAGTATGACATTTGAGACATTAGTTGTGTGTGTATGAGGAATGCTTTAAATATGTCAGTGAATGACCACAGTCCATTGTCCTTGATGAGATGGAAGTTTATCTACAGTTCTGAGCGCATCCATGGATGTAGGGGATGGGGGAGCAGTTCTTCGGTACCCTTTCTCCATAACATCCAGGGTAGATTAGATAAAGGGCGGAGGCAGAGTACAGAATAACACTTATTGTTATGAGAGCAGGCTGCACAGGAATTTTTCATCAGCCTTTAGTCTTTGTCTTGCTGGCTCTACGTTGTGAGACTCATATTCCATATTTGTTGGGCTTTTCCGCCTTAAAGGAATAGTACACCCAAAACATGATTAGCCTTCATTTTCTACTCACCCCCATGCTGAACAACACTCTGGAGTACTTTTTTGATATCTCAAATGCATCTGGAGATCTGGGAGGCTTCTTGCTGTCTGCTGACATTCAAATAATGGAGGTCTATGGCGCCCGAGGCAGAAGGTCCATAAAAGTCCACAAAAACATGTCAGTATTCCTCCATACTGCTCGTCCAATGTATTCCAAGTGTCCTGAGTGGGTAGCGTCCATAATTTTCTCGAAACTAAGTCATTTAGAATGTTTTTAGAGCATAAACAGTAGTGTATAGGATTTCCTAAAAGCGCGTTCGCGAGTCTACGGAAACCGCGGCAGACCAAACCAGACGAAAGTGCGCATTCAGCGTCTGCTCTGCCGATAATGCAAGCGTAGAAGAAGAAATGTGCTGTTTACCTGTGCAAAGAAAGAAACAACGAAAGAAAAATGTCTGAGGACTTCAGTGTTGAGGAAGAGCATGAGTTCTTTGCCGAGCTGAATGCGCACTTTCATCTGGTTTGGTCTGCCGCGGTTTCCGTAGACTCGCGAACGCGCTTTTAGGAAATCCTATACACTACTGTTTATGCTCTAAAAACATTCTAAATGACTTCGTTTCGAGTAAATTATGGACGCTACCCACTCAGGACACTTGGAATACATTGGACGAGCAGTATGGAGGAATATTGACACGTTTTTTGTGGACTTTTATGGACCTTTCTATGGGGCCAAAATGGTAGCTTTAATATTTGCAAATGTGTGTGGAGAGTTGTGTGTCTGTATCTCGATTTGTGTGTGTGCAGTGGGATTTGAAAATGTGTAAATAAATCTGTAAATGTGTGAGGAGATTTGTGTGTCTGTACAACAATCTGCAAATGTGTAAAACTACTTGTGTGTAATCCGTTTTGCAAATGTGTAAAAAATCCACAAATCTGTATTCAGATCTGCAAATGTGTACTGAGACTTGCAAATGTGTAGATCAATCTGTAAGCACACACAGAGACACTTGTGTCTGAAGTATTTTCGCTTCAAGACCCAGAAATACAGACAAATCATTGGTTACAAGTCAAGCGGTTTTTCGGTTGGCTCTCTTTACACACGTGATTTTTGCTACTCTTCTGCCGTGTGAGATGCACAAATGCGTAGAAGGATTTGTATGTGTATTTTCGCGATTTGTAACCCCTTGCGCAGGCTCGCAGGCTCACATGCTGCCCTGACCCCAGGCTCACAGGCTCACAGACAGCCTCTACCTTTTTTTTTCCTCCGCTGCGGGAGTTGACGTGACAAGGATGATATATTGATACCATTCAGTAAGGAAAAATTTAATCTATTATTAAACAAAAGGTTACGGAAAGATGGCAGAAGCTGTGGGAAGAGCATAGAACTGGAAGTTGGCTTTATAGTATTCAAAGGAAAATTGGTGCAATGAGGAGAACGGAAAGGAATAAAAAAGAGGTTATATCTAGATTAAGTTTCGGAAACACGGGGTTAAATGGAAACTTATTTAGAATGGGAACAGGAGGTTGTGGTTTTTGTTATCAAGGGGAGACGGTGGAGCATGTCTTGTTGTTTTGTTATAAATATTCTATAGGCTCACAGACAGCCTCTCTCTGCTGCGGCAGTTCAGCACAACTTGCTTCACATACAGCCACATACCACCAGTTGGCGGTATTGTATTGCACAGTACGTGACGTTACTGGGGTCCTAGGGGTTGTACCTGCTAAGTTGAGAGCAATGGAATCCCGTCAGCTTTCTGTAAGTATATTTCTTTAATTTTTTCTATAGTTTGCATTAGTAAAACTGTTTTTACTAAACTGTATAACTAGATATAACCTCTTTTTTATTCCTTTCCGTTCTCCTCATTTCACCAATAGGGCTCGGGATCCACGTTGCATTGTGGGACGTCGCGGTCATATTGACGGCTACGCAAACGTAAACATAGCTCTGATACAACGTTGTTGTTGAAAGAAGAGACGTAGAAGTAGAGAGAAAAAAGATGTCAAAATCCCGAAAAAGATCTGGAATTTACCAGGACACATTAAATAGAGAAGCCTCGGACCGGTATGTTGACAAAATCAGCATTATTAATAATTTGGATCCATATAAAGTTCCAAACAATGAGTGGAGCACCGATGAGTGAGCGCCTATACTTCAAAACAGTTCCGAAGCTACAAGTCCTTGGAGTCTCATGTGCAGTTCATGAATGGATGGGTTCAGGAGCTGCAGATCATAAAGCCAGCAAACAGTGGGAACACAGTAATCCGTACGAAGGTAAGCTGTGATCAGACGGGCTCTGGAACCTGCTAGTTTAGCAACCGCTAACTGCTAATCCTAACAACCACTCACGCATGTAATGTACTTTTAACTAGCTGCTATGTGTTTCAAAGGTGTAGTTAGTAACGTTAACTGCCAACCCTCCGGGTTTCTCACGTATTTGAGCCTTTTCCCGCTGCCGTTTTTATTGTTTTCCCGTAAAAGATCCCAACTTTGAAGGAAAGAAACAAAGTAGGCTATAAAATAAAAGCGTGCATCTTTACCTTACCAGAATGAAAATGCAGGGAACACACTCTCATTGACATTGGAATACTGTGGAAAGTTATGTTCGGTCGTCTTACAGCCGCGATCCAAGCTAGCCGACGACTCTTTTTCTCTGACGCTTGGTCTCCATGGTTACGCCTCCAGGCAGGAAAGCGGTGGAAAGTTAACCCATTTTCTATGTTTTTTCCATGGCGATCATGTGTTGAGCTGTTACAGCCCACAATACAGCAACGGTTTACCATGGTTGAAATCAAGTTAAGGTCAAATTAATCAGGCTGAGAAGGAGTACAGTATGTGGTAGTCATAGGCAGTAGTCTGAGCCGCGGTAAAAGAGGCCGTCAATATGGCGGCAACCTAAACTGCTTACGTCATGACGACCAAGCCCTATTTTCCTTTGAATACTATAAAGCCAACTTCCAGTTCTGTGCTCTTCCCACAGCTTCTGCCATCTTTCCGTAACCTTTTGTTTAATAATAGATTAAATTTTTTCCCTACTGAATGGTATCAATATATCATCCTCGTCACGTCAACTCCCGCAGCGGAGGGAAAAAAAAGGTAGAGGCTGTCTGTGAGCCTGTGAGCCTGCGGTCAGGGCAGCATGTGAGCCTGCGAGCCTGCGCAAGGGGTTACAAATCGCGAAAATACACATACAAATCCTTCTACACATTTGTGCATCTCACGCGGCAGAAGAGTAGCAAAAATCACGTGTGTAAAGAGAGCCAACCGAAAAACCGCTTGACTTGTAACCAATGATTTGTCTGTATTTCTGGGTCTTGAAGCGAAAATACTTCAGACACAAGTGTCTCTGTGTGTGCTTACAGATTGATCTACACATTTGCAAGTCTCAGTACACATTTGCAGATCTGAATACAGATTTGTGGATTTTTTACACATTTGCAAAACGGATTACACACAAGTAGTTTTACACATTTGCAGATTGTTGTACAGACACACAAATCTCCTCACACATTTACAGATTTATTTACACATTTTCAAATCCCACTGCACACACACAAATCGAGATACAGACACACAACTCTCCACACACATTTGCAAATATTAAAGCTACCATTTTGGCCCCATACCTTTCTGCCTCGGGCGCCATAGACCTCCATTATTTGAATGTCAGCAGACAGCAAGAAGCCTCCCAGATCTCCAGATGCATTTGAGATATCAAAAAAGTACTCCAGAGTGTTGTTCAGCATGGGGGTGAGTAGAAAATGAAGGCTAATCATGTTTTGGGTGTACTATTCCTTTAAGGCGAGCGCGCACATCCAAGATATTATCCCATCTGACCTTTGAGTTCAACCACCGCAGCCTGCCTGCGTTCAATCGCACCCAGAATGCGGCTCATCTCCCGATCATGCTCATTCACAGCCTTTGTGAGTGCATCAACTGGCAGCGGTTGAGGGGCTGATCAATGCCCAAATTGCCGCCGACATCTGCTGTAATTGTAGACACATCAGGTATCCCCCAAATCCAAACAGGAGAAATCAGAGTATCATAGAACCAAATATCCATACATGTTCAGTATCCTCCACTGTCAACATTGTGAAACACACCATCCTCCAAGCCTTCCAGGAGTCCATGGTGTATCCCACAAAGTATCTCCCGGCAGGACAGGAAGGGGCCCCTTTTCCCTGTCTTCCAGTTGAGAAAATTTGATCAATTGAATTGAGAGACCAGCTGACTAGATCTATTTTTTGAGTTTGGGTGGTATGAAGAGAGAGGTCAGAAAAGACAAGACAAAGCAAAGCATGGACAGATCAGGGAGGAGCAGGAGCAGCAGAAAAATGCGACCGCCTCCTCAAAGAGTCAGTACAGAAAAAAAACAGATGAAATCTAAATAAGTTTTACAAACAATTAAAAAAAAAAACAGAATCAAATTCCATTTTCCCCCAACTTTTCATGAAGTAAATAGGAGGAAAGGTCATTATTTAACCTACCTCAGACTGCATGCAGGGTACATTGGTTTTATAATATTGTCATGTCTCTGCTTCTCTAGATCTAAACATGCTCCTTTATGATATGAAGACTGTGAAGGATGTAGTTCTCTTTCACTTCAATGTTAATTACAGGATGCAGCTCTATTATTTAGGCATAATCTAAGGCTCAGTGGTTGAAGTAATGACAGATTGCATCTAAGAGCTGAATATTTTCTTCTTTCTGTCTAGTTTTGATCAGCTAGCCTGCCTTGGAGAGTCTCACTCCCTTTCTGAGCTCACCCTGGATGGGAATCCTGTAGCCCTGGAGACATGGTACAAGCACGCCGTCCTGCGCTGTGTGCTTCACCTGAGACAGCTGGACATGAAGCGCATCACAGTAAGAGTCACCGTAGATTTTTAAGGCCTTTATGGTTTAATGGAACAAAGAGGAGACTGGGGCTTGAGATGCACATTAAACTCAAAGTATTTCACCAAACATGCTGCTGGTTTATGAACCTATACGAAGGAAAAAAGTGGGAATTCTTATATTGATACTTTTCTTGCCTAACGTTGAAGTTTTGTGAGTCTATATTTGTCCGCCTTCCAGGGATCCAAAGTAAGTTTTTAGTTCAGCATTTAATTGAAGTATATTGGCTTTTATATTGGAGCTATTACATTTATGCATATGGGCATTTTCAAACAAATTCTAGCAATAAAAAAAAGACTTGAAGACCTAAAATTTTTTCTCTTACTAAGGATGAAACAGCCCCTCATATTGTAGCTTACCTTGAATGTTGCAAACTAAATAAATAAGATTTTGATTTCAATAAAAAAAAAGAAAACACATAAATACAAATCCTTTGTATTTTTGCCCCATGGCAGAGACGTGTTAAGCAGTGTAGTGTTAGTATGCATTTAGAAGCTGTCAAGGAGGGAGCACCCAGGTCTGAGCTTGTACCTGAAAGGAATCTGACAGTACCACACACCTTGCCCTCAAAACATCATTTTGATACAGTGAAAAAAATACTTTAAACCCTTTTTTCAGATTTCACAAGTCTAGAGTTACTAAGATTTGCCAGTTTTATGATTTCTGTGGTTTATAAAATGTCTTCAGCGTCCTGCTGAGTCAGTTTCTTTTTTCCAGCAATTAAAGGCACACTATGCAACATTTTTCAGTTAATTAATGTGTTCCATAACGTTTTGGATGATTAAATGAGTCATTTCAGGTTGAACAAAGGTATTCTCGGCCGCCCTGGTGGTCTGTGGGGGAAATACCGCACTTGCAATTGCAGGAGCACCGACCCGCACCCACAGGCTCAGAAGTCTCGCGAGAGTCGGTCTTGCTTTACGGCGAGAACTGCTACACGCCCCCAGTTAAAAGCATGCTCGTTGCTAGCACAGTGGCGATCTTTGTGCAGTTATGCTACGTTCACACCGGATGCAGCAAAAGCAGCAAAATCGCGTCTGCTGCTTCATTTTTGCTGCTTGTACCAGTTAGTTCTGACGCGCGGCTGAAGCAGCTTTGCTGCTCTGGCTGCGCAAAAGTGTGTCTGACACACGTTGGGCGGAGCTTCTCTATCCTTTCTCTGCCTTGCAGCTATATTTGCTGTGATCAGTGGGAATAAAGTAGTTTTAATATGTTTTTAAGTGAGAAAATCCACCTGAAAACGTAATCAGTGCCGTCAGTTCATTCAGATTATCATCCTGCCTTACAATATTTTTTCTGTCGGAGCCGCTCAGACCCCCACATACCAGCGGTGCGCCGACAGTAGGAACCCCTTCATCAGCAGCCTCTGGCCGGGTCGCCTCCTCGCGGTTCACCGCAGCAGCTGGTAGGTGTTTTTCATCTAAATAATCCAAACTGCATATTCTGCCGGCAGATTTCTGCATTTTAAGTTAATTTAGGCGTCAATAAACTGTTTCAGAGGAGTGATCATAGCCTCTGATCATCAGCGCTGTGTCTCTCTCCCTGCCAGCTCCCAGATCAGCTTCTCTGATTGGTTGACGCAGCGCGTCGAGCAGCAAAAATAAAATTTTTCCATCTCGCAGCAGCAGCGCGTTTGCGGCGCGTCAGATGCTTAGTCATTCGTTGCGTTCGCGTGTCTGCTAAGCTCAAAACAACCGCGCCTGGCTTGACGGAGAAACCAGGAGAACAGCTGTTCATATTTACGACAGTGCACTTTTACTTTCGCCCTCCGGGGGGAGCCTCGCTGGAAAATCAACACCGGTTGCATAGTGTACCTTTAAATCTTTTTATTGAAAATGATCTAAACTATCTTCCACCTGAACTGCTTTGGAAAAGCATTCCTCCTCTGCACTATGCTGTTACTAATCTGTCAGACGTAAGGCTAGCTGCTGGTAGAATAGATCATAGTTCTGATAAAAAAGACAATAATTTCAGTTCAGAAAAAGGGGAAAGTGAAGTTTAAGCATATTGTGTGCTTTATTTGTGAAGTTATAATAAAATATTAACCTTAGCATTAAATGTACGGTTGTGCTCATAGGTTTACATACCCTGGCGGAATTTTTTTCAGAGAATATAAATGAAAAAAAAAACACCAAAACTGTTTTTCACTCATGATTAGTGGTTTTATGAAGCCATTTATTGTCAAACAACAGTTTTTACCTCTTTCAAATCATAATGAGATCAGAAACTACCCAGACGTTCTTGATCAAAAGATTCCATACCCCAGCTGATAGATCATTGTCATGCTGGAACATCCAAATACATCCCATGCGTAGCTTCTGGGATGATGAATGAAATTTGCCTCCAGGATTTTCCGGTAATGTCCTACATTGATCCTGGCATCAACTTTACCAAGTCTTCTGTGCCTTTGTAGTTCCTGCATCCCAAAAACCTCAGTGGTCCAACACCATGTTTGACAGTAGGATTGGTGAATCTTTCACCATAGGCCATGTTGGCCTCATGCTCTTGGCCTCATTGATCCAATTGAGTTTTGGTCCAGAAACGTTGAGGCTTGTCTTTGTGCTCTCATTAGTTAAGAGGGCACTTTGTGGTATTTGTGTAATAAATGCTTTCTTCTGGTGACTCATCCATGCAGCACCTTCACTTTAAGTTATTTTTGAATTTTTCTTTGCCTTCAAAACAATTTTCCCGACCTTTAAACACACCCTGATCATGGTGTGGATGGTTACCTTCTGGTAGCCATTCAGACTTGTTTGTGTTTATTAGTGTTATTATTAATGTGTTTTATTAGAAAAATACAATTAGTATACTTTTCTTTCAGTTTAAAAAAGGCACCCTTTCTTGTGTTCGTTTGACATAAAATCCCAATAAAAACTATTGTTGTTAATGTGGTTCACATTTAAAGAAAATGTGAAAAATTTCAAGTATTATTAATAATTTCATAAAACACCGTATTTGTTTTTTACTTTCATAAACCACCCAAATATACAGTTTATAACTGCGCGGGATTCATATTTGTTCTCATCCAGGAGGAGCAAAGCCTGTATAGTCAATGACGAGATGCAGTCATTGAATCTTTTTAAACAATCTGTCTGCCTGATCTGATTGAATGGACTCATTAAAGGGCTTTGAGATGACATGCGCTGTCAATTGATGCTATCTTGATAAACTGAATTAAAATTAAGTTGAGTATCGGAAGATGCCTTCTAAGGTTTCCGCTTTTTTAGATCTTTCTAAAAAAGAAAACTACTGAAAAAAAACTTATGTTTTTGAAAAGAGAATTAAAGAAATTAATTTGCACTTAATTTAAGTGAAACGTTGTAATCATTTCCTCTGTCTCAGTGGATCAAACTCTGTTGTGCAATCGGAAGCTCGTCTCTGACTGCTTGTCTTTTAAAGCTGAATATCCCCTCGCTCTCAGCCAGCACGCTCAGATTGTGTCGGAAGCATTGCATTCTGGGAGTTCTGTCTTTCCACAACAGCTGGGCTCAGTTTATCTGAAACTGGAAATCAGACAGATAATCCTGTGATGGAGTCGGCTGGTGTTAGGATCCCTCGTCTGCTTCTATAGTGCCTCCATCTCTGGTGCTGTGGAGAGTCTCTCAGACCCAGAATGTCTCTTTTGTGACCCCCCCACCCCACCCCAGGCTCTGTTGAATAATTCACAGCTCGTTATTAAAGGAGCGTCTCAGTGATTGCACCAGCTTTCTTTTTCAGGACGAGGATCGGCGCATGGCAGGTGTATTGACACGAAAAGAGGAAGAAAAGAAGAAGGAGAGTCAAAAGCAGACCATTCATAAGGTACCAGTTATTTCTACTTTTATCTGGTTTTAAATATCTGTCTGAACTGTGCAAGCTCACATGCAGTATATATATGTAAAACAACGCTATTACTATCTCAGGTTGCAGAAAATAATAAATGACAAGTGACCAGTTTTTGTTTTGCTTGTTTTTGGTGTAATATTTAATATTTGAAAAACGTTTTTTTTTGTTTTTTCTTTATAAACAAGAACATCTTAGGGCATATATGACAAGACACTGGCAGAGTGGTGGCTGTTTGGGGCACTATATGTGATCTCTGAAGAGAGATCTCTGAGATTTCTGAACAATTGTCTTAGTTTTGAAGGGACTGATCCTTTCAACCAACCCACTAAACCACCCAACCATCTTTACTTTTGACTAAAAAGTAATTTTCCTTTAAAATAAGGTCTTAACTTTCCAAACTTAGCAGCAGCAGCAGCAGCAGCTGGAAGGTTTGTGTCATACTTAGTTGTTCAGTAAAGAATCTCAGGGTTATTTTCTGCAGGACTGTCTTGCACTAGTGCAAAGTGTTCTTAAGTTGTGAATTTTGCTGCATTATTTTTGCAAGCAAAGAAGATGTTTTGTACGGTAAATGGAAATTTAAATAAATACATGTTGTAAATTGAGATTTGAAAAGTTCACTCTAGAAATAAAACATACAAAAATTTTGTGAGTAACTTTGCTCTTTTCTCAGATTTGGTTTTTTCTATTTTTTTTATTAATTTTTTTAAAATTAATTTTTAAAGATTTAATTTTCTCTACTTTTTTCCCCCCATTTTTTCCCCCAGATATATTTCTATAAATTACATTTAAATTATGGTTTACAGACTCTCTTCACTTCTGCTCAGATGTTTTCCTCTTTAGCAAGTAGAGATTTCTATTGGTCAGCTTGGATGTTAGCAGAAACATTTGTTTTCATTCAAGAGTGAACATTTGTATTCAGTGAAGATATTATGATCTGTGTCACATAAGAAAATCTGAGAAAACAGCAAACCTTTTCTGAAAATGTCCTTTTTTTAATTCAAATTTCCATCGACAAAATGTGCTCTTTGTTTGCAACCGTAATGGAACAAAACTGGCTTCACATGTGCTGTTCTTTGTGGGTGTAGAGAAATCAGTGTACGAACAAAACTATTCTATCCACATTATTTAGCCTTTAGCTAGCTGTTATGGTGAGACAGTGTGATACGAGGGGCAGTAGGGCAGAAGGAAAGGAATCATGAAGACAGCACAGGGGATCGGTTTATGCTGCAGGACGTATGGCTGCAGATCCCACCCACCTGGGCAAAGTGCTGTTTGTCCCACTTCCATAAGGAAATGATTCAGGAACTCTGCATCCAACCACATTGACTCAGGAACAGCTTCTCTCCTAAAGCTAAATGACAATAAAGTCTATCTAAGTCTAAGTCTAAAGCTGTAAAGGAATTTGTCCTCTAGCAGGCAGACGCTAAACATCCCCCAAGGAAAAATCCAAGAAGCAGCCCATTTCATAAACTGTTTCAGCACCAGCTGCAATTTATATAAATATTACTGCAGATGCCATATTTCATGTATAAAGTATGTTCTTATTTTACATCAAGTATTCTTTAAGGATGCTTGCTATTCATCTCTTTGTCATTATTTGTCGTTCTTAGCTTATGCCTTTGCATTATATGTGCAATTATGTCCCAGAAGGATGTAAATATGGAGACAGAAAGACAAAAAAGACTCCTGTTTATTGAGTAATTTGCCGTTTTTGAACCTTTTTAAAGATGAATGTCAAGTTTAAGGTAATACCAAAGCATCTCAGTCCAAAGACCGATGCGAGATCGGTTTTCTGCTCCCACTTGTCAGCAGTCTTTAAGTGTCTATCCTCAGGTGGTATATTATCTTAATTATAAATATTGCTTATATTTTCAGAAATCTTTTGGTTTTTTCCAAATGTGACTAAACTTTATTTTTTATGGCATTTGAATCTCTAGAGATAGTTTGTATAATGTTGAAAAGCGGCGCTCCAGGAAAAGGCTTCTTTCTCAGGCTTGATTTCATGATCTGTTTCGGTGAGTTTTATCAATCATCTCTTCATCTGTGAATGTGCCGCTGACAGCATTCAGTCAGAATGTCCCCCCTGGCCGCATTAAATTAAAAACAAAATAATAATGGCTGCTGGTTATCAGTATGTTTGTTTATCAAGCCTCAGCGCTTTTAGGGAAACTCATCTGAACTTTCCTAAAATATGGTCAATAAATTTTGTTCAGATGAGCTTAAATATTCAGTCTTCTGGCATTTTTCCTTCCAAGAGATAATGTGTGTGTCAATGAATCTGAGCTTTCCAAAGCTGATAGATTTGCATATTCTTTCTCTCTAGATTTAGTGTATAGCAGATTCAAAGACATATAAACTAAAAATGAGCTCTGATTCTGCAGACAAGAACTAAATGATTGTACTTTATTCTGCAGAATGAGCTAAATGTAACACCAGACTATAAACAACTGAACCTTCTTTGCCTTCTGTTTAGTGTGCTTGAGTAGTCAAACCTCCTGTGTTTGTATATTTGATCTAATTATCAAGGAGAAGCGGCGTCTAGCGATCCGTAATGCAGCCCAGCAGTGGGAGGGCGTCAAGGCCTGCTTGGAGCCGCCTCCAACAAACGGCTCCAAGGAGGAAGCTAGTCCAGAGAACAGCCCCACTCACAGCCCCGCACAGACCAATGGCCTTGGACAGGAGACTTCTCCAGAGGAACCAAGGTGGATACAGCTTCTTTTTTTTTTTTTTTCTGTTAGGGAGGGCTGATATTTTACCCATTGTTTTTGCATAATAGTAGATTTGTGGGGAGCTTTGGAAATTATTTTATAACCAAGCCTGCTTCAACCTTCTGCTCAGATTCATCCGTACCCCTTTCTTTTGTTGCTCTATCTGAGACCATAGCAACACAACTGTATTTAAACAAAGATTAGGATCAGTAGTGAAGGTGACTGAAGGTGTCAGCTTGTATTTAGGGCCATCAAAGTAAAGAGAGCATGCACACAAACAGCACTACATTTTTAAGTTTGACTTGTAAGAAACATTTTTGGGATGCACTGCGCAAACATTTGAAAAGAAGTTCAAAACTCTTGAATAATTGCTACGATGTATATCTTAGTGGTTCTATTGTATACATTTATTTTCTAATTGTTATGATATATACTTTAGATAGTGGTTCCAGTTAAACCTAAATAAATCTCCCTAAAGAATAGGTTGTTTATAGCTTTTTTATCACGATATAGTTTAGCTGATTTTTTTTTGTTGGGGGGGGGGCTTAAGACATAGCTTGTCACAGAAATTAATTAAATAAGCCAATGAGATAAGGTTACAAGTAAAGGAAGGCAGTACACTCTACTGCTCTACTGCATGTAATTGCCATGACACACAAGGATATAACTGTTGGTACACCTCGTTAAGTTAAAGAAAAACCCACAATGGGTACAGAAACTTAATTCTGACTGATAAGAAAAACATTTTTTTTTTTAATTAACAAATGAAAACCAGACGTTCCTTTTCAAAAATACTTCAACCGAATATATACAAAAATCAACTCATGAAATAGGCCTGAAAAAAAAAAGATGGCACCCCCAGGGACGACTGGAAATACTGTGATCAAAGGGAGACATTTTATTTTCAAATGAAAGATACCAGTAATTCTGTGGAACTGTGAGATGAGAACATATTTCAAGGTTTCTTAAAACAAGGATTCATATAAATAGTGTTTTCATGTTTGATGATTTGTGCCTGTTTTTAACAGACGTGTAAGTCCAGGTTCAGGACCAGAACGTCCATCGGGGATAACAGAGAACAGGCTCCGCACCAACAGCCGTCCTAACAGCCCTCGAGATCCAAAGTAAGACAAAACGGCTTTCATGTTTTATCGCACCTCCAATTTCACACTACAGCACCGTTCACAGGTCCATTCAAATCTACTCATAAGACATTTAATCTGATTCGTTTTTTAGTACATTATTAGTACCAGTAATGGCTGATTTTAACAGCTGAGTTAGCAATAATCTAATATCTACAACAGCTGGTGTGTCCAACCCACTGTAAACTGTTTTGAGGAAACACAGTGATCCTGTTAGTTACCTGTTCAGGGCTGAAAGACCCTGGTTAGTCAGACACTTGGTGAAACGGATAGCAGATGTCTGTTGAAATGTTTAAAACAAGTTTTCTCCTGGGCTGAGATGAAAGCGAGGGCTGTCTGCATGAAGATTATTATATATTTCAGGTGATTGCTGCTCCTTTGCTGCTTCCCTAGTTTGGAGTCTAATGTCATTTCAGTGACATTGCTTAGCAGGTGGAGGTTCAGTAAAAAAGCAGAACCCACATCCCTCAGTCCAGTACGCTCTGATGATTTACAGGAACTACAGCTTTAGCATGACTGTTTGAAAACATAATTTTATTAAAGTCGTTGGGAAGTCACATTTAAATGTTAAATCATTCTGGCTTAAACATGTATATACACTCACCGGCCACTTTATTAGGTACACCTGTCCAACTGCTCGTTAACACTTAATTTCTAAGCAGCCAATCACATGGCGGCAACTCAGTGCATTTAGGCATGTAGACATGGTCAAGACAATCTCCTGCAGTTCAAAGCGAGCATCAGTATGGGGAAGAAAGGTGATTTGAGTGACTTTGAACGTGGCATGATTGTTGGTGCCAGAAGGGCTGGTCTGAGTATTTCAGAAACTGCTGATCTACTGGGATTTTCACGCACAACCATCTCTAGGGTTTACAGAGAATGGTCCGAAAAAGAAAAAACATCTAGTGAGCGGCAGTTCTGTGGGCGGAAATGCCTTGTTGATGCCAGAGGTCAGAGGAGAATGGCCAGACTGGTTCGAGCTGATAGAAGGGCAACAGTGACTCAAATAACCACCCGTTACAACCAAGGTGGGCAGAAGAGCATCTCTGAACGCACAGTACGTCGAACTTTGAGGCAGATGGGCTACAGCAGCAGAAGACCACACCGGGTGCCACTCCTTTCAGCTAAGAACAGGAAACTGAGGCTACAATTTGCACAAGCTCATGGAAATTGGACAATAGAAGATTGGAAAAACGTTGCCTGGTCTGATGAGTCTCGATTTCTGCTGCGACATTCGGATGGTAGGGTCAGAATTTGGCGTCTACAACATGAAAGCATGGATCCATCCTGTCTTGCATCAACGGTTCAGGCTGGTGGTGGTGGTGTCATGGTGTGGGGAATATTTTCTTGGCACTCTTTGGGCCCCTTGGTACCAATTGAGCATCGTTGCAACGCCACAGCCTACCTGAGTATTGTTGCTGACCATGTCCATCCCTTTATGACCACAATGTACCCAACTTCTGATGGCTACTTTCAGCAGGATAATGCGCCATGTCATAAAGCTGGAATCATCTCAGACTGGTTTCTTGAACATGACAATGAGTTCACTGTACTCAAATGGCCTCCACAGTCACCAGATCTCAATCCAATAGAGCATCTTTGGGATGTGGTGGAACGGGAGATTCGCATCATGGATGTGCAGCCGACAAATCTGCGGCAACTGTGTGATGCCATCATGTCAATATGGACCAAACTCCCTGAGGAATGCTTCCAGCACCTTGTTGAATCTATGCCACCAAGAATTGAGGCAGTTCTGAAGGCAAAAGGGGGTCCAACCCGTTACTAGCATGGGGTACCTAATAAAGTTGCCGGTGAGTGTAAATGTATTCTTTATCAGACGATATTGTACCAAAATTTAGAAAATTTCTATTTAAAAAAAAATCCTGCCTGTGGGTTTTTTGTTGTCATCTTATGCAGGCCAGTTGGTTGTATGTCAGCTTGAACACCTAAATTCGGCCAATATATCAACAGTCATCTGTCAAACACATTTTTTCAGTCATAGCATCTTGATTCATGTGTCGCAGCTAATATACGCAACGGTTGAAACCAGAATCCTTTCCTTTCCCATTGAGTTGCGTCCCAGTGTTCACGGGGATGGACGTCTGTGTCTTCGGCAGGCGTAGAGCTAACAGAACTGGCAGCGTTGCGAGGCAAGGGCTCAAACATGTACGGCTGGAAGCCTTCTACACCAAACCAAGCTTCTGCCGCCCTGGCGTCCTCTTCCACAACAGCTTCGTCCCCGCTTTCCTCCTCTAAATAAAAATGTATGATGGAGGAGACTCATCCACGACCTCCGACACAAAACTCTGCTCCTCTTGCATGTTTCCGCTGTCCATAGCGTTCCTTGACAGTGACTTGCACTGAGTTGCTAACTGGTTAGTAAGATGCTTCCGACAAACCGGCCACAACCAAACATGCTTGCGAACCTTCCGCCACCACAATCCCTCCCCCTTGATAGTCAACCAATCACATTCACTTTTTTCACTCGTGTAAAGTGGGGCACCACTCGATAGAATTCGACAATGCAGCGGTCGGAACAGCTGCTTCCCTATGACTTTAAAATCTAGCTTCAGGTGAAACTCAGAGGGTCAAAGTTTTATTTTCTTTAACCACTGTTGATTTGGTGTAATTCCTACTGAGTGTGGCCACCGCAGATTGTGAATAATTTCCTCCATATTTGTACCATCCTCCCCCACTAAGGGCATATATACTGTAGGTGATAAACAGCTCCCTCTATACAGATGTGTGAGTCATGGTAATTAGTTGATGCCAGGTTGCATTCTGCATCCAATCCTTGGAGAACTGAATTTCTAAGAAATGACTGATTTTGATAGTTCCTAGTAAGATAGTTACCTCAGAATGAATCTATAACTCTCATTGTTGGAATCACCACTTATAGATAAATCATTTGCTCTACAACATATTTTTTACTCTACATGATCCATTTCTTCATATTGTGTCTTGATGAAAGTTTTATTTTTCTATTACCTGTTCAAATGTACCCTAAATAAAAAAAAGACAATTATATTTTCCATTCCATCTAAAAGCAGTTTTAAAGTTACTTTTGGTTTGCATTTTGTTTCTTACAAGCAGAAAGTTAAACACATTTGACTGAGATTCAAAGTTATAGACTTTTCTATTAAATATCTAGAGTGTGGCGGGTGTGTGTACCCTGACTCCTTTTAAAACCTCTTATCACTGAAGTTATAGCTGATTGCCTTTTGGGTAATCCTTTTTACCCATTCTTTTTTAGCAAAATAACTCAAGATAAGGCTTTACTGACAATAGAAAAATTGTTTCTTTTGCTGGTTCAGTCCATAACAAAAGCAAACTTTATTTTCGTTTGTTGCGGTTTGTGTCCTTTTTGCAAGTGGAATGTAACTCACAGCAAGGCCAACCGTGTGATGACCTGTCTGCCTATGGGTCGGAAACGAAAATTGCAGGACAGGCCCAGAAATGGAGGGAAACTGCTTTGAGTCCTAAGCTTATATGCAGCTCCTCTGTTTAGCATATTTATGCTGTTATCAGAGCTGCAAAACCATCGTGATTGTAGACAACAAGAGCTGTTGTCTAAATTCACGCCTTTTCTCCAATATCCTGTCTGTTCTGGTCACATAAATGATTGCACTCGCTTCTTCACACTGGAAAGAACAGCTGGGAGGGATTTACATCAAATTTTACCAAAACAAGTTGTGGAAAGTTTGGAACAAACAAGGAATAACTCTGAACCTAAAGGAGTCTGGCTCCCTTTCTAAAACATCTTACACTGGAAAGCAGCTTCTCAGTTCTCAGTGCAAACTTTAGGCTGAGGGAGATCCCCCCTTGTTGACAGTAGCGTTGCTAAGCAACAGACAGCATAACAGGTATGATTTTCATACTCTGGCCTTTTCTCAATTCACAAGAATGCGAGTATTGACTCATGTGCTTGCCAAGTATGTTCTTGAGAAGAACAGAGGAAAGTATGGACTTGGGGAGAACGGGAGCACGCAGCATAAATATGGGTCAATTGGAACAGAAGCGTACTCCTGATGTCACCACATGCTTGGCTCGTCTGAAGCTGCATTTCATCTCCTATTATTAATAGTCTCTAGATAGTAATAAATTCTGACTGTTTTCATTTAGTGGGGGAATAATAATAATGAGCACAGTGAGATAAACACAAAACAAATCAAATCAAACTTTTTGCCAAATAAACCAAAAAAATTACCATCAGAGCCAGCGGTGCTTTACACACGGCTATGCTGAGAGAGTGCTGCTGCAGACGGGCACGGTTAGACTCAGAGGTCCGCTGGTTGCCGTGGTCCTCTCACCATCGAAGCTTTTTCTTAAATTATGCACTAAATCAGTAAATGGGCCATATAGTGACGCCTAAAAGTATAGTCTTGCCTTGATCCTTTGATCTTAAAACGTACTTTTATAGAACGACGGCAACAGAAAAGAGATTTTTTAACTTAATACCTGGAAGTTGCTGCTGCCGCAGTGCATGCTGGGAAAGCTGTCACTCTCAGAACAGACAAGTCTGCTTTGATGCATGCTGGGTATATAGGGAAGGGCAAGAACAACATCCGGGGACTTTGTCTGTTCTCGGCCTGCTGTTCTTGTGAATTGGAACAGTACTAGGGCTGAGGTTGATGATGTTTCAAGAGTACACAAGCACATGAGAACGCACAAGTACACATATTGAGAAACGGCCAATGTTTCCTGATACTGTGGCTTGCTAAGTTCAAAGGAACGTATGCTTTCTGTATTTGGGTAAGACTGAAGTTGGTTTGTACTCGTACCTAAGTGAACTGCAGTAGAGTCTGTTTGGAAGTGAATACAGTCCGTTTTTTTAGCCTTATCCAGAGTTTGTCTTTGTTTACTGCTTTAGAAATGGTACGGACGAAGCAGGGGGAAGAACTCTGGGGACTTAAGAGGACCAAATGTTTCAATGCAGAATATCAGTGAAGATTAATGTATTTCTTTTTTTTAATTATTATTATTCCAAATTATGTTTGAAGTTAAACTCTGGCTGGGCCATGCTAACACATCAGTATGTTTAGATCTAAGCTTTTCTGTTGTAACTTCAGGTTTAGCTGTTATAGTCATCTTGGAAGGTGAACCAAAAATCTTGAGTATATCTGAGCCTCCAGTGTGTTTTTCAGCTGATTGTAATTATTTAGGTACCTTAATCCTCCCATTAACTCTGGCCAGCTTGATTTTTTTTTGTTAAAGAAAACCATCCCCACAGCATGATGTTGTCACCATCAAGTTTTTATGGCAAAAAAAACAACCCAAAAAGGTACTTCTTGTGGGTTTTCTCTTCCTGCACATCAATTAAGGCCCTAATTCTGGTTGTGTTCCAGCTGATTACTAATAGAGAATTAAATATGGCATTTTCTCACCTAAGCTTTGGATCTGCAGCATAAGTTGACATTGATCTGATGGCTTCTTCTCTACCCTTGTCAAAAGTCTCAGTTTAGGTGGGCAGCCATACTTTCATAGATTTGCATTTTTTCCTTCTCATTAGATCATAGGATAATAACCCAAACAGAGCTCTGTGAAAAAGTTTGCTCCAGAAATATTGCCTTCAAACTTAACACAACTTTAAACATCTATGCAGCTTGCTCCCTGACCTGTGCAATTTGTTCCTTGATACTTTTTATGCATTAATATGCTCTACAAATGTAACCAAATGTGATTATGTTTTTGCAAGATGAAGAAATATCCTTTTCTTTTTCTTTGTATTGCATGCTTATTTCCAAGTTAAATACCTGCCTGTGTTAGAAAAAAAAATAGTTTTCAGGTTGTTGTGGTTCTGTATGAGCAAAAATGTAGTTTTGCCTGAGAGCAAATTAGAAGCATCAATTAACTTAACATCCATGTTTTTGGACTGTGGGAAGAAGCTGGAGTACCCAGAGAGAACCTGGTAGAACTTCAAACAGACTGACTCTAGGTCAGGAATAGAAACAAGGACCTTCTACCTGCAAGCCCACCATGTTATAAACTTAGTCACTCTGCTTCCTTTGCTCAGATGCTTTACTATTGATTTACTCAAAGATTAATTTAGAAAAAAACGAGATTTCTTGATAAAGGGATCCACAGCTAGTTAAATATATTGGCCTTTAATATTCTTTCATTTTTCTGAACACAGTCATTATTAATTCAAAATGTTATACCCCTTGCTAGATGATGTGGTTAGGTCTCAATTGACTCGATCCTAGAGTAAACCCAGGGGTGCAAACATTAACATGTTTGACTGGTGCAAATGTAGGCAATTTTACACCGTGTCACCTTCTTAAAGTTTTCTTGAGTGGTTTTACATGAGATATCTGTTGGAACAAACAAATGTGATCATCTTCTGATCTGCTGTTTACTATATTAGCTAGAGCTAACACCATTAGCAAAAGGTATCATGAAATCGAAATCTATTTAGAAGATTAATAAACGACTGTTTAAAATTACATTGAAGCATCTTTCAGTCGTTGTACAACATTGTCCTAATATATCTGAGAAAATTCTTTGAACATTTACCCAGAATGCACTGCAGCAAAAAACAACATGGCAACATCTGTGTGACGAAGGCTGTGTCCGAACATCCACCCTAACCCCTATATAGAACAAAATATTGCGGCTAAGCCTTTTTAGATGAGTGTCTGAACGTTTATTGGATGAAAAAGTAGTGGACTCGAAATTTCCCACAATGCACTTTGAAAAGTAATGATCATCTATGGTCACTAGCCGAGCAGATATTTTCCAGAATGCTTTATGAAAGCTCTCCTCATAAAGCATCATGAGATTTGTTGTTGCGGCGATAAAGAGTAAAGAACGTACAGGCACCGTGCAGGGAGGCAGAGTTACGTGACCAACAGGGAAATGAAAGGTTCTGATCATCTGTTTGAACAGTCAGTTAACTGAGTTCATTATAATGGCCACTATATACTCCCTGCTCTATATAGTGATGGAGGGGTTACGTTTTTTTTGTGTGACTATTTTATAGCATACAACTTTCACAATGCATAATTGTCTGAATGCACTGAATGCACATCTCTGAAAACATTAGTCCTACTTTTCATTATAAAGCTATTTTTCTCAAAATTTTCCTTTAATTTTTTAAAGCTTGACAATCTGTCCCCCATTTCACCTTTTATAAGGAGCTAAGGAATTTCTCCCTCTTTATTTAGCTGTCATAATGTAACTAATGAAATTAACTTTAAAATCCTCAGCAGTGTGTATGCAAACTGCTCTCTGCTCTCACATTCAGACATGATTTCTGTAATTTGTTTAAATGGATTTGATGGTGTTTGATTGAAAGGAATTCTCTTTTATGTAGAAAGAAAACACATGATATCATATCTGCTGGATGTTAGCTACCAGAATGAGACTGGAGTCTATTCTGACGCCACTCTGAGCCTGATGGTGTTATCAAACTATTATTTATGGGAGTGCAGTTTGCCAAAGCATGACTCTGATGCAGGGTTGTGTCTTTTTTATTTTTCCAAAAGCTTAAGGCTGCAGACAGCTGGGATATGTCAAGCACATTAGTAGAGGCAGGAAGGTGAGGAAAAAGGTTTATTCTTTATTGAAGGGTGAAAACTTAAAACAACACAAGGTGTGAGAACACTTCATAATATATTCTCTCTACTTATTTTCATATATAATGAACGTATGGAATGCTAATTGTAGTGGCATGAACTCAGTCTAACTGCTAGACATTAGTTGTAAAATCGTACATCAGGTGTTTTATTGGGAAGGTAAAGCTTCTTTAGAGGTGTCACTTTAAATAGTGCTGTGAGATTAAGTGTGGTAGGGTTAGTTTTAAAGTACAACCCTCAGACTTAAGAGTGAATGAAACTTTAAATAAAAGGTCATAGCTACGACTTTTCCATCAAAATAGATAATAAAAAAAATACATCCACAGAATGTTTAAGGTGATGTGGAATAAAAGTATAGATTTTACTGACTAAATGTTTTATAGATTTTGGTGCGTCTAAAATACAAATAATTACTTCTAATTATTATGCCAACATTAAAACAAAATTAGGGAAAACAATAGAAATACTAGAAGTCATATGAGACCAGAGGTGAGTAGTAATGAGTTAAATTTACTTGAATAACCTTTAGAAAAACAGGTTATTTTAGTAGAGGTTGTACTTTACTGTACTTTTTACATTTACTTGAGTAATATTCATGTCAGTATTGGTGCCATCCGTGAAAGAATATTTCTGGTCGCTCTATTGAGTGTGAGAAGCTTGATCTATTCGACATCAAGTGAATATACAGAAAACTGCAGAGATTTTATTTTAACTTTATTTATCCTGTCCTAAAAGTTTAAATTTCATTACAATATTAATGTATTATTTGCTTTGATAATACTATAGAAACACAATAAATAAATCAGATTTTTTTTTAATTCTTATTCTGAGGATTTGAGGCAAAAAATGAAAGAAAGATCCCATCCCTGCATCAGAGCACTACCTGTAGTATATGTTATTATATCTATGCTCTTGAATTACATAATGAAGACGAATTCTATTAATCCTGACAAAAGGGAAACTAAATAACTCCTCGGGAAAATAAAAAATATATAATTTACCCCTTATTATAGGTTGGAAAAATGATATGATTTATGGAGAAGTATACACACCAATTATATGAAAAAAAAAACTATATATTTCTAGGGTTTAGTGAGCTTTTTCATGAATAATAAAGATTAAGTCTAACAAAAAAAGGAGAAAATTGAGGAAACAACCAAATAAATATGTAAAATAAATCTAATGAAGAATTTAAGAAAGGGAATCATAAATTACTGAGCAGGACCGCTTTAAAAACAGCTTCCAGGAGATTTATTTTCTCCAAATTATCCAAGCAGTTTTCTCACTTACAGCTCAGTTGATTACAAAGAAACAACAGGAAAGACTGGATTTAAAAAGCAAAATAAAACCTAAACATAAAAAAGAAAACTTAAATGCTCTGATCAATAACATCGTCCCTTGAGGTGCTTATGTTTGGAGGCATATACTTTTATTAAGACCAATATGTGGCTACATTATTATTAAAAAACAAAGTGAAATGTTTTTTTTTTCACAAGAAGAAATAATTAAAAAAGAATTTGATTAGAGTCTTACACTCCTAAAAAAAAACTATTTCTTTTTTTGCCCTTTTTATTTTATAAACTGTTTCGCCATCTGGCCTTGAATGCTTTTTAACCTCTTACACCCTAAGGGGGTATAAATAAATTTCTGCCTGACAAAAACACACAAAAGTAAATCCCCTATAGCCTCACAGCTATTAGATTTAACAAGAAACTTTTGGTACCTCTGTAAAGGTAAGATGTCATAGAATGGTTTTCTGGTGTCAGCACCATTGTAGCTTTGACCCTGCCTGAAATATTAGGGACAAAATACAAAATATTTTGCATTTTTTGAACCTCGCCAAAATTTTCTTTGAAATAAACATTGCAAAACACTACCAAAATATTATTTATAGCACAAAAAAGTTAGCCTGGGTGCCATTCCGAACTTAGTCCCGCCCACAAGGTTTGAGGTCGGGAAGTTCGGTCTGGCTCTGCTCCATAGTAGCGCGAGTATTATCGCCCACTGTCAGGCGATCCAATCAAATTGTCAGGGCGGGCTTTATACGATGATGGACAGATGATCAACAGTAACGTAATCAACCATGTGACCAAAGCGCGCTTGAGTGACAACAACAATGGCTGAAATCCTACAAGTTATAGGCCCATTGCTTTGACATCACATATATGCAAAATAATGTAAAGAATGATAAATGAAAGGCTGAGTTATTTTGTGGAGAAGAAGGGGTTTTTGTCAAAATTTCAGAGTGGATTCAGAAAAGGTAGAAGTACTATGGACCCTGTTTTGTGTCTAGAACATGAAATCAGAAAAGGGCAAGTTAATAAGGAGAGTGTGGTGGCTGTCTTCTTCAACATAGAGAAAGCCTATGATATGATGTGGAAAGAAGATTTTTTAATTAAATTAAGAAAAATGGGGGTTAGAGGATCAATGTTTAATTGGATAAAAGATTTCTTACATAATAGATCTATACAAGTAAGAATAGGTCAACAATTGTCAGAAAAATATTTTGTTGAAAACGGAACACCTCAAGGAAGTATTTTGAGTCCTTTGTTTTTCTCTATTATGATTAATGATATGTTTGATAAGTTAGAGAGTGGGATGGGTTGTTCATTATTTGCTGATGATGGAGCAATCTGGAAGAGAGGTAAGAACTTGAAATTCATAGTTAAAAAATTACAAGAAGCAATTTATAGTATAGAAGAGTGGTCATATAATTGGGGTTTTAAAATTTCAATAGATAAGACAAAGACTTTATTTTTCACTAGGAAGAAAGTATCTAGTGATTTAAAATTGTATTTGTATAAACATGATTTAGAAAGAGTAAAGGAGTTTAAGTTTCTGGGTTTGTGGATGGATGAAAAACTGACCTGGAGTAGTCATATTCAAAAAGTAGTGGATAAGTGTAAGAGAGTTTTAAATGTTATGAGGTGGCTGGTGGGGAGAGAGTGGGGCACTGAGAGGAAAGTGTTAAAATCAATATATACGGGTTTAATAAGATCTGTATTAGATTATGGCAGTCTGGCATTTGGATCAGCATCAGAAACACTTCTTAAAAAATTAGATATTATTCAGTTTCAAGCCTTGAGGTTGTGTACAGGAGCCATCAGAACAACGCCGATCTCAGCTCTGTTAGTTGAAATGGGGGAAATACCACTTTACCTTAGAAGGTTACAGTTAAGATTATCTGACTGGAGTTATTTAAAGGGTCATTATAAAAACCATCCATGTCAAGAAATTTTAAAACCTAGTTGGGAAAAAGGGAAAAAGACTTTAAAATCCTTTGGTTGGGAGATAGAAAGTGATGTTAAAAATTTTCAGTTATCATCCATAAAAATGAGTGGTACAGTTCCTCTGCCACTGGTTCATCCATCTCTATGTAATGAAATCATTGTTGACTTATCATTGTTGAAGAAGAGGGAAAAAGGAAATTTTTCAGAATCTTGCTCAGTCCAATCATATATAGAAAATAAATATTTTGGTTATTGTTAAGTGTATACAGATGCATCTAAAAGCCTAAGTAACAACAATGGGGTGTCATTTATCGTCCCAGAGTTTAATATTAAAAAATGTAAGAGGATTTCTGATGACGTATCAGTGTTTACAGGGGAAATGATGGGAATATTTTGGCTTTGAGTTGGATTGAAGATGTTCGTCCTCTAAGAAGTTTAATTTGCTCTGATTCAAGCTCATCGTTATATTCAATTAAAAATAATCATTCCAATAGTAGACCAGACCTTCTATTGGAGATTCAGTTAATACTTTATAGAATTCAGACCATGGGATTAATTGTCATTTTTACATGGGTTCCATCTCATATAGGAGTAATAGGTAATGAATTGGCAGACAGATATGCAAAACAAGCTTCAAAAATCAGTTGCATTGAGATAATGATTCCATTTAGTAAAGAGGAGATAAAATCTATTATAAAGCAAAAGGTTAAGGAAAGATGGCAGAAGCAGTGGGAGGAGGAAAGGACTGGTAGATGGCTTTATAGCATTCAAAGGAAAGTTGGGGTAATGAGGGGAACAGGAAGAAGTAGAAAAGAAGATAATATCATATCCAGGTTACGTTTTGGTCATACAGGCTTAAACAGTACATTATTTATAATGGGAAGACATCAATCAGGAAATTGTGAATTTTGTTTTCAAGAAGAGACAGTAGAACATGTTTTGTTGTTTTGTCCAAAGTACTCTGAGGAGAGAAGGAAATTAGAATATCGACTTCTAAAGAATAAGTTACAGTTAAAAATATCAGATATGTTGGGATATTGCTCCTCTTCTGAATATTTACGTCATTTATTAAGACTTCTTAAGAAAACTAAACTGATAGAAAGGATTTAGTTTTTTTTTTTTTTAAGTTGCGTCCTGATCCACACTCCTTACCAGTAGGTGGTGGTAATGCACACCAATAAGTTGCTTGTCAACCGCCATTAAACAAGAAGAAAGAAAGAGAAAGAAAGAAAGAAAGAAAGAAAGAAAGAAAGAAAGAAAGAAACAAACAAACAAACAAACAACAATGGCTGCCGCCGGAGAGTTGAGGTGAGTAGATTCTGCTATTAGGTCTGTTCTAGAAGATATCGACAGCAATTTAATTTTAAAAGAGGAACGGAGAAACGCGATCAAGGCTCATCTTCTTATCGGTCTCCGCCAGTCACGTGACATTTGTTGCTAAGACGCCATTTTTGGTGGAAAAGGCGTAGTGTAAACAACCGCAGCATAGCTAAACGAAGGACTAAAGGGCTCTGTTCGAAAACCTAGGACGTGTCCTCCAAGGACGCGGTCCTTGAAAATAAGGAGACCGGAAGAGTTTAGGCTGTGAATTCGACCAGGTCTACCCTTCAGCGGGTTTTACCGCCGTATGCTCTGTTGCTTAGCAACCGTGAACGTTGACACACAAAGCATGAAAAGAATGAATACAGAAGTTTTCAAAACTGTTTATTTATTTCTTTTTTATTGTGAAGTGAACAAAGACTACACTCACAAGAATCCAGAGTGAAATAAATGTTCCAACCACCGGGAGCAGGAACAAATTAAATCAAATGTAATGATAGAAACCTTAGTCAGTTAAATAACCTGCTGCTGTCATTTTGCACATCTCTGATGTTGCTGCTATTTTCAAATTACTGTAAAAATGTCCATAGCTACATATTGGTTATTTATCCCCCAGTTTTATATTGTTAAAACACTTTACAGAATTTTATTTTTTATATTTTAACTCTTCCCTATTATGTTATTCTTATACATTTTTCTAAGGTCCACATTTGTGTGACCATTTTCAATAATCTTTTTGCTGCTGTAAATTTGCCCATTGTGGGACAATAAAGGGATTTTCTATTCTATTCTATAAAAGGGGTAGAAAGATATAAGTAAATCTAAACAATGTATTTATAAAAAATATATCTGCAAAATCTCTAAAATTCAACAACAAAAAATACGTAGTTAAGCATATTGTGCAAAACAGCAATAAAAAGATAAAAATCCTATCAGAGTTATAGTCCCCACCCTGCAGATATATTAGAATCTGTCCTTAAATTACAGCCAAACTCATTTACACAGTAACAGATAAAAACTTTAGATAAACCAAACACTACCGCCACATATCTGACTCAATAACCATTAAAACAACTATTTTCATTAATCTCAGACGGAACTATTAAATTACTTGTATTATATTAAACTGAACTTCCAATTTTCGGCACTGTTCGGCGCCAAGTAACCTTTCCTCTGATCACAGCTTGCTTGGTCTCGCAATCAGGCCAAAAAGGTCCCAGCTTTTTCATTTTTTGCATCATAAAAGATGCTTATAAGCCAAAAATGAAAAAGCTGGGGCCTTTTTTGCCCGATTTAGACAGGGGGAACAGATTATAGCAGGTGGCCTGCTATAATTTGTTCCCCCCTTGTAACTTTAAGAAATAAAGGTCAATCAACTCCAAAGTTTCAGGGATTAGTTGTCATCATAAAAGATGTTTATAAGCCAAAAATGAAAAAGCTGGGGCCTTTTTTGCCCGATTTAGACAGGGGGAACAGATTATAGCAGGTGGCCTGCTATAATCTGTTCCCCCCTTATAACTTTAAGAAATAAAGGTCAATCAACTCCAAAGTTTCAGGAGTTAGTTGTCATCATAAAAGATACTTATAAGCCAAAAATGAAAAAGCTGGGACCTTTTTTGTCTGATTGTTACAACCCCCACCCTTAAGAACACTAAAGGGTAAATTCTGGCACTGGGTGTAACACAAAAGTCAGTAAACTAAAAGATGATGTCAGCAGGAAAATATGATTTATTTACAATTTGCAGGGGTCACAAAAAAAACAAACAGCAAAACAGGGAAGCTTAAAGCCTCAGGGTCTCCAAGGCCAAAACAACAAACAAACCCCCCCCCCTTACTTATAAAACAAAACACTTTCTAACATAGAAAATGAAAAGGAAATACAATACCTGGACTCCCTGGCTAACCACAAAACAAGGAGAAAACAGTTAAACAAAAATGGCAGAGAACCCCTACCAGCTTCCACTGTGAACAGAAAAACAAAACTTTAGTCAATCAATTGTTCAACATGAACACACAGAGACATTCAGCTCATGAACAAGATCACTTCAGATCAAGGCCCAGTGAATAAGAGAAGGGGGCCTGACATCTCAGGATTGAAGCTCTTTATGAGGTGGCTGACGAGCTTCAACGCATTGCACCTGTAACAGCCAGGGAGACCTGAAACACAAACAGAGAGCTCTCTAATGAAGAGAGCTCCTAGAGGTCAGTGACCGTAACACCCTCCCCCATAAAATCCTTCATTAAATAATCTTTCAGCATCATACGTACTCTAGGGAGGTGAGCAGCATTATATCCTGGACAGTACATCAGCTATTACGTTTTCAGCCCCTCTCTTATGCCTGATGTCCAGACTATACTCTTGGGCCAGTAAGGCCCACCGCATTAACCGCTGGTTGTGGTTATACATACGGTTTAGGAAGACTAATGGGTTATGGTCTGTATAGACTATAACGGGACTTGTTGAACCCACATAAACTTCAAAATGCTGCAAAGCTAGCAGCATGGCCAATGTTTCCTTCTCAATTGTGGAGTAGTTCAATTGATGAGGCTTGAACTTAGCTGAGTAGTAGGAAACTGGGTGACTGATGTCATCAGTTCCATCTTGGAGCAACACTGCTCCAGCCCCAGTGGCGCTGGCATCCACTTCCAGCTTGAAGGTCTTGCTAAAATCAGGAGCTGCCAATACAGGAGCACTGCATAGAAAGGATCTTGCACAGTCAAAGGCATGTTGACACTCAACAGTCCACGTGAATGGTTGCTTCGGACTACACAACTTTGTCAGAGGAGCCACCACCATTGAGAAGTTCCTGCAGAAACATCTATAATAACCAACCAAACCCAAGAACCGCCGAAGCTCACGTCGTGTGGTGGGCACAGGGTAGCGTAGGATAGCATCCACCTTTGCATTCACTGGACGAACCTGGCCATGGCCTACTTCCTTTCCCAGGTAGGTCACCACCGCTTTGGCAAACTAACATTTTGCCAGATTCAAGGTGAGGGAGGCTTGAGCTAGACGGGCAAACACAGTCTTCATAGTGTTAATGTGATCTTTCCAGGATGATGAATAAATTACAATGTCATCCAAATAGACATTGCAGTTCTTAACGTCTCCTAATATAGTGTTCATCAGTCGCTGAAAGGTAGCTGGTGCATTTCGCATTCCAAATGCCATCACTGTGTATTGTAGGAAGTGGTCTGGTGTGACAAATGCTGAAATATCAGAAGCCCTGGCAGTTAGGGGAACTTGCCAGTACCCCTTCAGCAGATCTAACTTGGTGATATAGGTGGCAGGACCAATGCTGTCTATGCAGTCTTCCATGCGAGGTAATGGGTGTGAATCAGGGACTGTAACTGCATTTACTCTCCGATAGTCTGTACAAAAACGTTGGGAACCATCAGACTTTGGTGTCAGTAGACATGGAGAGCTCCAGGAGCTATGACTTTGTATAGCCATGCCATTTTCCAGCAAATATTGAACCTCTTTCTTCATCATTTCCCTCTTGACTGGAGGACAACGGTACGGATGCTGTTTAATGGCGGGGGCACCACCCACATCAATGTCATGCTCCAGTACCAAGGTCCTAGAGGGCACATCTCCAAAAAGTGCAGGGTATAGCTGGATCAGTCCTTTTACATCCTCTTTCTGACCCCTGGGAAGATAGGACAGACACTCATCCAAGGAATTAAGTATTTCAGAGTTTGAGAGCCTACCAGAGTGGCCTTCATCACACTTTCTCAAACCATCATGGGGGTTATCTCCAGACACAAGAGAGATCACAGGTTTTGGAGAGTCCTCACAACATGTGTCCTTGTGGCCATTTTCCCTGGAATGAAACAGCTTCAACATATTTATATGGCACAGACGTGTTTGGCGCCTCCTGTCAGGAGTATGAACAATGTAGTCTGTGTCATTGACTCGCCTTTTTACCACATATGGACCTGCAAATTGGGCTGAGAGGGATGGCCCAGGCGTAGGCACCAGCATGAGCACTTTATCACCTGGTTCAAATGAACGCTTCACACTCTTTCTGTCATACAGTTGTTTCATTTTCCCTTGAGCAGCTGACAAAGATTTTCTTGCTATTGAGCAAGCATGGTGTAGACGTTCCCGACATTGTGTGACAAACTCAAGGACATTGGATTGTTTCTGAGTGTCGTCTGAGAGGAGTTGCTCCTTCAGAACCTTCAGTGGTCCCCTTACACCATGCCCAAAAACCAGTTCAGCAGGGCTAAAACCAAGAGACTCCTGTTTAGCTTCTCGGGCTGCAAACAACAGAAAAGGGAGTCCTTCATCCCAGTTTTTGTCTGTCTCATGACAATATTTGCGCATCATGGCCTTTATAGTCTGATGCCATCTTTCTAGAGCGCCTTGTGACTGGGGATGGTAAGGACTGGAGGGAATGTGTTTAATGCCAAAAGACTGTAGTGTCTGCTTGAAGAGTTTGGACTGAAAATTGCTGCCTTGATCCGTTTGTATAACTCTAGGCAGACCAAAAGTTGCAAAAAACTTCAGAAGAGCTTTAGTTATATAGTGGGCGCCGTAATTTTTCTTAGTGGAATGGCTTCAGGGAAGCGAGTGGCAACACACATGATAGTCAAGAGAAACTGACTACCAGTTTTAGTTTTGGGCAGAGGACCCACACAGTCCACCAGGACACGCTCAAAAGGCTCACCAACTGCAGGAATTGGCTTAAGAGGGACAGGTGGTACCCTCTGATTAGGTTTACCCACTATTTGGCAAACTCTACATGTTCTACAGAACCTGGCAATATCCTTTTTCAGACCTGGCCAAAAGAAATGCTGTAGAATACGGTCATGGGTCTTAGTGATTCCCAAATGACCTGACCATGAGTGGTCATGTGCCAACCGCAGTATTTGTTCACGATAACCTTGAGGAATAACAATTTGATAAACTACTCCCCAATCCTCCTCAATACCCTTCTGTTGCAAGGCAGGCCTAGAGATCCATTTTCTCATAAGTAATCCATCTTCAACAAAAAACATATGGGTCTTGTCCTTTATTGAATTAGTCACATTCTCAAAGCACTTAGTGAGTGTTTTATCACTCTTCTGAGTTTGGCTCAAAACCTCACGTGACATTGGTAGTGGGAGAAAAACCTCAGAGTTTGGAGTGAAGTCCTCTCGGAGTACTGAGTTTGAATGGTCATCTGCTGGCAGCTTATCCTCCATCAAGGCCGAGCCCAGAACAGAGTCATCCAAGTTCACTTCCTCCAGCTTACGAGCTTGGGACCTGGTAAGAGCACTGGCAGCAAACACATCAGGAAGGGATTCCAACATGTCATCTTCACCCATTATGCAACTGGGAGTATCCACCACCTCAGGGATAGGTAGTACCTGTTCTCCAGCAAGATCATTCCCCATTATAAATTCAACCCCCCGAACAGGAAATGAATCTCTCACCGCAACCTTGAAAAATCCAGAGGCCAACTTGGACTTTAGGTAAACATGATGCAAAGGTGCCGGCACGTAGGCCATTCCAATTCCTTGTACTATTGTACTTGCATTACAGGAGGTATCAGCATTGAATGGCAGAAAGCTGGACAGGAGAAATGACTGGGAACCACCAGTGTCCCTCAGTATCCTCACCGGTTTCTCATCCTCAGAACGTCCTGTTAGGGAGACAAGACCATCAAAAATGAAGGGTTTAAAACAATCATCAGGTTCACTCATGTTTGACAGTTGTGGGGTGGTCCTCAGAGTCTTAACCAGTCTAACCCCTTTAGCTGGTTGGGGTGCCTGCTTACGTTTCAGGGCCAAACAATCAGAAACAATATGCCCCATTTTATGACAATAAAAACACTGTCTCTCCGATTTGGAAATTGAAGAGTTCTTAACCCTAGATTGTGGTACATCCTTCCACGTCTTGTCACGAGAGGGTTGGTCAGGTTTAAAAACAAAAACATTTTTGTGAGTAAGGGCAAATTCTTCAGCCAGGACAGCTGCCTCTTGTAAGGTTGAGGCTTTCTGTTCATTTAAGTACAAAACTGTGCGATCTGGAAGGCAGTTTTTGTACTCTTCCAACAATATCAACTCACGTAGTGAAGAAAAATCAGTAACTTTAGTTGCCTGGCACCATCTGTCAAATAACATTCCCTTCTCCCTTGCAAATTCAACAAATGTTTGTGCACTGGATTTTCTTAAGGATCTGAAACGCTGCCTGTATGCCTCAGGCACCAGCTCATATGCCCTGAGTATGGCAGCTTTAACTTTGTCATACACAAGACTGTCTTCAATTGTTAGTGCTGCACATACTTCCTGTGCCTTACCACTGAGTTTGCACTGCAACAAAAGGGACCAAACTTCTGTGGGCCAATGAAGGCCAACAGCAATACGTTCAAACGCATTAAAATATGCCTCCACCTCCGTCTCCCGGAATGGTGGGACCAGGGCAATATTTTTGCTGATGTCAAACGTGAAAGGTGATGAAGGGGAAGAAGGTTTATCTGGGGAAAGAACGCCGTCATCTTCATCCCCACCAGAATCCGTAGTGAGTACAGTGGTCAGTTTATGAGACTGTAGCTCCAGCTGACGCATTTTTATGGCAGTTTCAGCTTCAATTCTTCTGCACTTAAGCTGGAACTCAAATTCATCCTTCCGTTCCCTTTCCTTAGCTTCAAGTTCTAGCCGCACCAGACGTACCTTTAGACGTGCCTCAACACTAGGATTTGGGGACTCCATAGAGAAAGGCTCAAACCGTGGGAGAGAGGCTGGTGGTTTTTCCAACTCTGGCTTGGCAGCAACAGGAGGTGTCTTCACTCCCTCCTCAGCACAAACCTCAAACTGTTCAGCAGTTTCAGAAGAGCTGGCCTCCTCCTTATCCATTCTCACTGGAAGTACTCCTTTCTCAACCAAGCCACTGAAGACAAGAGATTTCAGTTCACGTTTAAGCAAAGACTTAGAGACACGGATACCAAAATGTGAAGCAATTTCATATAAATCATCTTTTCTACAGACATCAAAATATTGTATGGTAGGGTTACCCAAAAACTCCTCCAAACTAAACTGTGCCATGTTCAAAAAGTAAATCAAATCCCGGACAAGCCCCCACTTATGTTACAACCCCCACCCTTAAGAACACTAAAGGGTAAATTCTGGCACTGGGTGTAACACAAAAGTCAGTAAACTAAAAGATGATGTCAGCAGGAAAATATGATTTATTTACAATTTGCAGGGGTCACAAAAAAAACAAACAGCAAAACAGGGAAGCTTAAAGCCTCAGGGTCTCCAAGGCCAAAACAACAAACAAAACCCCCCCCTTACTTATAAAACAAAACTTTAGTCAATCAATTGTTCAACATGAACACACAGAGACATTCAGCTCATGAACAAGATCACTTCAGATCAAGGCCCAGTGAATAAGAGAAGGGGGCCTGACATCTCAGGATTGAAGCTCTTTATGAGGTGGCTGACGAGCTTCAACGCATTGCACCTGTAACAGCCAGGGAGACCTGAAACACAAACAGAGAGCTCTCTAATGAAGAGAGCTCCTAGAGGTCAGTGACCGTAACACTGATTTAGACAGGGGGAACAGATTACAGCAGGTTTTATTTCATCCCACACTGCCAGTTCTGACAATATGGGATGAAATAAAACGGCTGATGTTAGAAGACAAACTGTTTATTAAGGATAGTACAACATAGATAAATTGTACGTTACTATAAACACAAATATAGATTTAAGTACTAAATTTCAACCAGGAAAAAATTTTTCTTCTGCATATAGTCTTTAATGATTACACGTGCACTCCATTTTCTATTTCATTTTTATTACAAGTATATGGTTTACAACAGTTTGCAATGGGATGAGAACATTTGGACACTGTGAAACAATGAGAGATTTTTTAAGGAACGTGAGGAAAAGAACAAGGATCTGTTTGCTTTCAGAGGGGGGAGTAGACACTGCTGTCAGCGACCAGCTTTCAAGCAAACGTTTGTGTTTTATAATTAGTTTTAAATCAATATCACTGGCGATATTCTGCTATAACATGTGAAGTAAAGAATAAAACAGTAAAGCTCCACTTTCATACACGTAAAACCTTTCACATTTCAAGTTCTGCACGTTGGAATTGAAGCGGAGTTAAGTCGGGTTGTTCTTCCTACTCCGTGCGCACTCCCGACGAGGGGATACAAATTTTCGCAGGGATAACTACCTTGGCACGACACCGGTACTGGCAGCCTCTCACACAACACGATCGTGTCATTTCTGGTAAATAATTGTGCCGAAAGAACAGCCGCGTGTGGGTTATCTCGACTTTCCACCTAATATGGTGGTTTTCCCACGATGCACCGCGCCCGAGGTAAACATTGACGTCACCTGGCGCAGACCGATTCTAGGCGTGCAACTGCACGCTTTGATTTTTGTTGACAACAACTATGCGTGGCTTAACATACGTCACGCACTCCGTCGCTCTTATTGGTTGTAGGTCTATCCAATTGAGTGCAGAGGCATTTTTTTTTCCTGGTTCGTTCGAAACACGCCCCATAATCACAGCTCTATGGAGCAGCATCAGACTCATTCTGACTAGAATTGAGTAGGACGACGTCAGGCTACAAAAAAGTAGTACAGACTTTTAAATCTAAATGTTGTGTAAAAATATACCAAATTTGGACTCAATCAGATGAATCATATTTATTTTATAATAGTATTAGTGAGAAATTTCTTAGGCGGAGAGGCCATTTTGGCACATTTATCCATAAATGTCACCAAACTGTGCCAAATGTGTTTTTTACATCAATACTGGGGGTTTGTTAAAATTACGAGGTCACGTGGCAGCTGGACCCACCGGTGGGTCCGTAGGGTTCTAGGGGTTAATGATTTTTAAGAAATTAGCCCTCTAAACCTTAGTCACAACATCAGCCTCTGATCTAGCTCTAATCTAAAGATTAGTCTGTCCACTTCAGCTCTCGCTCACAGAGCCCTTATGTGGAATATGGCAACGTGTAATTAGTTTGTTAGCTGCCTGAACTGAGAGTAATCAGTTATACCCTATGATACCCTGCATGGAGAAAACTCCCCCGATTATCAGTAGCTAAAAAAAAAAGCTGCTGAGTATGAACTGATCACACATCTGCTCAAGTCTCCTCTGTTCTCTCAAGGCTTTCTGCTCAGGAAACGGACAGCTGATGTGTATGTGAGCAGAAAGCAGCTATTAACCAAAACAGGACGCTGACTCCCCCTTCACTACCAGCTGTATCCACAACACTGTTCCTTTAAAGATTGGCTGTCAAACGTCCCGAGCCAACAATTTATTCTGCTTTCAACACATTTAAGTTTCAAATCGGTTGTTTTCATGTTGTTTTTGTTTTTTTCTTCCCAGACTTGTGGAGACAGGGAGTGGCAGCGTTCAGAGCTTGTCGTTGTCTGACAGTCACCTGGCAGAGCTTGATGGAGACACCCTGCGTTTATTTGGACTTGGAGCCCTGGAGGCCCTGGAGAGGGGCTGGGGTGTTCAGACTGCTGGTGCCGTCACCGTCATCGCCTTCCGCTTCATTAACTTCGACGCCATCGTTCCCACACTGCCGAGGATTAGAGTCAAGTTCCCCAATCTATCGGTGAGGCCACGAGCTATACAGGAGGCGGACTTTCTCTCTTTGTCTTTTCGTAATTAGATTATGGGTCTTTTTGAATAAAAACAACACATTTATTAAACTTTTGTCAAAAGTATTAAATATTTAAAAACATTGGCTATACATTTCCAATTTGTAGCCTAAGGCAAAGTTTTATCCTTTATTTTCTTTGGTATTTTTAGCTAATTATAAAAGAACTAAACTAAAACTTTTTCTGTCTAGCACCTGATATTCCTGGAGACCAACATCAGCCGTCTCCCCCAGCTTGCTGCTCTGGCTCAGGTGAGGCGTCTGGACCAACTGACCATTCATCCAGAAGGCAACCCCGTGGTCAGCCTTAGTTTGTGGCGCTCATTTGTGGTCTATCGACTCCACCACTTCAACCTTCAGAAGATCAATGGCCTGGAGGTGAGGATGTATTTCACTTCAGAAAACCTCAGCTACAGCTACAAAAAAGTTTAAAAGTGGATTCATGGATTCAGTACAGATAGAATGAAATGTTTTAGTTCTTTATTTCTTTTCATTTTTAAATTAATTAATAAAATCCCTCTGGAACCGAGAATATTACATGACATTAACATTTAGGACTTATTAAAAATGACCTATTATCCCCCCCAACAGCTGCCCTGTAGGGGTCAGGGGTGACCAGTGGTTCTCCAGAACTTTTGCTCTGCTGCAGAAAACCAGGCCAGACAGGCTTTTAGGTGCTAAAACCAGTTTAGAGTCAATCTACATCGTACCAACAGGAAAATAAACAAGAACAGCATCCATGTTTTCCAGCTAAATCAATAAAGACAAAAATTTTCCTAAAGCTCAACTAATTCTGAAAACAGCAAAAATTCTGTATTTGACATTTTTACATTAATGTATTCATAAAGTAACGAATTGCTGTATTGTTGTTGTGAGTTTACTGTTAATATAAAAGTAATTAAAATGTCAGATTAATTAGAAAATATCACTTGATTGTTTCACTGCTGCCACTCTCTGGTTTAAAAGGGAACTGCTTGTTTCCAGAGGTGGTCAATGGACTCTATGCACGACTCCACTAGTACGGCTCCTTTGGCCTAATCCCAAACCAGCCCACAAGCACTATTCCTGAGTCCGCCACATTAAGTGCCGTCCCAAAGCCCGTAGTGGGCAGGGCGAGTGAACCATTCAGCGAGTCTGCATTAAGTGCAGGGTCGCGGATGGCGGAGGGAACACATGCATTTAAATGTAAGTTCCACCTGTTTGCTGCATCTTCATAACACTGACAAAAAACACTAGTTAGGTATAAGAAAAAAAGTTAAGTATCGGTGGTTAGGGAGCTGTTTAGGGTTCAGCCCACCACTTCCTGAACTTAAAGCAGCTGCTTTATTTCCTGTCTTTCATTACTGGATGATCTGATTCATCCAGGTGTGCCTGGCTAAAGAAAGACAGAAAAATAAAGGAGTTGCTTTACGTTCAGAAAGTAGTGGAGTCTTGCATAGAGCCCGTTATGTCAGCATGGGAAGAGATTATCTTGTGGAGGTGGCCTCAGTGGTGGCCAGTGATTGCTAAAGGTGGAGATGGACCATGAGTGATTGTTTTTGTTGCTCTTAGGTGACCATGAACGATGTGATTGCTGCAGAGCGGGTGTTTGGGACATTGGGTCACATAGCAGCCACTGAAACTCCACGCTGCCGCCTCCTATTGCTGCTGGAAGAGTCCAGGTGAGAACCGAGTGTCCGGATTGTTTCAGACTGCACTATTTGTTTAGAAGAATCAAGGATGTTTGGATTCTTCGATGAGTTTCAGCTCTTACATATGTAGGCTTCTGTACATGTGCGTTCATGCCTGTGTGAAGCTTCTGGGAGCATACATTTTTGGGTATGTGTGTGTAGTATGAGGCAGAGGAGCCAGAGGAATTAGTTTGTGTCTCAGGGTAAGGGTGGGTACATTCCTTCCAACCAAATAAGTCCTGAGTCCTGTCACTCTGGGTCAACAAAAGGAATCCTCACAGATCCAGAGTCTGCTCTACTAGTCACGCACAACATGACTTTGTAATGGCTTTATAAAAGCAAACACAGACTTGGTTATAGAAAAAAAAATATCACTAATATTCTTAATAGGAGGCAGTACTTATCTGCAAATTTTCTTTTTGAAGAAGTTTTGTTGAATTCACAAATATTCAGCATTTTATTATATAAATAATTATAGGTATGGTAATATATAGAAATGATAAGCATATTATGGATATTATATTAGAGCATATTATATAGAAATGATAAGCATATCCCTCATATATATATATATATATATGTGTATATATATATATATATATACATATGTGTATATATATATATATATATACACATATGTATATATATATATATATATATACACATATGTATATTTATATATATATATACATATGTGTATATATATATATAAATATATACATATGTGTATATATATATATAAATATATACATATGTGTATATATATATATATATATACATATGTGTATATATATATATATATATATATATATATATATATATATATATATATATATATATATATATATATATATATATATATATACATATGTGTATATATATATATATATACATATGTATGTATATATATATATATATATATATATATATATATATATATACACATATGTGTATATATATATATATATATATACATATGTGCATATATATATATATATATACATATGTATATATATATATGTATATGTATATATATATATATATATGTATATGTATATATATATATATATATATACATGTGTATATATATATATGCATATGTATATACATATATACGTATATATATACGTATATATATACATATGTATATATATACGTATATATATACGTATATAAAACCAGATTAGAGATTAGAGATTGACTGATACAAGGCCGATGTCGATACCGATTGTATCAATAATTCCCTCATACTTTTAGACCAGTTTTTTGATCCATCATTGATTTTCCTCCTCCATTTATTTTTATTGAAATATACAAAATAACAAAAGTTACACAATTCTTAGTTTAAACAAAAACTTAAAATTTATTCGCAAATTAAACTAAAAAAAACTGTGATCTCGGGCAGAAATATCCACATTTCAGGGTGGTGAGCTATGTGCATGAGGGGTGGCTGAAAACTGATGGGTGCAAAAACCAATTTAGGGTGAGTCTACATTAATCACACTAAATTACTTCTGGTCGATGTATCAGTCTATCCCTAAACCAGATGCTTCATCTATATCATCAAGCTTGGAAACCTAGCAATGACAAATGAAAATAAAACATGTGTCCTTCTTCACTTAAAATCCTTGCAAAAATAAATAGGTTTCTACTCAATACTCCTCCAAGGCACTGAATGCAGCTTTAGGAATGTCTGCTTGACATTAAAGGCCCATTTTTATGTCAGAATAACGCATTGCACGGTTTGAGCTCTTTTTGAGTCCTGCACACTGAGTTTTGGCCGACATCGAGACACCGGTTCATCTAAAGTGGAATGTTTGCCTCCAGCCTGGTCTGTAAATTTCAGCATCCTGGCACTGGCCTGCTGAACATGTTGGTACAAAGCTTTATCGCGCCACATTTAATACTGATGGAAACATTTGGTGTACTTTACCCCTTTCCTTTATATGCAGCTCTCTGAAAAAATAGAGTTAAGACTGAAATGTATTAAAATGTATTTAGATGACCAATTTTTCCTAATAATTGGATGTGTTTGATGTTTAAAGCTGTTGTTGCTTTTATCCGTGATGGATTATTTAACTATTTCTCTCACTTGCTGCCTCTGCTTTTCCACATTTCTGGTGGTTCCTCTAACTCTTGCCGACTCATCTTGGATTTGTGTCTCCGCTTTGAAGGAAAAGGCAGCTGCAGTTCCTGTTGGAGGGGCGCGGCCGGCGAGCAGGGCTGAGTCCAGAGGAGCTGAGGGATAATGGAAGGCTGCTGGGTGAAGGCCTGAGCAGAGCGCTCTTTAACTATCCAAGCAGAGACTGTAATGCAGAGAGTCCTGAGGTTTGTGTCCTTTCATCAACAAAGGTTTTTACATTGTGTAGTTTATTCGTAATGTCAGATGGAAACATGTAGTCTCCTACCAAGACCTTGTTGAGCTGCAGAGTAAAGCCCACTTCACCTCAGGTGTATTCAGTGTCTAACTAAGTGAGAAATTCAGATTAGTTACCTTGAACCTCACAAATAGGAAAGAAAAGAGATCCCTTTTTAATAGTTTATGCTGCAATCTTTTGAATCAGATTAACCCTTTAAACCAGCTTCCAGAAATAACTGTTACTGCTGCATATAAACTCTCCTCGACATCTTTCTTCCTGCCACATTTTTAAACCACATTTATCTGGAGAGATCCAGCGTTTTCTTCCCTGCTTCCAGATTTCTGACCTTGTTTCTTGACCACGGATTCCTCTTTCTTCGGCAAGCCCTCAACAGGTCTTTAAAGCATATTTGGTTTCTAGACGACCCTTTTCTACCTTCTGACCTAAGATTATTTTCTGTCTGTGAAGATTCTCAGTCATCCGGCCCATGGACAAGCTTGAAATGTGCAGTTTAGGTAACTGGACATGAAGATGTTTCTCCTCTCATCGAAGAGGCTTCTAGGGGTGGGGAGCAGTAAGATGCTTATACAGTAGGTGGAACAAAGAATGAAGGGGAAAGGAGAAGGTTGTGGGTCAATGAGGACAGTTGAGAGGTGAATCGTCTGGTTATTGTTCCTAAAATTTCTTTGTAAGTAGGTGAAAGATTATGTGTAAGATCCCCTCCTCTATTGAAAGATGTTTTTTCCAGGTTAACAAAGATGGCTTCCTTAACCCCTCTCTCAAACCAACTGTGTTAAGTCATGCGCCTGTGGTTGCTTGGTCTCTCCAATGTAAAGGTCTGTGCACGCTTCATTACACTGAATGGCATAAACCACGCTGTCGTCCTTGTCTTTGTATGACGCATGACTCAACACAGGAGGGCAGACTCGTTAGGACTCAACTTTTCACCTACACTTGAAGGCTAAAGGACATACTTTTTAGGACAACAGCGTCCATATTATGGCCAAGGAAGACAGATGGTTTGAGCGAGGGGTTAAGGAAGCTGTAGGGCTTCCTGTACTCCTACAGATTAAAGATTAATTGAAAAATGGCAATAATTCACGTTTTGCACTCTTAGATCTTACCAAGATTTAATAGAGCTTCTAAATAAAAAGAAAAAATTATTGGGAGTGAAGCCAAATTTGAGTCCTTAAACTGAAATGGGCTTCTAAACAAGATGATCAAAAGTTTTTAAACCCAAATCTTTTAAAAAAAATCTTGATTTAGTGGCATTTTCTGCCAGGTTTCCACACTGTTGTCTTTGGGCTGCATAAATAAGGTGTTTCGCAGCGAGCCATTGATGTTGAGCTTGGACACAGTAAAGACAGTCAATGTAATGGTTAAAGATTCTGAGGTTTGTTGACCCAAAAAGTGAAGTTTTAGACCCAGAAAAGAAGATGACCTAGAAAAAACATAAAGAACAAAAAAATGTCTTCAAAGGCATTGTCTCTTTAATTGGCAAAAAAAGTGCTCTTTCATATGGATTTTGATGTAAATTTTAATATTTTGGGGCGGAGCAAAACATTTGATGAATGGGAAGAGGAGAGAAAACTAGAACATTTTATTTCTCTTAACAGCGGTTGGTTAGCATAAAAGTAAATCGAGGTTTGCAAAAATAGTTCCTGTATTCAAGCACAATAAGCTACTTTATTATAAATAATTTCCATAAGATGTTTACTGTGTGGAATCATGGTATAATCGGATTCAACAATTTTGCAGCTTTTTGATGCACAATAGAATTCACTCCACATAAAAAGATGAATAGGATAAAAGTTTGAGCAACTTTTACATCTATTGATTATGGAAGTGTATAATTTTAAATGAATTGCTCCATTTTATCTTTATTTCTAGCCCATTTCATCACAGGAAGTCACCGTGGAGTCCTCTGAGCGTGCCGCCTTCATAGAGCAGTACCTCCAGGAGCTGGTTAAAAGAGCATCAGACACCAATCTAAAGGGGGAGGCTTTACACAAGCTCTGGCCGTCCATGTTTGCGGAGATGGTGAGGGACTGCGTGTTGGAAATGAGGGACAGGGAGGCCTTCCGCAGGGCCAGTCTAGCAAAGCTCACAGAGATCCAGTAAAACGGACCAAAGGTTCACCTTGACATTCTCCAAGACCAAATGCGGACATCGCTACCCGCTGCTTTTACCGCCATTTCAAATCCGCCTCTAAGCACCTCATCCCATTTTAATTTATCAGTTATTAGTCAGAGTTCTTCTCAGAGAATGATTTAGACTAATGCAGATCATCTTGACTGAATGTAGATCCTCACTGATTCCATTCTCCAGAGTATGGAGCCGTATCACGCCTAAGGAAGGTCAAAAGGACTTACTGTCACCGTCCTCTGCAGAAAATGAAGAATTTTTCTTCTAATCCACCTCATGCCCCATTTTCTCCCACCTGCCTGACATGAAGAAAGGACACAAAGACATGTTCTTTTTTTGTTTACAACTGACTTTCTGTATTATACTTAGTATTAAAATAATCTGCATTAGCTCAGAGTTTGTGTGCATTGTTTGTTCTATTATTGTGCTTTTTAATCCAAAATTCCAGGTTTTTGCTCCTGGTATTTAGACAGATTGATTTAATATCAAGTAGCAATGAGATAATGGCCTAAATATATAATTTATAACCAATTAACCAAAGTATAATTTTATATTTAGTAACAAAAACAGACAAATCAAAACATATAAAATCAAAGGTGCTAAGCTAATTCAATTAAACAAACTAAATAAGGGGAGATTTTTGCTTAAAATATTGTGAGTTGAAGAAACGCCTCCTAATGTTTCCCGAAGGTTTGCTGGTCTTTTAGAGGCTGTAATCTGAGTTGCGATGCTTACGTTATTCTAAGAAGCTCAGTGAAAAAAGGAGACTATGCCCAGGATTTTAACTAATTTTCTCCTTTGCTACCAGAACTGTGTGATGTGCAGTGGTGTCAAAAGTTCACACATTTGTTACTTCAGTAGAAGTAAAGATGCTGCAGGTTAAAATCAATCTGGTAGAAGGTTAAGTATCAACTTGACCTCTTTACTCGAGTAAAAGTGAAAAAGTATGTGCTCTAAAACCTACTTAAAGTATGAAAGTATAAATTAACCTTTTAAAAAAAAAACAGCCAGATGCCACTGTATGAACTGAAAGCTCAATTTTTGACTATTTTGAAAAATTCTTTGAGATAGGACCAAAGAAGAAGGAGGTCTTGTTGGTCTACATCTCCCGATATGCTCTCGCCTGTGTCCGACATTGTATGTAGCATGGCATAGATAATTCACGTTTACAGTTTGAACACCTGCTTGCTTCTGATGATTTCCTTTAGCTAACCAATGAGTGTTTGCGTTATATGTCTCATCCAATCACACTAGTTTTCACTAAATTTGGATGGCGCCAATGATCTGCACTGGATGGCGCAGATGACATGAAATTAATATTTATAAACATTAAACCGAAGCCAAGAGTAACGAGTAATGGTTGTTTTGAAAATGTAAGGAATAGAAAGCACAGATACTTGTGTGAAAATGTAATGAGTGGAAGTCAGAAGTAGGAAGAAAAATAACTAATGGAGTAAAGAATAGATACCTAAAATGTGTACTTAAGTACAGTAAGGAAGTATTTGTACTGGGTTACTGACACCTCTGGTGATGTGAAATATTTGTCACTTCTCTCATGCACCAACCTTAGATTTCTTGCTTTGTTCTTCACACTGCTGTCTGTGGTGGATTGGATGGACTGGGTCGCCATAAAGTCAGAGACCTGTTGTCTGTTGTGATGCAGGATTCAAGTGTTCAGAGGTTCCCTGCTATTTATCACGATGAACCAAACCACAATTAGTAAAGGTACAGAGTCACTTCAAATGTCTCTAACAAAAAGACCTAAATGCTTATGATAAAATAAAGCTATATACTCTAAGCGTCCGTCCTGATAATGTTCTGATAATCTTTTTTTAGCCTTAATAGAATCTCAGTACCGGGTGCGATGAGTTGGCATGAACAGAGGTGGTGCCATCTACCTGCAGTGCAGCTGAACTATCAGAAAGTCAGATGGTGGCCAATGAAGCAGGCTCTAGATCTGAACGTTCTAAAATGCCGGAAAAGCAGGAAAGAAGCAATGCTAACCCGAGTAGCACCATTAATTAGGTCGTGCGCTTACATGTCTGTATTCACAGCGACTACAGAATGCTTCCTGAGCTGTAGCTCCAGCTTTGGTGAAATACAACAGTTAGACTGATTTCCCAGAGCAACTCCAGTTTCATCCCTCTCGGAATCAAAAATATACTTGATATCTGACTTTTCTTTTAGAAAAGAAACAAATTGCCTGTTGACTAATTTCACTTATTGGTGATGTACAGTAATCCCAGTCACATAATGTTGGTATGGTAAATACTGTATACACAGAAAGGCTAAATTTACTAACAAACAGAGCAAAAAGCCTAAAAGACAGGAGGCTGTTATTTGTCATAAAAATGTCAGCAACCATAATGAGCTGCTGATGAATAAATTTAGGAAAAGTCAATAATGTGATTATTTGCTTAAAGTGTAAAGGTTTTCTAGAAATGTGTAAGGGGTTAATCAGATGAAAACAACACATTACATGAAGAGGTTGAGCACAAACATGACAGAAGGGGCAATTTAAGCAGAATTTACCACATTAGAATATAAAGGTGGATCAGGCCACACAGTTTAAATCCTTCTGCTGGATTCTTGGCTTAGTCTGAGTCAAAACTCAACATCTGGCAGAGGCGAAGATCGTCGGAGGCGTTTTTGATGAAGGTGTTACCAGGATGGATTTCCTACCCAATCAAGGAGGACTGGGCGTTAACAGGAGATGCACTGCTTTGGAGCCCCAATGTAAAATGGATTCTACTATTGGGATTGTAACACTATTTATTGAAATGCATTTCTTTAAATTCCAATTTGTCAGTGTGTTATACTCTGAGATATAACACCTTATGACTGAGACTGTTTTCATAGAAACTATTTTAAAACGGCTAATCATTGCACCAATCCACGTTCAGCTTTTGAAGGCAACTTACTGTACTGTCTTTCAGTTTCATACATTTTAGAAACCTAAGAATCTTTTTTCAAGTTTGTTTCATTTATCAGAAACTTCAACAAGCGGTGCAAAGTAGTTTTTTTCATCTAAACTTTTAAAAAACACACGTTTGCTTTCAATTAAACAGATAATCTACAGTCACTTTGTGTGTTTATGAAGTAATATCTTAGCTTATTTCATTTTTTGTCATGATGTAATTTAAAAAGCAGGTAACACTATGAAGCGATGCCCTGTGCACATTGTGGTTAAACAGAAGATATGAGCTCCTCTCTGCAGCGTTAACCGTTAACTCTGGAATGTCCCTGAAGGAAAAGGCATCACCTGTTTCTCTTATGTTCTTGCTCACCTTTCCTTAAACCCTCCTAAAGACACTCTTTAAACCTCAGACAAGTTGAAGGAGATTGCAGCACCGACCAGAAAGAAAACAACCAAAAACTTGATAGGAACAAAGTGGTTGAACAGCTTTACACCAAGATTTACTGACTTCTGAGGTTTTTGCTCAGGCTGATATTAGAGCCACTTTTCTAACCTCAATAGACCAGAATGTTGACTGTTTTAGTTTCTTTTTTTTTTTGTTAGCAAAGTCTTTTTTTTTCTAATTTTTTCTGCCTGTTTTCAGGTTTGTGTTGGTGTCTTTTTATTTCATTAAAGAAATAGAATTGGAAGTTATTTATTTGTATATTTTTGTACTAACGTAATGCAGAAAGTAAATATTCTGTGTCATTTATAGATTTAACACAATGGGAAATATTTACAGTTTTTAGTCATTTTAAACCAACAGCTAATGAAAACTGAAAATTCATTTTCTCTAAAAAAACACAATAATAATAAATATCTTTAAATTAATATCTGAAAAAGAAATGTTTTCATAATGAAAAGTATTTCCATGTACTCTAGAATATATGTACTGAACACTTAGGTTATATGTAATACTTATTTTATTTATTTTTTGAAAAACTGAATTTTGGAGTTTAAATTAGCTGCAAATCACAAACAATAAAATTATTAGAAATTAATGTTACCTGCTTTTCAATAAATTCTAATTTATTAATAGATATTTCAATTATAGATTGACCTAATTCAAAGAAATAGGAATTGGAAATGGTAATAACGGTGATCGATTTTCATTTAAAAGGATCCAACTTTGTGATTAGACTAGAGATGGAGTTCAGCATGTTAGAACCTGTCCTCCGCAGATCAGGAGCCCAGTCTGTGTGAACATCTGCTGCAAAACCTTCAGTTTACTTTTAATTAAGGCCAGCCCAAGGCTTAAACAAATTGAAAGACTTCTTGGGGCCCCCTTGAGACACTAGGGGCCCCCAAGCAACAGTAGCTGATAATACAAATGGAAGACCGTAAACAGCTCTGCAGAGAGCAATGAGGTTATAGAATGTGTGTTTATGATGTCATCATTTTGCTTTTGATTGTAGCTGTCAATGTCATAGGCTAAAATAGAGGGCCCCAAAATTTAATTTTTTCTTAGGGCCCCATTAAGGTCTGAGTCGGCCCTGATTTGAACAACTCTAATAGCACCATAGCTTTGTGCTGAGACCCTGTGACAGTTTACAGGACTGCAGCTGCCAACACTGGGAGCAAGAAGAAGTGGTTGGAATACGCAGACAGACGGAGAGTGAAAACAATGCCTGGATCCAGAACGTGCCGTACTGTTACTGATCTATCAGATTTGGTCCCTTTAAATGACTGTTTTTTTTTTTAATGGAAAAAACAAGGATTACTGTTGTTGATTAAGGAGATAAAAGATCTCAGAGCTGCCCCTTCAATTTACTTTCTCACGACTTATACAAAACGTTGGTTTAAGGCTTTCAAAAGCAAAAACGGTTTAACCATCAGTAACAAACGTAGGTTGTTTTTTAACAAGCAAAAAACAAATCAAAAACCAAATATTTATTTATTTTAATACAGTTTTAAAAATGTAGGTTTCATCATCCATCCATCCATCCATCCATCCATTTTTTTTTTGGGTAAATGATTTGTGGACGATTTAAAAGCCACTGATCAATAATCCTTACTTGCACAAAACTGCATTGAAATGGTTGTGTTATGATGGGTCTCTGAGTCTAAACCCACATGCAGAACACCACAGGAAACGGAGTAAAAGATTAACAGTTTATTTGAGAGAAACACACAAGAGTATGAATGAACAGGTTCTGGTACTGGTCCGGGACTGGAATCACAGAGTAATCTGCAGAGATGGATAGTTTGGTTAGCCATGCAGCGGTGATGACTTGTCAGGGGTTTGATTCTGGTTTGTACCTGATGAGGTTCAGACTGATCGATGGAGAGAGGGAACCGGTTGGGTCCAGAGACTGTGAATTCAGCAGAGAGCTCAGCAGCAGCAGCGTCTAGCTTCAGGCTAACTAGGTTCAGACCTTGAGTTGATTTCCTAGTCCTCCCTTGAGAACTAGCTGGGGAATTCAGACTGATAGTCTGCAGGTTTGGCTTCCTTGGGCAGGCAGGCTTCCAAGCACAAGCTCCTCCAGAGCTACAGACTTCAGTTGGGCTTTCCTGTGAGCAGAGAACACAGGAGGAGGTCTCCTGATGGGCTGATGATCCTCAGGTGTGCTGGAGGCTCCAGCCCAGGACACCCAGGACGCTCTCTGCTGGAGACAGGTGGCAGATCTCCAGATCCCAACAGGTTGCAGGAGCATTTCAATGTTTAACCTCAGAGGACCAGCAGCCAGAAAGCAATCTGTCAGAAGCAAACCCTGGAAAAACAACAGGATGTTTTTACTGGTCTGCAAATCCAGACACAATCCAGAGAAATTGTATTTTTCCTCTACGAATGTACGCCGATTGTAAAAGACTGCTTGGTTATCAAGTTTAGGATACAACGTATTTCACAAAAATGTAAACTTGTTATTAATCAAACTGGGGAAAAAATAGGTTTAGAATGTGCGTAGGTACGTTAATGAAATCACTAGAGACGCATAAACAGAAACATGCAAACATAAATCCATTCATTTTATTTGAATACTGGTGATTGGATCATACCCTCAGGTTTTCCTTTTTGATGTTGGTTCCATTCGACTGGGAGGGTGTGTAAGATGGGATTGTTTTTAGGATGCAGCACTTCTACAGGAAACATCAGCGGGACATGGAATTCATCTTAACACAGCATATCAACCAAGCATATGGCTTTTATTATGACTTGGATGGAAACGATTGCTGTAGATCTTTGACAGTGAAAACTGTCCATGACAGCTGTCCCTGGTCCTGTTCACAAACTGCTTCCATGTGTTTTTTTTACTCTTACCAAATTTCTCTGACATCCATGCAATGCTCTAACAATCTTTGCACAGACTATAACTACAAGCCTTTGAAGAATGAAAATATTTAATAATAGGAAAATAAAACAGAGAAAAAATAAAAACTCAAACTTTTTTTTAATAAACTGTATGAACTGATGTCTTATAGAGCTGTTTACATGTCCCTGGTATTAATTTGACAATTTACTGCACATTTTTTAATGCTTTTTTCTCTTTTGTCTAAAACTGCCTGTTTGGCGCCCTCGTCAGGTTAGAAACGGGTCACTGCATCAGGTTTCTGTTGTTGGCTTAGTGAGGATGTGATGTAATTGTGCACGTAGTCATTAAATGTAAACATAGTTACTGAATGTGATGATAAATATCCCATCCATCCATCATCCATCCATCCATCCATCCATCCATCCATCCATCCATCCATCCATCCATCATCCATCCATCATCCATCCATCCATCCATCCATCCATCCATCCATCCATCCATCCATCATCCATCCATCCATCCATCCATCATCCATCCATCCATCCATCATCCATCCATCCATCCATCCATCCATCCATCCATCCATCCATCCATCCATCCATCCATCCATCCATCCATCCATCCATCCATCCATCCATCCATCCATCCATCCATCCATCCATCCATCCATCCATCCATCATCATCCATCCATCCATCCATCCATCCATCATCCATCCATCCATCCATCCATCCATCCATCCATCCATCCATCCATCCATCCATCCATCCATCCATCCATCATCCATCCATCATCCATCCATCCATCCATCCATCCATCCATCCATCCATCCATCCATCCATCCATCCATCCATCCATCATCCATCCATCCATCCATCCATCCATCATCCATCATCCATCCATCCATCCATCCATCCATCCATCCATCCATCATCCATCCATCCATCCATCCATCCATCATCCATCCATCCATCCATCCATCCATCCATCCATCCATCATCCATCCATCCATCCATCCATCCATCCATCCATCCATCCATCCATCATCCATCCATCCATCCATCATCCATCCATCCATCCATCCATCATCCATCCATCCATCCATCCATCCATCATCCATCCATCCATCCATCCATCCATCCATCATCCATCCATCCATCCATCCATCATCCATCCATCCATCCATCCATCCATCCATCCATCATCCATCCATCCATCCATCCATCCATCCATCCATCGATCCATCATCCATCCATCCATCCATCAATCCATCCATCCATCGATCCATCATCCATCCATCCATCCATCCATCCATCAATCCATCCATCCATCGATCCATCATCCATCCATCCATCATCATCCATCCATCATCCATCCATCATCCATCCATCCATCGATCCATCATCCATCCATCCATCCATCCATCCATCCATCCATCCATCATCCATCCATCCATCCATCCATCATCCATCCATCCATCCATCCATCATCCATCCATCCATCCATCCATCCATCCATCATCCATCCATCCATCCATCCATCCATCCATCATCCATCCATCCATCCATCCATCCATCCATCCATCCATCCATCCATCCATCCATCCATCCATCCATCCCAAACAATGTCCACATGTATAACGTTTAAAACAATTTCTTAATATATATATTTTTATCTCTGTTTCTGCAGATGAAGAGACCTGACTATGGAAATATAGCCTTAAAAATTGCAGGCAAAATCTTGGTTAGTCTTCATAGCTGTTGAACACCTGCAGCAAATATTTAAGCTAAAATTAGCTTGCATTTTGCTGGTGGACAGAAATCCTCTACTATTCCAATCGAAAAATACAAACAAAATGTTACATTTTCTTCTCCTTAGCCGTGATGTGAATAGTCCGTCAGTTGGAAAACAAAACATCCTGCACACTACTGAGGCATCTTCTGCTATTTTGGTTTAGCCACTCAATGGCTGGCAGCCTTGCAGGGTCTAATACATCACAACTGTGAAACATGGTGGTGATAGCATAATGCTAAACCCTCTAAAGGTTTATAGGTGACTCTACAATGGGGAAAAAACGGTCTAAATTAACTACAAAAAAACTACAATTTTCTTAAACTAAGTATATTTGCCTTTAATCTGAGAAGAGAAATAATATAAGTCCCTAATGGATTGAGCATGTTTTGCCTTAAACTATGATGATTAAATATCATGGACTTCATATAACAGAGTTGCTTTTTGTTATTTAATAATGTCAATAAAAATTGTACTCAATTGCCAAATCATCTTACCTGCTCAAATCACGAGAAAATTATTTTATTTGAAGAAATATGCCTTTCTTAGATTTTTGTTTTTGAAAATGTTTACTTGCAGGCTGAATAAACAATGTACTCCACACTTTTCAGATTTTTATCCCCCCCTCCCACCAAATCAAAAAGCATGTTTCAATTTTCTCCCACTTCACAGTTGGGCACTGCATTGCTATTTTGATGATACTGTAATAAATAATGAAAAAGTTCAACAGGTACTGTGGTCTTTTCCAAGGCACTGTAATACAAGTGTTTTTGAACATACTGGCTGAGCGTTTGAGCAAAACAGAAAAAAGGAAACCCAATAATGCTCAATGCAGCCTGTTTGATAGTTGCTCAAATGTGTCATCATAAAGTGGAGCAGGGAGTGTCAGAGTGTGGATGTGGCCAAGCAGCTGAAAACCCTTAACTACTGAGTTTCTCCTTCACGCTCAGACAAATCCAAGTGCTCACTCTGGGGGAAAAAAAAAAAAAAGAGCAACAGGAGACTCCCACCTCCGTATTTTTTACATGACAGCTCAAAGAACCCAGTGGAGCAGCCTGGCTGAGGCAGGGGGGCGCAGCACAGGCTGTTTACTTCTGCCGTGTCAGTTTCAGCTCACTGTTACAGTCCTTGTGTTTGTGCATAAAAAACAGAACCGCTGGAGCCTCGCTGAAAAGCTGCACCCAGAGCCTGCTGTCTGATTGATCCAGTTGTTCCAGAACTCTCACCACGGCTTCATTGGGTCACATGGATCTGCACCAGGATTTCAGGTGGAAAACCTGCAGTTTTTTCCGGATTAATGCTTCCACCATGAGGATACCTGCACGTATTGGAAACGATACACCAGTATAAACAGCAGACATACAAAAGCTGCAGGTAAATTTGATTTAAATTCTAGTAACTGCTTATTTTTTTGGACAAATATAGGTTTTTTCCACTTTTTAAAACTTTTAATTTAAAGAAAACATGTACTCATCTATTATTAATATATCCAGGTCTTGTTAAGTAGTCTAGTATTTAGTGAAACGTTTAAATCAAGGCAGAGTTAAATGATCTGGGTTCAGAAATTCTTTTTCCAGCTTGATTTCAGAACTGATGTTTGCTAGAAAGGATGGGGGGTGGGGGTGGGGGGAGTCCTAATGAGGAGTTCCCTCATTAGGAGCCAAAGAGGTCACAGGTCAACTCACATGGTCAAGTGGGTGGAAGACTTAAAGACTTTCTGCCAGACTCTGATGGTTTGTGTTCAGGCTGAATGATTTAGTTGAAGAAAAAAGAGGAGATAACGATAAGTGCAGACATTTAAAAGGTTTTCTTTAACATATAACATGAACTAGATGGCACCACAATTTCTCCTTTTGCACTCAGTGTCCAACTCTGTGGAAGGCGCCACCATGCTAGAAGTCAGGTTTTGGACTGTCAGGTAATTTTCTTACTTGCTTTCTGTTTTGCTTTCGATTTCATTTCCTCTTCGCATCATATTGATTCTGCTGCATTACACAGGGTCATTATAGAGCATTTATAATGTGATTACTTCTCTCTTTTGTCTGCAGACTATATCTGGTACTGCTTTGGTCACAACTCCTGCAGTGTCAACAAACAGCAGATCACAGGAAGGTGAGAGAAGTTTGAAACTTACAGGACAATAAATTGCAGGATCCAGGGAGAATGACCTTATACTGTAATGATTTCTTTTTACCACCTTACACTGAAAAAAATTAATGTGTTTTAGACAATTATATTGCATAAAATTAATTCAATTGATACAGTGAAAAATAGTCTTAGCTATTCTATGACCTCTACAGCCATTAGGAAGACAGCGAACAGTCACTAGCTGCTCTACAGTGAGGACAAATCTCCAAAGCTCATTGCTAAGCAGGCTGAGTGGAAGGAAAAAAAGTGTGTTTAACAAATGGGCACAAGTTAAATGTGTGACAACAGACATATAAGAATGCAAAGCATATCCCACTCAACAGCTTAGTCTCATCTGGACTTCACTGGATCCTGGCTTGATTTCCTGCTTTTAGATGAAGATGAATTCAGCATTTGATTTTAACACCAAACTCCAAGAGTCCCAGGAACAGTGGAAATGAGAAGTCTGGAGAGGCGCTAATGATTGGGGAAGCCATGTCATCTTCTGGTGCTGGTCCGCTGTAGCGCAGCCATCTACCTGGAAATTGTAGTGCACTTTATGCTTCCCTCTCCTGACAAGCTTTATGAAGAGGCTGCTTTTATGTTCCAGCTGGAATGATTACTGAGCCCCACTGCCAAAAGTACCAGTACCTGGTTTAATAACCATGGTATCACCAAGTCTGTTTGGCCTACACATTTTGCCTGATCTAATCCCTGCAGTGAATCATACATTTATGGGGTTTTCTCAAAGTGAAGGTTAGACATTAGAGCCAAATAAGCTAAAGGCTGCAGGTAAAGAGACCCAGGCTTCTCTAACACATCAGCACTGGCACTCTGCTGTAATCCAGCAACTCAGGTAAAAGGACTCCCAATCAAGTACCGGGTTTCTTTATTACAAAATTCAAAGACACATCCCTCAGAAGGTCAATGGTAGTAAAACAATAATAAAAAGTAGCTGGATAATAATCACCTTGCAAGTAAGACGAATTGTTGTGAGATTTTTGAATTCACAAACTCCTTAAAATACATCTAGCCAGAAACTAACATATGCATTAGCCTCGATAGAGAAATGTTTCAGAGCAATGAAGTGACATGTATGATTCCAACATGTCAACCAGGAGCGAAAGGCTGAAGTAAAACAAAGATGGCTGCGCTGGTTTTAGATGGAATACCCTCCATTTCTTTTTAACAAACGAACAAATGTACATGCTTTTCTTTGTGGATAGGAAAGATGTTTGTTCATTCCTCCTGACCAGATTTTGGTAAAAGTTTGATTCATCAGTGCTAGTTATGAAACAAATCAAGAATGTGATGTGTCTCAGCTGATTCTGCTGCTGTGATTGGCTAGAAGCTTGACATGGAAGGCTTGTGCCACTTGGTGGCCTTTTGAGAACACTTTCCACAACAGCCTTAAAACATTGACACTGTATATAATCACCCTGGTTAAGTGAACAGTATTAAGGAAAATAGTAAGAGTTTTTACTTTCTCTACCTGGATTATCCACCTCTAAATACAGGACACTTGAAATATATCACACTCTGTGTATTCAATCCCTTTTTGAAGCAAATGGCTCAAATAAATTACATTTTGAGTTATATTGAATGCAGCAGCATATGATGCTACCTTTGAAATAATTGTCTCACATTTACTCTCTATAAGAGTACCTACTGGGAAAAACTCATTCAGTTCATAACCTTTGATCTTGTGGTGAGGAGTAGTGAAACAGAGAAGGCGGATATTGGCTGTCAGCAAACCATTTCTTGAACCCTCCAGGAACCAGATGAACATGGAAGAAGTCCGGGTTTGTATCTCTGTGACGTGTGGATAGCCCCTTCAGTTAGCTGTTGGAAAGCAGTTTTTGTGAGGAAACTCCATGAGCTTCCCCTCAGAGTCCAGCTGTGTGACCTGAGGCTGACCCGGAGATGACAGTGGCATTGAGTTGAAGCAGTAAAGAAGCCTGGGGCGGGGAGTTTTGAGGTCCTGCTCAATGGTTACCCGAGCTGACTGACACCCGAGGAGCTCACTGCCAACTCCCCCTGCTGCTCTGGCATGCTCTCTCTCCATCCAATAAAAGTCACCAGTAGCTGAGTTTTTTCTGTGGCCATGTATTTACCCAGGGAGGGGGATGTAAAAAGAGACAAAGTGCTTCTTAAAAGCAAGATTTCTACTCAGAATGCTGGTTTGGCACAGGGTTGCTCAAACAGTGAGCGCAGTGATCACTGTTGGCTCAGTTGAATAGAAGACTAGAGTCAACAGCGAGCTATTCAGGTAGCCAATCAGGGATCGGCCACTAACAGATGCTGGATACCCAGGCAAATCAGGGTTTTATTACAGTGAACAGAGGTCTGCTTCATGAACAGAGGTAGATGGGCGGAAGATCTGGATATTCATGGTGAGGAGATGAGGTCACTGACTTGAGCTGTTTTCCAGTGAGAGATCTGCAGAGATTAAAGAGCTGTTGATGAATGCTTCCCATCAGTACTTGGCCTCCACATCAAATGGTGCTGTTCCACTTTCCCGCATCTAGCTGCAACCACTAATCTTCAGTTTTGTTGCCTCCATACAGGTCCCTCAGCGGACAAAGTCTCAACAGGAGTTAAGGGCATCGTATGGGGAAATTCGGGGTGCCTGGGGCACCTGGGGCCCCTGGTCAGCCTGCTCCCGGACATGTGGGAAAGGAGTACAGGAACAGATGAGGCCCTGTCTGCCGGTTTACACTCAGTTCCTCTCCAGAGGAGCTGCCGTTCTGCCCCAGCAACCAGGCCGTGTCATCTCAGCTTTGAAGCCCGCTGCCGCTCCACGGCACAGTGGAGTCAGAGCCTTCAACACAAGCAGCGGGGGAGAGGCAAGGAGGGAGAAACAGAGCAGGCTAGGCCAACGCAGGTAGCTAAACAATTCAAGTTATGTTTACATGTATAAATGGAATGGAAGAAAATAGTTCTTCTTTAATAAAGAAAATCAGGGGTCCTTCAACACTGATCCCCAGGGCCCACTTTTCGGTGTGTTTGTTTTTGTTTTTTCTCTTTTAGCACACACCTGCCCTAAATGAATGAGAGATGAACAGATTTCTGCAACCAGCATAAAAGTTGGAAATTTATGCCATTTGTGACATAGTTTTAAAGATAAAAATACTAATCTAATCTTTATTAACCTTGTTTATATTGAAAAATAAATCAAGTAAAGATAAAGACAACTGCCTTCAGATCAATGCCACCTAAAAATGTAATAAATTCCTTCTGTGCATTTAAATCTTTTCAGAGATACAGCTTTTAGTAAAGGTCAGACTTTGAGAAAATTGTGAAGAAGTTCAAAGCACTGTTAACTTCTCCATCTGTTGTCTATAATCACTTATTCCTGCAGAGTGACAGGGGGTCTGGTGCCTTTCTCCAGCTATCATTCAGCAGAGTAAACACCGGTCAGATCACAGATCTACAGTAAAAATTTAACTCAAGAGCCTGGTTGATCCCAGGTTTAAACATTTTATGGAAGAATGGGAAAAGTGAAAGTTTCCCTGCAGACCTATAAAGAGGAAGACATCCATCTGAAATGACCCGAGCATGTAGAGCTTTAATCAGCTTTAATTGAGAGATCCACTTTATTGGTAATACACAATAGTAGGCATATCATCTGTCCAGTAATACCATTTTTGAAATGCAGAAATAATTAGAGTTCACCCTCACTTTATTGAATAACACATTTATGTTTGAATGAGTTTTTTATATAGTCCAGACAAATGGGTGTGCAGTATACACTATATTGCCAAAAGTATTTGCTCACCTGCCTTGACTCACATATGAGCTTAAGTGACATCCCGTTCCTAATCCATAGGGTTCAATATGACGTCGGTCCACCCTTTGCAGCTAGAACAGCTTCAACTCTTCTGGGAAGGCTGTCCACAAGGTTTAGGAGTGTGTTTATGGGAATTTTTGACCATTCTTCCAGAAGCGCATTTGTGAGGTCGCACACTGATGTTGGACGAGAAGGCCTGGCTCTCAGTCTCCGCTCTAATTCATCCCAAAGGTGTTCTATCGGGTTGAGGTCAGGACTCTGTGCAGGCCAGTCAAGTTCATCCACACCAGACTCTGTCATCCATGTCTTTATGGACCTTGCTTTGTGCACTGGTGCACAGTCATGTTGGAAGAGGAAGGGGCCAGCTCCAAACTGTTCCCACAAAGTTGGGAGCATGGAATTGTCCAAAATGTCTTGGTATGCTGAAGCATTCAGAGTTCCTTTCACTGGAACTAAGGGGCCAAGCCCAGCTCCTGAAAAACAACCCCACACCATAATCCCCCCTCCACCAAACTTTACACTTGGCACAATGCAGTCAGACAAGTACCGTTCTCCTGGCAACCGCCAAACCCAGACCCGTCCATCAGATTGCCAGATGGAGAAGCGCGATTCGTCACTCCAGAGAACGCGTCTCCACTGCTCTAGAGTCCAGTGGCGGCGTGCTTTACACCACCGCATCCGACGCTTTGCATTGCACTTGGTGATGTATGGCTTGGATGCAGCTGCTCGACCATGGAAACCCATTCCATGAAGCTCTCTGCGCACTGTTCTTGAGCTAATCTGAAGGCCACATGAAGTTTGGAGGTCTGTAGTGATTGACTCTGCAGAAAGTTGGCGACCTCTTCGCACTATGCGCGTCAGCATCCGCTGACCCCGCTCCGTCAGTTTACGTGGCCTACCACTTCGTGGCTGAGTTGCTGTCGTTCCCAAACACTTCCATTTTCTTATAATACAGCTGACAGTTGACTGTGGAATATTTAGGAGCGAGGAAATTTCACGACTGGATTTGTTGCACAGGTGGCATCCTATCACAGTTCCACGCTGGAATTCACTGAGCTCCTGAGAGCGACCCATTCTTTCACAAATGTTTGTAAAAACAGTCTGCATGCCTAGGTGCTTGAATTTATACACCTGTGGCCATGGAAGTGATTGGAACACCTGATTCCAATAATTTGGATGGGTGAGCAAATACTTTTGGCAATATAGTGTAAGTGTAAAATATCTTGACTTGAATATTGTGGCATAGCTCTGCTTTGTTTTTAGAAAATATAAATATAAAAAATATAACCGCGGATTTCTGGGGGACAGTGATTGGCCTACATGTTATTAACGCTGGCGTATCATAAATAATAAATTATGAACGGTTTAGTTTGTGCCTTCAACTCGGTGCCCATAGGAAGACGTTACTTGGCTGACGGAATATCTGCGGAACAGCTCCAAATGACACAAAACTAATATGGGTGAGTAGAACATGATGTCATAACATAAAAAAAAAATCAAGGGGCCAATTTAAAAAACCCTGTGTTATCCTTTAAGTGGATTGCTTCACCCAGTTTAAAATCTGTATAAAAAATCTTTAATCGATTAATCAATCTTAAAAATAATCAACAGATCGATTAACTAAATAATTGTTAGTTGCGGCCCTAATTATGATTTGTTTTTCTTTTAAAGCCGTCCTTTTCTCCAAAACTCATTTAAAAAGGGTCCTGCACCGCTTTAATACCTGATTTCATTTAAACAAGCTAACTTAGTAGATCACCAGCAACATGGCTGCTCTTCGTACGAGGATGTTTTTGTTTGCAGAGGCAATTTTCCGCTCATACTTGGATCTTAATAGATCAGATAAATAAGATATGTCTATGATTTTCTCTCTCTCTCTTAGCTCTATCAGTGACAGCTTCTGAGAATATCAAATATTAATTATCTTAGAAAGTTTTCTTTTCTTTAACTTCCCTTTTCCATCTACTCTAAGCAAGCTGTCTGAAACGTCAAGCTCTTTTAGCCGTTGGCGTTTTGAAGCTCGTGTCTTTGCTGAGATGTGTCCTGTTGCTTAGCAGCCTGGACTAGAAGTGACTCTGGTGCCATCGCTGGGGGTCATCTGACTTCCTTCCAGTGCAAAGCCAGTCTTTCACAGTTACAATCAAAAGCTTGGCCCGTGTTTGGCAGCTTTGTGACCTCCTTCCTGTTGTGTTCACCATTCAACAAATAATCTGACAGCTGAGGGTTGGAGTGGGGGGGTATGTTGAACTCCATGTACAAAAAAAGAAAGAGCACTCTAGATTTTTAGCAGGGACTTAGTACTGGTGTTTGCTTTACAATCTACATTTGTGCTTACAGGAGGATCAGCCACATCGTCCCAGGAAACTATGGCTACGGACGAGCGCCTCATATTGCTTCACACCAAGTGGATTCAGCCCGAGAGTCAGATTCCCCTCGCCTCCACAGACACAGACGCTCGGCTGCAGCCACTTCCTTCCAGCCCAATTCTAGGGGACACAACAACCTCGATACTCCCAATAAGCTTCATCCCTTTAGCAGGCAGTATGTGCATCCCAGGACACACCATTCCAGGCACAATCAAGTCTGGGCCCCCCTCTACCAGCCTGCCTCAGCTAACCAGGCTGGGGTCCAGGCCGGCAGCCCGACCCCCAGCCACCAGCTGCATAAAGAGAGACCCTACAGCCCACTGCCTTCCTCCCACTGTACGGGGGAGCATGCTCACTACAGGATCTGCAACAGTAACGTATGAAAGTCTGCTCTCTTGCAATAGCAAGAGATATAGGTATAGCAACAGGAGCCCACTTATACTGCAGCATTATTTGGTTCTTTAAAGTCTGCTGGTCACCTTTTAGAACATTTGACAGTTAAAAATGTTTTATTTTTTAATTATTATCATTATTATTATTATTATTATTATTATTATTATTATTATTATTATTATTATTAGGGTTTTTAAAAATCCAGAGGAAAGACCTGCCAGAAAAATACGTTTCTAGACACAAAACATCCTGTGGCTTGAATTCAGGAGTATATTAGTGTATCATCAAAAAAACAACAGAAAACTGTTAACTGTTTTTCTGGTGTTGACATTACCTTTGTAATGATCAAGTGTAAAACAGATACGGGTTTTTCAAAAGTATTTATACCCACAAACAATTGTATTTATCTGACTGACCAACTCAAACTAGTGCATAATAAAGCAGATACGGTTTAAAATGGTTCTGATGAGATGGACACTGCCAACCAGTTGGCTGGTTACAATAACCCTAACACTTCACACCTCATTATTATATAGATGATACTTTGCTGAACTACAGTTGGTAGCTAAACCTATTATTCAGATAATAGAGGTTTTTTATACATACGCATATGAGCAGAATAGTTCAAGGGATTATTATTATTGTGCTAACCCACCATTGGCCATTACTACATGAACTGGATATTTTCTGTTAGATCTGTGTATCACACTCAGAGTAAAATAAATGTGTTCTGTATCCTCTGAACTGAAACTTAAGTAGTTGGAGGGATGAAATCTCTGCTTGTGAACCTTTGGGTTCTCCATAGCTAATACAGCCACTGTTACAACCATAACAACAACAACAAATACGGAAACTTTTCTTGCTCTGAAAACTTACAAGCAGCACCTGAACGACCGATCTACACTGGAAAAATCTAAATCTAGATAAGTCATTATTTCTTAAAATAATTGCATTTGTTCTTGAATTTAGAAGGTAAAAGACATATTTTGCCAATGGAACAAGAACATTTACATTTAAAATAAGAAAACACAATTACATTGTCTTATTTCAAGTGCATTTTATCTAAATACCTTTTTCTAAGAGTAAAAATACTTATTCAAATGGCAAATCATCTGATTTACCTACTCAAATTAAGGGTAAATTCACTTATTTTGAGAAATTTTTACTTATTTCTAGATCGTTTTTCCAGTGTAATGCCTTGAGATGGTAAAGACCAGCTGGACACTGTTCAACTAGGAAAGTTTAACTGCATTTAAAGCTAGTGCTTAGTGTAAGGGATGCATTCTAGGCAATGAGTCGATGCAATCAGCTGGTTTTCCTTAGATAGAAAACTTTGAATCAATTTGACTGGATGATCTGGTGAACTGTAAAGTGCCTTGAGATGACATGTGTTGTGAATTGGCGCCATAGAAATAAATTGATTTGAAATTGAAGTGGAATCCACTTTAAATGCGTAGAATCAGAAGAATCTGAAGTCTTTATTTGTCATTGTTCGTCAAGGGTACAAAACAATATAAAACAAAACAGTGAGGGCCAATAATGCAATAAAAAGAAAATAAATATGATTAAAAAAAAGGACTGCACTGCAAAAAATCTAAATCTAGATAAGTCATTTTTTCTAAAAATAAGTGCATTTGTTCTTGAATTGAGTAGGTAAAAAGATACATTTTGCCAATGGAACAAGACAATTTACATTTAAAATAAGAAAACACAGTTGAATTCTCTTATTTCAAGTGCATATTATCTAATTATCTTATTTTAAGAGTAAAAATGCTCATTCCATTGGCAAACTATCTAATTTACCTACTCAAATTAAGGGTGAAAACACTTAATTTAAGAAATTTGTACTTATTTCTAACTCGTTTTTGCAGTGTGTATAGTTATAGAAGAAAAATATATTTGCACAGAGATTGCGGTGTTGCACATGAGAATATTGGGCTTATACAGTATTGCAGAGATGACAGAATGTATTGAGTTAATGTATTGAATGTGTTGAGTTAATCACACTTTTCATTATCTTACAGTGTAGGCATTCAGGGCAACGATGTTACGTTCACCCTGGACAGGACATATTGTTATCTAGATTGTCCTCTAGTCTTTCTTCAGTCTATGGAATCATAAGAAACAGAAAAAAACAATCAGGCCAAACGGTTTGGGGCTGACTTGAGAATTGTTCATTAATAAACTAGCAGAGAAACCTTGCTAAAAGACGAAGCAGCCATCTGTGAAAAGTCGATTTCCAGTCAGTCTCAAAACCTCTGTGTATTTAAATGAGTGAACAATGTCTCAGTTTTCTCTTTGTTGAATGATGACATGTTTGTTGGATCAGAGCGAAAGCTGAATAGAGGATTGTTCAGAGACTTCAGGGAGGTCTGGTTCCGCTAAAATGGCTGAAGGCTGAACCATCTGTCAGAGCGTGGCACTGAGGCTGTTAGTTTTTGCTGATGGTTTTTACATGTTTAGGCAGACATCTTCATCTTAACTAAGTGCTTGTTTGCATTTTCTCTTGTTCCTCCACAGGATTGTCCTGCACCCAGTAAAGACATCAGATCGCTGCAGTGTTCTTCCTACAACAACCAGCCCTTTATGGGCAGACTCTACAAGTGGGAGCCTTTTAACGAAGGTAGGTTTAATACCTACAGTAAGAGTGATACGCTGTGATCAGCAAAAGCAAGGCTCAGTGCTCGCCTTATGGAGTAAACTTTCTTCCATAATAACTGCAAACAAACAGCATGGAAATCATTTTTTACATAATTATGTAATTATTTAATTTTTATTATATCTAACTTAAATTTGATTGTTAAAAATTTAAATGTTACTTAAGTTTTACTTTTCACTTTTTTTCAAATTCCTCTTTCTCAGATTGACTTTTCTAAATTGCATTCTTTTGAAATTGTGTCAGATCAGTTCTCTTCACTTGTGGGGGCAGCTTTCCTCTGGAGTGAAGGGCAAAGACAGATTTCGGTTTGTCTGCCTGAACACCTGCAACAACATTTTTCTGTTCAAGAGCAAGTTTTTGTAACAGGCTTGGAATTAAGAGATTGCGAAAATAAGAATAAAAAGCCGTAAAGAGCATTTTTATTTTAAAAAGCTTTGAAAAATAAAAATTGAACAAATAAAAAGAAAAATCTGAGAAAAAAGACTTTTTTTAAGAGTCTAGCATGTTTGGAGTGCATAGTTGAAGTCAGGCACCCTGATTCTCCAACCTGAGCCGTGGATCTCTGCAGCTCCTCCAAATGCATTTTGAGCTGCTTCTGGGCAGATATTTAAGTTATTATGGAGGAATTTTGCGAATTTTTTAAAAGACCCGCCCTCTCCAGTAAAAAAAAAAGAAGTAAATGCACATTCCTGTAAATGCTCCCGAGAGAGAATGTCTATTAAACGCGTGCGAGAGCATGCACAAGCACATTTCTCCTCGTGCACGCTCTTTTTAAAAGTTGCTGTTCTCATAGCTCATATAAGCTTACCATGCCCAAACGTCCGCTCTAACCCCTAAATCCCTCAATCACTATATAGAGGGACTATATAGTGAACTTTATAGTGAACTCAGTTAACTTACCGTCTGGACAGATGATCACTGCTGTTTGCTCCCCATTGGTCATTTTAGGGGAAACTGAGTTTTCAATTCCCAGTTTAAAGATTTCACCCTCTGTGTTTCTGGGTGGTCTGTGTATCAGTCAATAGAAATACTGTCGTTAACATTTATAACATTGAAAGAGGATGAGGGAAACTAATGCAATTTGCAAGACTCAGTCATGGTCTTGTTTCTGTTGTGCTTTACTTTACTCCATGTTTCCTAGATTTATTGGTTTAATTCCCGTTTTGTTGTAATTTCTAGATTTATGGTAGTTATGTTTTTCTGTTGTCCTCTGTTGCCCTCCTGTGTGTCTGTGTGTTCCTTTCCCCTTGGCTCCCTCGTTGTCTCCTCTCACAGCTGCTCCTTGTCAGCTCGTTAGCCCTCCCTTTGTCTCAGTCTGCTATATATACTCTCCCTCTGCTCTCACTCTTTGTTAGTTCCTTGTCTTTGCTGTCCTCCCAGGCTGTTGTCCACCTACCTCGTCTCTCCCTGGCTCCTCGTGTTTGGTTTCCCCAGATGTCTCCATAGTTCTGGTTTGCTTTTCATTATTAGCTGGATTTTTTAATTCCTGCCTTTGTTTACTCTTCTTGCCCCATTAAAACTCCTAGAAATCTCCTCAGCCTCTCTGCCTCTGCATTTGGGTCCTCCAAACCCAACCTTGACAGACTCGGTTTCCCCCCAAAAAGAAAAACAATTGAGAAAATACAATCTGTAAAAAAAAAAATAAAATAAAAAAATTAAATCGGTAAAAGTGAATAAAAAATAGATAAATAAAATCTGGAAAAACATCAAGCTGTAAAAATATAACTTTAAATTTTGGCCTTTTTCAGTGAATGAGAAGTATTTCAAAGTTCCAATCTTTAAAAAGCATTTTCTACAAATCTGCTTTTTGTAAACATGTTCTTTGCTTTCAGTAATATTGAAATAAATGACTTTCCATACTGATTGGGTGTACTGAAATGGTGATTGTTTACATTTTAGATGATGGCGTCAGATTAAAATTAGATAAGCAAAGTAAATAGCCAACTTTTTCAGGATTTCAGGAAATAATATATCCACTTTCCAAATTTCACCAGTAATGAATAGTCGAAACGAAAATACGTTAAAGTGTGGGGTTGTAATATGTCAGAACACAATGAAGATGATTATTGTGAACAATAGTTACAGTCATTAAAATCAAACTGGCCATTGAGGATATTGTAAATTATTTCTTTTGCACATTTATCTCTTTTTATAAAGTTTAAGGAATAAGTTAAATTTTTTTTACATTGCTTTCTATAAAACACAGCATTTTTTATTAACCTCTCTCCCCATGAGAAAAGAATAAACACAACAAAATCGATACTTATATACTGTAATGTTCCCAGTCATACAGTTTGATTTATTCACAGTTTTTTTTGTTTTGTTTTTTTGTTAAGACATTTCCTGAAACCATCTTTGATCTCAAAGCACATAAATGATCCATGCTTCTTGGTCTCCTTTCAGTTCCTGAGGGGCAGCACTGTGAGCTAAACTGCCGGGCCACTGGCTTCAGATTCTATGTGCGTCAGTCAGAGAGGGTGATTGATGGGACTCCATGTGGACAGAATGAAACGGACATGTGTGTGGCGGGACGATGTACGGTAAGCACTCCGAGACTGTGACCTTATGACCTGCTTCCTCTCTCTTTTCCGGTGATGTTGGTTAAAATGGATCTACTTAAAATCAGCCATCATAATCCTGCAAAAAAAAAACCAAAAAACTGTTTATTGTCTGTGAGCTTTATATATATCATGTTATTAGTGCTTATTTTGTTCTCTGAATACTTATAACTCTTTTGACTTCTTTTTATTTTCTATTCTATCTAAAATGAAGATGACATTAAAATTTAATTTCATGGGCTTTTGAATGTAATGATGGTGGTGAACAGAAGAAGGCAGTAGAGCATAACAGTACCCCTCTGTTTTCCTATCAGTGATGGGGAATGACTCCTCTGGCTGGCTTTTCATTTATTGTTGTGGATTTTTCTCCACAGCTCCTCTGCTGTGGGTTTAAAAGTAAGAAAAGTGTTGGAGAAGGAGCTCAATCCTGTCTGATCACAGCCTAGACCTCCCTCTGTGAACTCTGTGTTTCTCATGCATTATAATCCCACATAAATCCTGGCATTGCTAAGATTATATGAGGCTAGTTAGATCTTTAATCCCTGGCTTCTGCTTTAATAACGTTTCCACTGCTATACAGCTGGTTATTCTTCAGAAGGATTGGGTTGATTTCTTGTGAATATTGGAGATAGAGCTGAAAAGTTTTAGATTCCCTGTAGATGTTAATTTATTTGGCTGGGGGTATACTATTTATTTGCAGCTTGTTTTAGCTCATAATCCAAGATTTAACCTCAAAAATTGTTTTATGATGAAGGTTTTGTTGTTTTACTCTTCAAGTTTAAGTGTCCACCTTCTCCAGGTCTGGTACAAACCAGAAGTACAGAGTACATATATGTTGATTAGCTTTATTAGTTGAATTTCAAAGAGTTTTTGGGTTTTGCTCTTTTCCCAAAAATGTAAACAGTCTGTAGATATATTCAGTGAAACAACGATCTAAGAATGAATTCCAACTAAAAGTGAAAAAAACCTGTGATAAGAATGTCTATTTTAAACCCTTTAGTTGTATTCATGATTTATTTAACGCGAAAAAAAACAATCTCTGTTTCACAAAGTTACTGGGTAAAGACAGCGGTACGTTCTAAACAGCAATCACAACAATAAACCCCATTTACAGTAAACAGCATTTCACAAGTGCTGTTAGGTAAAACATTTTCTGCTCTGTACCTCAGGCCATTTTCCAAACAAGTCTCTGGTGGGCTGTGGCATAAATAATGCCTTATGTTATCCAGGCTATGTGCAGAACCTTAGTAGAGAAACAAACAAAATGTATTATAATGATTGCAGCCCTAAAGTCTTATAGGATCTGACCCAGACATGGTCTCACATGTTAGTCAGTTTCGTTCAGATGTCACCTAGTTTGTAAATGATGGATATTTGTTAGAGAACATAAGTGAACAGAAAGCTACACCAGGGAGCATAGCATATAGGTCTGGGATGGAAATATAAGGGTTTAAAAAATGTCCAGTAGTGTGTTATGGCTAAAGAGTTGCTCTTCTAGTACCCCACCCTGGTTGAATGCAATGGCTTTCTGGTTAAATGATGGTGCTCTGTTTGCTTTTTTATTTTATTCTTTTGTTTTACTCCACTGGTTTTGCTTAATTTGTTAGTAAACTGAAATGTTTTGTACATTTGCTGTAATGAGATGTGACAAGGGTGCAATATTGCTGAGAAGTGAACAAAAGAGGATTAGTTTGAGGGATAGAACATTGTTCATTGAAGCTAGAGCTAAAGCCTCTGAAGCTGCCAGGTTTAAGGACATACAAGTAAGCACTGCCAGCAGATGCTGACAGCGAACATAGATGTTTGTGTCTGTTGATCGTGCCTGGTGCAAAAAATCTTTACAGGCTCCAAAGGGATTAAGCAAACACTATCAGGACAAATGATTGGAACACATAATTGTGTTTATTTTCCAAAACAATGTCTGAGGCATCGTACAAGTGTTTGTACTTCCCAACCGTGGTTATCCATTGTTGTTATTTCTCCTTGGTTTTTAAAAATGGCGTAACCCGGCATTGAATCGAGAAGGACGGAAAGGCATACCAAGGACCAATCACAGCTGCTTTTTGTCTGCGTACTTCCACTTGAGGCACAGAGACAGATATGACGGTTGCAGAGGCTATGCGTCAGAAGTATAAATTGGCCTTAAGGGTGAAGAGATGCTCTGCACAGGCATTCAGGACTCTGGGATTGACACCTTCAGGGCCTGATGACTTATTTTGATTCAGTCTCTCCAGTTACCTCTTTATTTGACTTCTGGGTGAAAGGTGGAGGGAGCAGCACCATCCTCTGATCTGACTGACAAACTAATAGAAGCAGGAGATTCAGTGGCAGAGGAGGGCAGGATGTTCATGTAACTGTGGGCAGGAAAGAAAAGGATGCTGAGCTTGTTATGAATTGAACCTGTTGAAGAATGTGTTCAGTTCATTGGTTCTGTCCAGACTTCCATCCTTCTGATTGAAGCCCGTGATCTCCTTCATCCCTGACCAAATATCTCTGATATTGTTCTGCTGGAGCTTTCCTTCCATCTTCATCCTGTATGCCTCCTTGCTCACCCTTATTTTGATTTAAAATAGCTTTAATAACTCACTGTTTCCCTTCATAAACACTTTTTTCTTACACATAGCACATGGCCACCTTTAAAAAACTTTTATATTCAAGCATGTTAACAACTCATTAAGCTAAATAAGTTTTAAAAAGTCTTGGAATGGATGCAGCTGTTCATGTTGGTCTATCACATAAAGGCTTAATAGAACACATTGAAGCTTGAGGCAACTGTATATCGAGACAAAGTCGTATAAAATGAAGGGGTGTTAATACTTTTACTGAATGTGTGCATACTGGAGTCCTTAGTGAGGCAGTGACAGCGTCCTGTGGGAGTGAGTGTTTCAGACAAACAGCAAAATAAAGGTTCCTTTATAGTGGCGCTTTCATCCATCCTTGACCTTACTCCTCTAACGCCAAGTGAGCGAATATGAGAAGGGTGTTTGTATGTTTAAAGGCCGATCGCTGAACCCACAGTCCTTACTGCTGTCGATGTTTGGCCTATCTAAAATCTAAAATCTATCTGGCCTGAACTGTAACACACTCAGTTGTGGACTTCCAGCTCCACACAGCGTGGGAGGGAATGATGAAATAACAGGAAATGGGATATGAAGGCTAAACGTGCAATATTGCTGTGGATAGAGTAGTCTTTAGGTATTAACGCTCTCTCGTGATTTCTGTTACAAGGAGATACATGTAGAAAAATGATTGAAGGACTTAGTTGAAGTTTTAATTCCCAGTGATGATGAATAAGAACACATCTAACCTCTCGTTACGCTGATGTTTCAGAAACAGCCCTCCTTTCTGACTGGCATGTTTCCCACGAGCTGGGAAGGAGTTCAGCTCTAAACTGATCAAACAGCCAGTCTCCTTTCCTCTCCTCTTTGACAGCTGCATCTGTTTTGTGCGTTCTCTGCTAATGTGGGCAGGCAGACTTGTTAAAGGAGGGCAGTGCTTTGATATACAGCCTGACTGGCACACACCGTGTTGGAGATAGCTCAATCTTTGCCATGATGAAGCCCAGCGGCTGGCTATTCATCTTTAAACACTGCTTATGTGAAAATGTCGGCAAAGTAGGTCTTCTATCAGTGGCTATCTAGTAAAAATTTTAACAGGTCTCTTTTTTAGTTACCTTTTTAACTAATCCTAAAGTGATGCTTGAACGTTACCAACTCAATCTGATGTTATTTACTTTAGGTTTTTGTAAAAACCAAACCAAGGTTAGAGAAATATGCTTAGATTTAAAAAAAAGAGTGATTTCAATCTCCCTGTTTTCTGGTGAATTTAAATTACCATCATTTTGTATATTTAGTGTTTTTTTTTTAGATGCAATTGTTGAATTACATTCAAAGTAGCAAATGTGTTTTGGATGTATAAAAGAGCAAACTGGCTGTTGCCATAAACTGCGGTAAGATGATGGATATTGATTTTCTCTGATACGTTTCCACCCAAATGGACCAATCTTGATCTACAGCATTAAGGCAAAGACAGATTGGTAGAAATTTAAATCCTGTGCTAAGAAAATAAAACCAGTCAGGACCGTCAGGATAAAGAGATTTTACAGATTGGATACTAAAGTATGTTTTATTATTTTTAATTCTCTTTAAGATTTCACAAACGATACCAGGGCTGCAACTCTCAATTATTGTTTTGTAGTTGATTAATTTAATTACTTTTTCTATTAATTTAAAAAGAAAATTAGATAAGTAACATTTTTAAATAAGTAAATGTTTGGAATTATGAAAGAAATTACTTTTATTACACATTTAGGCAAACAAGAATAGCAAATAAATAATAAATTACACACTTCTATGAATATATATGTCACTAATCAGGGCTTGAACTGCATGTATAGAATCCTGTTATTTAACATATCAGGGAGGTTCTCAGCTCATACTGTAGAATATTTAACTAAAGTCTTCAATGAGATTCAAATGAACACAAAATTTCCTTGTTGATGAAAAACAAAAGTTCAATTCAGACCAACTTCCAAATATTAAAAGGAATAAAGGTAACACCAAGCTGACTTTGAGAGATTGAACTTCCTTAAGCTGCTTCAAAATTAACAATAACAGCATTAGTGATAACATAACTAAGCAACTGTACTAACTAAGAAATATATATTTTTTTAAACAGGCAGTTTAAAACTTAGGTCGTAATTTTTTTTTTTATTCCATCCCCTTTAAATGCTTCACAAAAAGGCCAAAGGGGCTGAGTACGGGTTAGTGAAAGGGACAAAAAAGCTGAGATGAGATTTTAAAAAGACATGCGTCGTGGATTCTTTTTAACTTTTTGAAGATTAATGCATTAACCCTGACAGCACTGTCGCCTTGCAGCGAGACGGTTCTGGGTTCAATTCCTGCCCCCAAAACCTTCATGACTGTTATGTTAATTGGCTTCTCTAAATTGTCCTAAGGTGTGAGTGTGCATGGTTGACTCAGTGTTGCCCTGTGACAGACTGGCGACCTGTTCAAGTTGTACCCCTCCTCTCGCCCATACACTGCTGAAGATAGGCACCGGCCCCACTGCGACCCTGACAAGGACTAAGCGAGCAATGGGTGAATTTTAGCAAATGGCAAAGTTAATAATTAATAATAATCATTGAACTTTATTGATATCACATTGGCGTAATTTACCTCTACATTTAACCCATCTCCTTGGGGAGCAAATTTGTTATATTTATTTTGATAATAGATTGATAACAATTAATTGTCTCAGCACTAATCCAAACTTTTAAAATATGCTGAAATCTATAGTTAAGAATGTAACAAAAATGAAAAGGTAAAAAGTTAAGCATACTTTTACCAGGAACAGTATTTAGAAATGAAATAGAACAATTGAATACGTATCTATCTTTATTTAATGCTCTTTAAACTATTTTAACTTGATCTGGATAAAGTTTCCTGTAGAGTTAATAAATCACTGAATTTAGTTTCCATTTCTTTAAGCTTTGAAGCCGTCAACATTAACATCAGACCAGGAATGCCTCATTTGGTGTTAACTTCCTAATATTCATCAAATTTTTTCTGTTCTCTTGTTTAATATTCAGTGCTGAACTATTTTATTTTGAGTCATAGGATGGCAATATAAAAAAAATGTGGAATACCATGAGGCTAACGCTGCTGTGATCCTTTTTTTCTTGTCATTTATTTTTTTAATTTTTGTTCTTGGATTTTTAAGGAACAGCAATAGGAACTAATAATGGTTAAGTATTATTATTTGTTTCTTTTTATCACAGCTTTTAATAACATATTTGATGCACCCAGAATAAGGTTTATTAAATAATATATGTTTCCTTACAAACTCATATTAATTTTTATTTCATGGAATCTCAGCCCTCTGCCACAGACTCACGGTCAGTAGCTGTGAGACGCTAAAAAATGTGCAATGCTTAGTAACTGCCAATAAACTGCCTTGTGAAAAGTGATTGCATCAGTATTGGCAACAGATTGCAATAACTAACTCCACTGGATTAGAATTTCTCTGAAATTGTTGGTTTCAGACTCAGCGACTAGCTTCATCTTATGGAGTGATTAACTCTTTTTCTTTTGTGTAGAACATACTGTGCTCTGCTCCCATGGATTGTGTCCTCTTAAATAATGGAAATCAAGCTTGGCTGAAGGTTCTTTTTTGCATCTTATTTTACTTTTCATTTTTTCATTGGCTCAATGAACAATATATTGTAGTAGTATTGTGTTAGATTCTGCATGCTAGCTTTTAATTGGACAGTTCTGCTTGCAGTTGTTTGAAGGTTAAAGGTTTCCACTGACTGTGCTTAAACATATCGGTTTGACTCTGCTGCAATGAAAACAACCAGAAAGATTTAAAAAAAAATCACTGATACAAAAATAATTTTTGTTGCATGTTTATTGTAATTTAGATTTATGTAATTTTAAATGCATGTTGATTTAAAATGTATTCTATTGATATGAAATTAATGTTATATGGTTAGAAAAAATTATTTAAAATAAAAGTCTGTTTTTCAGAAACATAAGCATGAAGACAAGAACAGATATAAGCAAAACATGGAACCATATCCACAACAAACGGACATAACAGCGAGTCAATTTTAAAGCATTAACAATCAAAGCATTAGAAAAACCTCAGCACCAAGTACATTATAACCTCAAGGGGAGAGTATTGTGTAAAAATAATCAAATAAGAAAACCTGTCTTCATAGAGGATTACGTTTTTAGCCGCACATAAGTAATAATGACATTCAGCATTTCCACATTTCTTCGTAAAATAAATCACATTAACAATACAACATCTCCTTATTACAGGCTATGTATTTTTGTGAAACACACAAATCACTATGATGCAAGAATTTTGATCATTTTATCTGCTGAGGGGGTACAGAATTCATGTAAATATTTAGTCTTATAATTTCAAAAATCTTTTAATGCTCTCTGTTGTTTGCATGTTGCTAGTGGAGCCGTAGATATTAATATCAGAAGTCCAATCATCCACCCACACACTGAAGGGACTGGAATTGATGGTCTGTAGTCCAGAACATAAACGCAATGAAAGATTTATCCCTAAACAGAGATTTTTTTTAAAGAGAGAAATTAATAAATCATCACCATATCTGTGAAAATAAAAGGGAGATATTTTAAATGTGTTTCTCATGCTGGGACAACATGTTTAAAAAATGAACAGAAACCTGGTCTTTAAGATTAAACCCCGATTTGATTCTTTCAAACATGTCTAGTGCTTTTTAGAATGACGTTGCATTAAATTATACAATATATCTCATTGTTGGAGCCTATTAAGAATTTGATTAAGACATTTACTTTTTGCTAAATTATTAATGTTAAGGATCTAAGGTTGTGTTAATGGTAGAGCTATTGTTTTATTTGTTTATGTATTGGTTTTGCTTTGACCCTCCTCCTTTTCAGTCCGCCTCCTGCTGAGATTAACAAGTAGAAGCAGCTGATGAGGCGGATCTGACTGTTTGTTTGAAGGAGTGAAGAGTGCAACAGTTTTTTCACACACATCGCTTAACGTTTATACTTGAATTTTTTGTAAGTCAACTCTGAGAATATTTCTGTTGTAAAGAAAACTCCCCTTTTTGAAACAAGAAAATTCTCCACGAGTGCTTTTTGTTTTGTGAGTCGAAAATCCTCCTCCTAAGACTACTCTGAAAATTTTTGAACTATTTTGATGCAAGAGTAGCCGTAACACTCATCTTGTTCTCATTAACCCAGTTGGGTATCATTTCATATATTAAGCTCTGTCAAGAGTTTTAATTAGCCGCTGGTTAGCTCAAGTGGTAAGTCACCCGTCCTGCAAACAGGAAGTCTGGGTTTGCATCCCAGCTGAGGGGAATGAGCTGCCAGTGTGGATCCTTAGGCAAGACCATTCACGCTAATACCTGCTTTGGGAACTGCTGGTGGCAGGCAGGAAAGACAGTTGATGGTTGAGCAGGCTGGCGGCAGTTAAAATCAATCAGGTTGTGTCCAGAATCAGAAGCGACGAGAACCTAGTGAGGGCGGGGCGAGTACAGGAACACAGGGAGGTTGCTCGTGCACAAAAGTGCCGGAATGAACCGCATGCAGACATTGAGAGAATCTGGCAGAGACTGACTGTGAGAAGCAGGCATAAGATTGTATGATAAGAGTAAATAGGTCAAAACAGGAGACAGGATGTATGTGATCTAACTATTAGTAACAGAACGGAAAGTGACAAGCAACCAGCCGGCCAAAAAAAAAAACTTAAGTTGCATCACGCGGCAGAATTTAAACTTCTATAATTTTATAAGACTTTGTAATCATTGTTGACTCACTGACCAAGTCTTTGGCAGTGTGTAAAATTATTATATAACTAACTAATAAAAACTAGGCAGATTTAAAGGTATACTATGCAACCGGTGTTGATTTTCCAGCGAGGCTCCCCCCAGAGGGCGAAAGTAAAAGTGCACTGTCGTAAATATGAACAGCTGTTCTCCTGGTTTCTCCGTCAAGCCAGGCGCGGTTGTTTTGAGCTTAGCAGACAGGCGAACGCAGCGAATGACTAATGCTGCGTTCACACCGCAGCTGGCGCGACAGAAGCAGCGAGTTTACATGCAAAGTCAATGGTTGACGCGCGTCAAGGCGCAGCAAAAGGTCCCGCGGCGCGTTTTGAGCAGCAGGCGCAGCGCATCAGGCGCGTTTAATCATCTGACGCAGGGAGAGAGACACAGCGCTGATGATCAGAGGCTATGATCACTCCTCTTAAACAGTTTATTGACGCCTAAATTAACTTAAAATGCAGAAATCTGCCGGCAGAATATGCAGTTTGGATTATTTAGATGAAAAACACCTACCAGCTGCCGCGGTGAACCGCGAGGAGGCGACCCGGCCAGAGGCTGCTGATGAAGGGATTCCTTCTGTCGGCGCACCGATGGTATGTGGGGGTCTGAGCGGCTCCGACAGAAAAAATATTGAAGGCAGGATAATAATCTGAATGAACTGACGGCACTGATTATGTTTTCAGGTGTATTTTCTCATTTAAACACATATTAAAACTACTTTATTCCAAATTATCACAGCAAATATAGCTGCAAGGCAGAGAAAGGATAGTGAAGCTCCGCCCAACGTGCGTCAGACACACTTTTGCACCGCGCAGCCAGAGCAGCAAAGCTACTTCAGCCGCGCGTCAGAACTAACTGGTACAAGCAGCAAAAATGAAGCAGCAGACGCGATTTTGCTGCGTGAACGTAGCATAACTGCACAAAGATCGCCACTGTGCTAGCAACGAGAATGCTTTTAACTGGTGGGTGTAGCAGTTCTCGCCGTAAAGCAAGACCGACTCTCGCGAGACTTCTGAGCCTGTGGGTGCGGGTCGGTGCTCCTGCAATTGCAAGTGCAGTATTTCCCCCACAGACCACCAGGGCGGCCGAGAATACCTTTGTTCAACCTGAAATGACTCATTTAATCATCCATAACGTTATGGAACACATTAATTAACTGAAAAATGTTGCATAGTGTGCCTTTAAGGAACAAAAGGCTCCTGCTCCAAAAAATATATACTAGATCCCATTTTTAAAAAATCCATTTCAGTTCAACTTTTGTACTGACAATCAATGTAAGCAAGTCATTCTTCTAGAGTCTTTGTGACAACCATATGTAACATTTAGCCACGGGAAGAGCTGTGTGTGAACTTCCATTTCCTGAACCTCTTCTGGTAGATCAGCTAAAACACAGCTGGTTCACCTTTCAATGACGATGTCAACCGAAATTCTTTTCCGCTTGTTTAAACAGAGGAAATTGGACCTAAAGAGAATAAAAAGAGTAGAGAAAATCCAAAGCTTAAAATAAGTTTATTCACATAAAAGATTTAAGTTGCAGGACAATTGAAAGAGAAACATAATCTAAAAAGGTACATTAGGAGGGCTTAAAGGTAATTAAAAAGTAAAATGATTGATAAGAGGATGAAGAAAAATTTTGACTCTCAACTTCACTTTTTTAAAACTGAAATTACATGTAATCTTATTTATTTAAATTTGTGTTATTGTACTGCAGTATGTAACATGATTCTTTTTTTTTCCTAGTTCTGTTTTTTTCCTACTTTGGTAACTTAGACTTTATCAATCAGGTCATGCTCCTTTGCGTCACTGGTTAACAATCCTCTTGTCTGTCCCTCTTTGGTTTACATTTTTGTCACACCCCCTTGTATTTACACTGAGCCCACCCTAGTAGGCGCCAATAGACCCCCCTATTGCAAATCACTTTGGGAGCCACTGCTTTAGGTTCACTCACAAAACAAAAAAGACACATGTACCAACTCCCTACTGGGATTCATTAGAACATTCCTTGCAGATGTGGTTGAGTATTAAACTTTGACAGAGGTCCGTTTTCATGCAGACACCTATTGACACTAATTGGCCTCTGTTTGGGTGGCTGTCAATTATAAAGAAGCTGTTGGGCATTTTGTTTAGCCTCTTTTGTTTGCGATGTCAGCGGCCTGTAGCTCTGTGTGTATCAATAAGATTTATTTTCGCTGTGGGGACAAAATGAGAACTGCAATGTCTGCTGTTTTAAAAAATCTTCTGCTTAATGGTTCAAAAAATTAAATACTGTATCAGTCTGTATTGATCCTTGAAAGTAAATGTTTGTTTAAATGTGTGTATTGTCCTTTCTGTAGCTGTTGGCTGTGCTTGTTATTCCAAGATGTTGATATGTGGTATTTTTTCAGTACATGCAGTCCTAATGCAGTTTTTTATATTGAATCTTATACAAACCAAGTAATCTACATTTACAAAGATTTCAAAAGTTTTCTTCTCTAAACTGGTTTAATCTTTAATTTCCTGTGACCACAGTAACAAGAAGCATATTCCAGAATTTCTCCATTGTGGGACAATAAAGGGATTTTCTATTCTATTCTATTAAGTTAAAGCAAAGATTTCTGAATACTTTTGCCGTCTTATTGCTGGAATCATTCTGTCGGCTCCTGTTGCAGATATATCTGTATATGCGTATATGCATCTGAGTGAGCAGAGATGGCACCAGAGTCCATTGGTGGAAAATACTTTTCATTTTTCTGCTAAACCAACGAAGGGCTTGTAATTTCTGACAGAATTATACAACATTCAAAGGCCACAATTGTTCCTTAGATTTAATTTACAAAGATAAAATGCGGACAGGCTCAATAGTTTATGTATGTATGAGATCTGATAATTAACTCATTCTTAAATACAGATACTGTACCTGTCTATACTTCCCTCTACAATCTCCCAATAAAGAAAGCAGGCCACAATTTATGACTTTGTACAAGTTTGTGAAATGAAAAAAAGCCTTTTATAGATAACATTTTAAGAAATCAACAATGTTTAAATGAGTCAGAACTTGGTATTTTACTTATACAGTCCGTTCGAATTTGTCTTTAAATACAAATTTTTTAGAGGAAACCAAAAGTAAGCAGAGCTTATTCAGACCTCTTATCGTACTCCTTTTTTCTCGCAAGGGCACAATAATTTATTTTGTGTGTATGGGGAGTTTGTGTGGATGTAGGGTTAGCAACTTAATTAATTTAACTTAATTAAACTTAACTTACACAATAAGTAAAAAGTTACGCAAGCAGCACTACTTACCGACTGTCTGTAGGTGAGTCCGTTTGGTGGAATCACCCCTTTTGGTTGAACCACACACATCAAATGTGGCTAGGGTCTGGTCGTGAACCAGTTTTGCTGGTATGCTTCTGCACCGTCGGTCCGGAATTTCTAGGGACGCACAGCAGTTTCCCGCCAAAGCGCAAGGGGGAGCCTATTCAAGAAATCACGAGAATTTCTTCGGCAGCACCGGCGGGAGTGTTTATTTTCCAAAACAACTGTCTGAGGCATCGTAAAAGTGGTTGCACTCCCCAACCTCCTCAGTCAACCTTTCATTGTGGTCCATTATTGTTATTACCCCTCGGTTTTTAATAATGGTGCGCCCCAGCACCGAATCGAGAAGGATGACCACACAGACAGCTGGAAAGGCCAACAAGGACCAATCACAGCTGCTTTTTGTCTGCGCACTTCCGCTTGAGTTCTGCAACCATCTGACATGTTGTCAGGATTTTTTTGAGGTACGCGATGACAGTTGCAGATCCTCTGCGTGGGGGGATGGTCGCACATAGAGACAGATTTGTTGGTTGCAGAGGTTATGCGTCAGAAGTATAAATTGGCCTTTAAAGTGTATACGTTACTTTCAAATAACTGTGTAACACCCCTCCTGAAACCCCTTCATTGGCTCCATATAGCAGCACGTCCACTTCAAGATCTTCCTCCACATTTTAAAGCTTTCAATAACCTTGTAAAATATATACATTTTATTAAAAGTGCCTATACATCAAATGTATTAGGAGTTATATAATATTATCTTAAAAAAAGGGAAAAAGTACAAATTTTACTTGATGGATAAATAAACGAGATATGTTTTGAATGAACTAAGAAACTGCAAGACAATAGTATAAAGGGCAGAGCTTGGTAGTGCTCTGGCTGGCTCATTAGCCAACAAGTTAACTTATTTTAGCTCGTTCAGTTATCCACATTAAGCTACAGGACTTTAACTTTGTGTCAACAACTATTGTTAATTTTCTACAAGTAGAATAACTGCTGTTTTCTTTGTTTTAAATCTCATCCAAGGTTATTTTCTAAGATGTTTCATTAGTCCTCTGCTGCCTTCGGATCTTAATTAAAAAGTACTGAGAGCTAAGTCTGTTTTAGAAAGCAGAATTTTAACAAAGTCATAGTCATAGATGCTATGACTTCTTTTTTTTTTTATCGAAATTTACAAAATTTTGGGACAATATGGTCTGATAAAAAAGTACATTTATATACATGTTTAAGCCAGAATGATTTGACATTTAAATATGACTTCCCTACGACTTTATAAATGAAGGAAGGCTCCAAATCAACACTCTTCCTCATCAATAGCATCATTGTCGCTTCAATAAGGTCAGGGATTACCATGCAGGTAGTGATCTATTTTACCTCAGATTAGTTCTACTACTTTTACTGTTCCATGCCAGAGACACTTTACCATTTGTCTTGGGTTTGATTCCACAGATTCTCTTGTTAATGAGTTTTGTCTAAATCTCAGTGCTACTCAGCTTGTGGAAGATAAACTTGTTCAGTTTATCTTTCGTTCATTTGATTGTCTCTAAGAATCAAGTATTAGACATAGCAAAAAAAAGCTTGGCATCCACAGAAAACTAAGAGCAGATATGGCAAGCATGTGGATGTTCCAGAAGATGCAGCGTAGATTTTGCAATCTTGTGGCTCAGGATGTAGCAGTTCATCCTATAACTAGTTGGTTTCAGAGTTAAGCCCTCCGCTCCATCCACCTCAGTCTATAGTCCTTGGGCAAGACACTTCACTCGTCTTGCCTGCTGTTGGGTGACATAGGGCGCATTGGCGTCATTTTTATGCAGGCGTTTTTCTGTCAGTCTAATCCAGGGAAGCTATTGCTACAATGTAGCATACCCCCATCAGCATGTGATTGCAGTTTGAAGTGCTTTAGGGGTCATCGGACCGAACAGAGTGCCATAAAAGTACAATCCATTTGCTTTGCAAAATTTCCTTATATTTTAGTCTGAGCAGAAGCAACACCAACACCCAAATTTGGCAGTATTGTCAAATAAATGAGCAAAATAAAACTCAAAATTTTTCAAAATTGCTCATATCCCTTTGTGGCAGTGAAAGAGAGAAATTATTTTTATTTGATTGTTAATTTATGTGTTCTAAAACTAATATCTAAAAGCTATTTTTTTCTGTCTTCTACCATCTATAGAAAAAAAAATGAGAACGCATTTCTATTGGTCTCTATCAATGTTAGCAACAACATTTTTATTGGTCAGTGTACAAGCATTTGGCATGAAGTGATCTGTGAAATATCATTTGAAACAAATTCGTCTGTTAAAGATACGTTTGAAAAAAATAAAATATGAAATAGAAATCTGAAAACAAAAAGATAAAACAAAATAGATAAGAAAATGTTTTTTAAAGCAAAGATTCTGAATTTCATATTTTTTTCTTCAAATTTTCAAAATGTGTTTTTCTTACAACAATAAAGGAACTAAATTCACTCCATCTTGGTACTAATACATAATTCAAGAGGCCTTCTAAAATGGAGCAATTTAACCACATATAACACAAATTACAACAACTTGTTGAAACAATCTAAGAGTTTTAATCAGGACTTTTATTATTGGATCATGTGTTACTAAGCTTTGAGTTTCAAGTCAGAAATAAAAAGACACAGTAGCATTCTTAAGGTACACCTCAAATCGCTGCTCCTCTCCTGACCTGCTTAATTCATTATTTCCATGCTCTTCTATCCTCCCTTCCTCAGTTTAAACATATTGCTTGAGGGAAGCAATCACGGGACCTACGGGTCTAGTCCTGCTCACTAATATGTATCCCAGATGCACAACAAAATCATGTCTTTTCCCTTTTTTTTTGCATTCTTACCCTTTTCAAGATTTGTCAAGTTAATCTTAGGATTTGCAGAAATGGTTGAATAAAACTGATTTGAAACAATGCATCATGAAAGACATAACACTTTCTTATCTTCTCCGGTTTGAAAGATTAATTCCATTTGAGTTACGGGATGCATGTTGAGTTCCTGCAGCTATAGCACTGCACCCCTTGCCAAAGAATGTTTGCAGTCATCACAGCTTTGCGTATGAGTTTCAGTGTAATACGTCCGTCAGTTACTGTAAGAGAGTGAGTCAACTGGACCTTGACAGAGCACAGTAATGTTGAGAACACCTGCAGCATTCTGGCGTGTGTAGGCTGGAGACCGGAGAGAATCAGGCTTCCTGAGCCAAGGTTGCTTTTGGGCTGGCCCACTTATAGACAGATACGTAGACCCCAGGGTGTGCTGGGGCGTCAGTGTGACCCCGCCCGGCATACAGGCAGGTCTCTGTGAGGAGATTAGGAATTTTTAGGAGACCAAGACGATGTCAGTATGACAATTGTGATAGATTAGCTGCTGAAAAGAGACTTTCCCCATTTGCATGACTGCAGCTGTATATGAGGAAAACAATGTTGTCACACTGCATCCTGCAGATAATGTGTTTAGGATTATTTTTTTGTGTGCGTGTCTGTGTTTCAGCTGACACTGTTCCAGGATATAGCATAAGTCAAGCCATCTCCAGGTGTGATCTGTCTCCTAATAGAATCTATTTGATCTGTAAAAAAACCCCACTGAATATTAACTCTTACTGGGAATAAGTGACCCAGTTTTTACAAATTACGACGTTGACAATAGTTTATGGAGTGATTTTTGTTCAATTATGTTGCAAGCAAAAAAAACAACTTATTTTGTAAATAAGAAAAAAGTTTTGTAAATGGAAATGTAAAGAAATGCAGTGAAGAAACTAAGAAAAGTTTTTGAGAATTATTTTACTGTTTTCTCAGATGATTTTTTTTTCAAATTTGTTTTAGATATTTCATGTTTTTAGACATTTTTTATTTAACTTTCTCCTGTTTGTGATATATTTATGATTGATGCGTGTGCTAGTTTAACTTTAATAATACCTGCCTGTTACGTGTTAAGGCTCATCTTTTCCCAAGCAGTTCATATAGTACTTAGGACATGATTTGGAATGAAATGGGAGTTATACTTATCAGACAGCTTTGTCATTGTGCATTCGGAATGTCCTTGATCCAGAAACACTGAATTATTTCTATCTTGCTGTATTCAGTAATGTTTCCTCATTTTACAAACATGTTTGTGGTGTAATGATGTGAGGATGTGGTCGGCTGTGTAAATAAAATTCTTCTTTATTCTGGCTGCCTTTCTGAAGAAGCGCTGCCATCTGTAAAAATTTCTGTCAAAAGTTGTCATGATTCATATTAATCTAATAGATCAACCTGATGAAGTGTTATTAAGTCTTTTTTCAGAGTGATCTCTTATCGGTAAAGAATCTGGGAAAAAAAGCTTAAAGACGTACATATGGAGCTTTCCTTTACACGTTTTATGATTTTATTTTTTTATATTTTATTTTTCACATTTCTCGTTACAGATTATGTTTTTATGAATTGCATTCTTCTCAAATTTTGTTTTATAGATTACACTTCTGGGAACGGGGTTTCCTCTGGAATAGAGAGCAAAGATAGGTTTCTACTGGTTTGGATGAAAGTTGGCAACAATATTGTATTGAGTTTTTAGTGAAGAGAATGTAATCTGTAATATGCAATCTGAAAAGAATGCAATCTGTCAAATCTCAAAAAATCAATTCGAAAAAATATAAAATCCAACAAATGCTTAGAAAATGGCAAAGATACTTGAAAAACTTTTATTGAATAAGATTTTTTTCTGGATTGCACTTTTTTTTTAATTTACATTTACAGAATGTGTTGTTTACAACACTAATGGAACAAAATTCACTAAATTCCAGTTTAGAAATTTTTGACAAATGAACCTTAAGCCAATCGACGACGGACCGCACCATTTCTGAAGCCGATTGTTTCTCAAGACACTTTTTATCAAGACGAAGGCCCAGCTTTGACCTTTGACCCACGTCCACCTCATCTCCTCCGTCACTTTTAAGCTGTGTTCACACAAACACGCTTTGGGCCTTAAAGCATCTGATTTACAAGCAAAGTCTATGAAGGAAGGCATCAAGAGGTCAAGGGGCACATCCCAGCATCCGTAGCGGAGCATCCGGGCCTCCTGGTATCTGAGTGTTGGAGCATCCAAGCTCTCCACGCTGGAGTTCAGTAAATTAAACTTTTGATGCTGAATGGCGGAGCATCAACCAATCAGAAAAGATGATCCAGGATTTTTGGGGGCAGACAGACACTACCTGCTGTTATCGTTTTTGCAGAGCAGTCTGCATATGAAAAAAAGATTAATATCAAGTGGTTAGACTAAAAGTCAGTAGAATGGATTATTATGTAGAAGGACCAGAGAGCGATCTGATCAATGTTGCTGCACTAAAACATTTTTATTGAACTATGGTGAAACCATTTCTAAATACTCAAATTAACTAGAAATGTAAAAAATCTGCTAATCAATTGTATTTTCTGGAATTCTGTTTTTTTTGCCATAAACCTTAAAAACTCCCCCACAGGCTGCCCGCAGCAGAGAGCTTTCAGCTGGGATTTCCAGCACTGCCGGCCGGCGGTATGCTGGAGGTCTGGCGCTCCAAACAAGAACTGCATATTTTAGTATGTATTCAAATAAACTGCGCTTTCCTTTGGTCCATTGAAAATGAGTAAATCTGTATTTTTTAACAAACAACCTCTACTTTAAACACTGTTGCTACTATTGTTACTTGGTACTTTAGATTCACCTATTTGGATAAAATCATCCCTTCGTCTCTCAGTTTTCTCAGTCCACCTTGATGCTATGGTTTCAATATACTCTGACACTGAAAACAATTGTGTGATCTATAAGCATGTGAGGACTCTTCTTTTAATAAAGCAACCTGCATACTGCAATAAAAATATTTTTATTTTATCTTACTTATCTGCAAACAAATGTCAGTTTCTCCTTTCAGCAGTTTTTCATTTGAGCAAAATTGCGTTTTTTCTCCATAATGCCATTAGGAGCAAGTTTAAAGATAATCTCTGATTTGTTAGTTGTAGTTCATATTTCAAATCCTATAAATACAGCATAGCCATCTGCCAGTTCCACTTTATTTGCTGAGGTTTTGCTTTTAAAATTTCCATCTTCTCTTTTAAACCAAATGGAAAAGATTTCCTAAACTTCCTCCCTGACTTCCAATATAATGTCAGTAGTATTAAATGTATTCATGTATTTCCCTCCCTTCAGATTCATTTTTAACATCTTACCCTTCCTACTCTGAAAAAAAGAACATCTTTCCCCCCCAGCTGCACTTCCCCCTGCTCATTTTACAGCAGGAGCTTGCAGTGATCACTTCTGGAGGGAGAGGGTTCCTGTTGGCTTTGTAGGAGCCACCGAGGCGAAGTCTAAGCAGACGGGTGCAGGAACCAGACTTGTGAACATTTTTGTGGCCAAATGAGAGGATGCTTTCAGAAGTGGCTCTCCTGCTGCTCATCTGCGTCCACATGCGTGTGCAGGGGAAGCTGCGCTCACAGGTAGGATCATCTCTACTGGGTCCAGGAGGAACCTGAGGGAGAATGGGGATTCCCATTGTTGCTCTGACTGATTGTTGACAATGTTTGGATTTTCTAAAAGCTTCAGTATCACACATCTAAGATCTTTCCAGTCAGGTCCTGGGTGTTATAAAACTGTGTTTTTATAGCAGCCTTGTGATGCTGTGGTCTACCTATTCAGCAGAAGCCTTTTCAGTTTTGCTCTTTTCATTTTGGCTTTCTTTGCCCTCTGAGTTGTTTATTTTTCCACAGAACGTTTACTGACTGCTTGTGGGATTATATTTCTCTCCAACTGGAAGAGGACGTGGGTCCTGAATCTTTACAGGCAGCTCTGTCTGGGATACACTGTGATCCGGGGTTAGTTGGTCACCATGCAGCTCCGATGAGCTATGTTTGTTCCTGCATAATGAAAGCATTGTGGGGCGTCTGACACTGTTATGTGAACCTATCAAGCACCAAGGTCATGATGAGGATATCCAACGTGCCATGGTGACGAGTTCCACTTCCTGTTGATAGCCTGTAGACCTGCATTTCACACTTATTGGTAATAAAAAAAAAAAAACATTCCCATTAAAACTAAGCAAACTATGGACAAAACTGTTTTGCTATTATTTGAACCCCTGGTAGAAAATCCAGGTTACAAAACACTCCAAGCAGAAGGCAGCCAATGTTTTCACTCAATTACCTTTACAGATCCAACCTTCTGCAACCAATTTAATTCAGTTTATTTATATAGCCCCAATTCACAACATGCACTTTATAGAAACAATTCAAACAGGTCCTCCAGTCACATTGGTTAAAACTTTTTTTATCTAAGAAAAAAGATTATTGCATCGACTCTTCAGCAGTCCCTCACAAAGAGCATGCATGTAGCGACAGTAGAGAGGAAAAACTTATTTTTAACAGGAGGAAGCCTCCAGAAGAACCAGGCTCAGTGTGAGCGACCATCTGCTGAGTCCGACTGAGGAGATAGAAGCCGGCATAGAAAAAAAAAACTTCGCTGCCTTCTATTTCTGGGTGTTTTTACTTCAGTGGAGCCTTTAAACTATTATCATCTTTGTGGTTTGAGGAGAAAAAAAGGTAACAGTAACCATGGTTACTGATGGTTTTCTTTCTTGTTCATGTTTTGTGAACTTTTCAGGTGCGCAATAATTAGTTACATTTACTCAGTTACACTTATTTTTTTAGGATAAAATGTACTTGTACTTTTTGGTTTTACTTTAGTAATATTCTTCTGAATGTATTGCTACTCTTCAGTAAGTTTTTGGTTTACTGTACACACCGTGAGTAACTTGAGCTATTTGTAGATCAGGTGAAAATACAGTAAACAGTAGAAACTGTAGCTTCTTTATCATTTCCTAACTAATTTCCATTACTTTACTGTCAGGATCTGTTTGGTTTTATGTTGAAAATAGATTTTAAAAATGTTTTTCCACACGTAATTTTGGCGTTTTCATTATTTTGCTTTTTAATTTGTCATATCATAATTTACCCATAACTGTCTAATTACATTACTGTAATCATTAAATAGGGTATTATGATTCAATAGTTATTTAGTACTTTAATGGCCATTTTACCAAGTACTTTTTCACTATGCTTTGAATACTTTTTTTTCTACTTTCAGTAAAGAAATATGAAAGTAATGCTATTCTATCATTTCGGACTTGCTACAAGGAGCAGAAGCTCGAAAGGTTTCTACATTTTCTTCTTGGGTTTTAGATCAGTGTAAGTCTACATGCTGGTGTTTCCTTCACACCAAACCCAGAGGTATGGAGTGAATTTTGTTCCATTATTGTTGCAAGCTAAAATCACCTTTAGGTAAATCCTCTGGTAAAAATTTCGTTAAAATTCACCCTTAACTTTTCAAGTTACTCCGTACACAGAAACACACAAACTCTCCTAAAAAGATTTATTTCTGAATTGCATTTTTTTTTTTTCAAATTTCCATTTAAAAAAAATGTAATGCAAGAAATGTATCTGTATGCAGCTGCCTATTTAGGCTCCATTAGTCCATACATGATATGACCCCCTTGACCAGAGGCGTAGCCAGAAAATGTTTATGAGGGTGGCCAGGCAATAACCAATGTATACCGAGGGGTGGCTGAGAGTAGATAGGCACCAAAACCTCAGGGTTAATCTACACTGTTCCAACATGAAAATTAACAAGCATAACATCCACGTTTTCTAATTAAAGACAAACTATACTTTCCCAAAGCGTTTGCTAACAAAGAGACGAATATATTCAAACATCCGTACTTTCTAGATAAAAGGTATAGTGGATAAATTTCTTTCAGTTTTGAGTTTTGGGCGAACATCTTTTCCATTGTCATTGCTTACCTACTTTTATCAGTAATCATTCTGCATAAAATTGATATTTACAAGTACTAATATCTACATAAATTGATTATTTAATACAATTTTATTAAAACTGTTTTTTATCTATGATTTCACTGAAGACTACTAAGCGACTTGCAGAGACATTTTCTCTTTACCCCATAAAAAAAAATGTATTTATGCTGTTATAAAACATCTGTAGGCATTATTATTAAAGTAGTCAAACTCTTCCAGTTCCAGCAGTCCTGTTTAACCAGGTGTGGCAATAATCTGCTTTGTAAAAATATAAAGACTTTTATTTTGTAGACTGTTTTTGCATCTTATTATCAAAGACCATTTTAGGTTTCCTTTCAGATTTAGCCTAGTTATGCTAGTTATGGATCCTAAGTCTTGTGCTGATGAAGGTTCTCAGTCATCCAGGTCATAGTCATTCCGTAAAAATTCAAAAAATATCCACTGGACTTGGTTTTCAAGATTTGAAGACGTTTCGCCACCTCTCCAGGAAGCTTTCTCAATTCAAATGTCTGGATCCGCAGTGAGTTTGAGTCTTATATAGACAACGCCTTGTATCGCTTGGAAACATGCAATAGAAACCGATGAATGGGTCGTTAGTTCCATCGTTAGCCTGTAATATCTGAAACTGTGTATGATTCTAGGGGTCGGTCGTTAAAGGGGGGATTGTCATTAAGGGGGGGATTGTCTCCTGTAATACCTGAAACCTGTCTATGATTGTTAAGGGTTGGTCGTTAAGGAGGTATTGTTCACCGGCTGGAGCGGGTAAGTCCCTCGTTCCTATGTATGTATGTATGTTTTTGGAAGCTGGAATCTCAGTCCACCACCTCTGTTTAAAGTTGGTTTTTCTCTCTTAAAAACCAAGTCCAGTGGATATTTTTTGAATTTTTACGGAAAGAGATCCTAGGTCTTGTTTAAATCACGCTGTATTCTACTTTCTAGAATATTTTCAGGTTTTATATTAATAGTCAGACATTTCTGTATTTTGAATATTACCTCCTGTGTTAAGTTATTGAGCTTGATAGGAAGCTGTATTTAGTATAGTCTACACAGGGAGTCAGAAGTTTGCTTCTTTTATGTTTGCAACAATTGTGGACCTGGTGGGACATGATGTTTGTATTTTGCTAGTTCACTTGGGAGGATTGCGCTGTTGGAATCCCCGAGAACAATGATACAGACTCTCGGAGAGATGATCTATAAAAAAACAAAACAAAAAAAAGTTGTCGTATATGGACACACTGTATATACTGTATCCCACACTGCAAAAACAATCCAGAAATAAGTAAAAAAATTCTTAAATTAAGTATATTTACCCTTAATTTGAGCAGGTAAATAAGATGATCTGCCAATGGAATGAGTATTTTTACTCTTAAAATAAGATAGTTAGATAATATTTACTTGAAATAAGACGATAAAATAGTTTTTTCTTATTTTAAAAGGAAATTGTCTTGTTCCATTGGCAAAGTGTCTTACTTACGTCCTCAATTCAAGGAAAAATTCACTTATTTTAAGAAAAAATAACTTAATGAGGTTTCTATTTTTTGCAGTGCATGCACCTTTTTCTTCCTTTGACACATTCTTCTCCTTTGACTATTTGAGCTGATCTAATGAGTCAATTTCTCCACTATGAGATCAATAAAGTCAATCAATGAATCAATGAATGAATGAATCAATCAATATATTATCCAGAACAAATTAAATTTGAGTTTCCTGTGATGAGAAGAAGCAGCACCTCTTCAGTCATCAGGGAGCAGACATGAGCCAGGTGGATAGACTGAGGATGCCTTGCTTTTAAATGTTTAAAAGTTGTGAAAAACTGGTTACTGATAGAAAATAGAAGTACAGAAATGTTCTTTATTGTCCCACAGTGGGGAAAATCTGACGTTTCACTCCTAGAGCAAAAAGGCAAATGAAGACATGAAGTTATGAAGTTAAAACAGACTGAAGAGAAAATAAATCAACATCTCTGTTAAATACTGATAAAAACACAAAGCACGAGGATTACCAATGCAACTATCAGCAGTGGGATTCTAAATGTTGAAGGATTAAAAATTGGATGTGTTTGGTATCCGATCCCAATGTGGGTTTTTATAGCACCGCAATGTTTCACAGACTGGTAGCAAGTTCACTCCGTGGCAGTTTTCCTTAATAAACACAGATGCTTTTGAAGTGCTGAGTTGAAGGGAGACAGAGCTTACTACCCGTACTCGTTAAAACCAGTTAAAATGGCACAGAATCCCAGCATGTGGTCGGCAGATGGGGATTTCATTTCTTACTTACTTGATTCCAAGCTTAAAATCTTAGATGCCTGATAAAATTATTTATTTTGTACACTGAATTGGAAAACTAAAAAGAGAAAACTAGGACTGATTCCTTTTTTTTAATACTTTTTAAAAATTACCTTGGCCAAGAAGGTTATTTTTTTTAGGAGAGGTTCTGTGTTTGTCTGTCTGACTGAAGAATAACTTGAAAAGTTTTTGATTGATTTTTAATAACATTTTCAACAAATGTGCTCCTCAGCCCAAGGAAAACGCCATTAAATTTTGTTTATGATCCAAATCACCATCTGATCAAGAAATTATTTTGAAAGATACTGTAAATATAACTTAAGGAAATCACAATATGTCGGCGGGAAATTGGCTACTTGGTGGAGGTCTGCACTCTCCGAATGCTTTTTATGCTCAGAAACAGGGTCCTAATTGTTGTGAATCCTCTGTTTCAGAATACATGTCTACACAAGTTAAAATGTTTAGGTAAAACAGTCCATCAATTAAAAAAATAGTTCTGTAAAATTTATATTATCTGTCTATAAAGCAAGACGCAAGTTATGAAGTGCCTGTGGGAATCCAGTGTGGATTTATACGGATTAGGACTCAGAAAATTTAATCCCTGAGTTGTTTTAGACCAGGAAACCACCGTTTTATGAAGATATACCTCCAGTTCATTGTTTTTTGTAGAAATTTGTCTTGGTGGCCTGTAGCCCTGATAATTATTTGGATAACAAGTCTCAAGCAACTCATTTTCAGACAAACTGCTATTAGAAAGAGGACATATTCAGTCTTGCTTGTTAAAAACTTGGCAAGGAACGATCAAATAAAAATAACATAAAATTGAATTTCTGTCAAACGAGAATAAAGAACTGCTACACTGTTACCTAAACTGTGTTTTTCACTGAGACTACTTTATGGCTTTCTTTTGTTTGTAAGGCTAGTTTTTATATTTTAAGTCATTGAAAAAAAATATTTAGTGCATAGAAGATTTGACATAATATGTCCAATCTTGGGATGGATGCCTTTAACAAAGGAGTGACAGGCTAGAATTGAGAAGAAATCTGAAGACTGGAGTATACAGTCTTTCTATTAAATATGTTTATGGCTCAAATTACAACTTTACCGATGAGATTACAGCTTTGTTTTGAACTTTAAAACCACTGTGAGAGCCATAATTCTTTCTCTTCGATCGAACCTTGTCTGGAAAAAAGGACATGGACCGTTAATTTGAGGGATTAAGAGTTTTTTAATTTCTGCCTGTCCATTAGCTGAAATACAATCCGGTTCCCTTGTTGAAAGATCTGCGGGATACCCCTGTAGTTGAAAAACACCCTGAAGTCTCCCTTCCTATAGAGTCTTATGATTCTGCCAGTCCAAGGGCACTGTCCTCGACCTCCACACAAGATCCCAATGTGGGACCCAGTGTTAAGGATGTGTGTCGGCCATAATCGCCCAACAACATCCAGAGCTCTGAGGTACTCTGGGTGGATCTCATCCACCCCTAAGGCTTTCCCATTGGTGAGATTTTTGACCACCTCTGTGACTTCAGTCTGGTTGATAAACAAATTTAACCTCGAGCAACCAGTCTCTTCTTCAGTCACGGAAGGCGTGTTGACAGGATTGAGAACATTACTTCGACGATGTCCTTCTTCACGGCCAGCTGCTCCCAATTCTCACTGTAAACATATGAGCAAAGCACTGCTTCAGGCGCTGGACGGTTTGCCAGAATCGTATTGAGGTCGACAGATAGTCAAACTAATCCCAGATCCTAGGTTTTGCCTCTGTGACCAAACTTGTTCTCACAATACCTGCTTGCTGCCTTAGCAGACCCACAAGCCAGTCGGGCTCATCAGGGCTCCTTCTTCAGCTTGACAGCCTCCCTTACTGCAGGTGTCCACCACCGGGTTTGGGGATTATGGCCATGGCAGGTACCACAGACTTTACAGAGATGGCCAGTACCTCAGAGCTGTCAAGGTCCATCTGGCTTCCTCCTCTTCCAACATGCCAACTCATCACGGGGTGGTGATCGGTGGACATCTCCTCACTCAAGTATACATTACATCTAGCCAAATGTTGGAAGCTATGACTATAAAATTGATCATTGATCCCGGCCTTGTGTGTCCTGGTACCAAGGGCACCAATTGATATCTTTATGCATGAAAATTGTGTGCATGATGAACAATCAATGACTTGCACAGAAGTCACCAATGAAAGACTATAGGAGTTAAAAGCTGGGGGTCCAATTCCTACCGATGACGCATCTTCAGGTGCCACTTTTGTTTCACTTATGGCGTATTGAAGCCCCAACAACATCCATATCCAACCCCCTAAAGACAATGTAGTCTTTAAAATGCCACTTGAAAAGAAATGTAATTTATAAAATTCAATGTGGGAAATTGAAAAATAGAAAATTTGAAAAATCTGAATTTGAAAAAATATGAGGAAATAAAGCTGGAAAGAATTGTATGAGAAAATGGCGAATTACTCTCAATTCCTTTTATTAACTAAAGTTTTTGAAAGTTTAATTTCTGGATAGCATGGTTTTTCCAAATATCCATTTACAAAATGTGGTTCATTTTTGTTTTATTTTAAATTCGCTCCATAATACATTAAACTGTGATGATAAAAGCAAATGCAATATAAAACTGGATGTCAACACTCTGTTTTTTGATACAACACTGATCTCGAGAGGCCTAGACTGAGAGCTCCTTCCTAATTAATTGTCAGTATTGTAAAGCAAATACAGAAGGGGAAGTGCTGCCATGGCTGTAACACCGGCCAATGAGGACAATCTACAGAAAAACAAAAAATTTAAAATCGTCCCTCACAGTGACTGTGTCCAATTTAAAAGACTGGTGTTTTCTGACTGGAGAAGATGTTTCCGCTGACTCATGTGTTTAGGCCCTTGTCTCACAGAGACTTTGCAGTACAAGTTTAAAAATGATCTGCTTGTGTGGAAACCTGCCATCAGGTTTTACTTTTGTTGATGGTTTCTGGGTCCACATCTTGACTGGGAGATGGCTTCACTATCCTGACGCAGATAACCACATCCAGATGAAGGCTGGCTTTGGTGACGCTATAAAAACCCCGTTTTACTTCCACTAAAAACTAAACCATTTTCATGACCACATGACTAAACCACCCATGGAGAGAAATAAAAAAAAGAACGGATGTTCTTTTATTCATGTTCTTTACCAAACAAAAGACAGAAACTCAAAAGAAAATGAAAATACAATTTTATTGTCTTTAAAAGGAGCCAGGACTATTTGTACTTGTGCTATAGCAGCTTGTGCTTGTCACACTAAACAAATTTCGATTTGCCTGGAATAAATGGTCTGGCAGTTTGAATACAAAGGTATCAAGTGAAGAAGTATAAATACTTTATTATCTTAAGTAGAAAATTTGGTTATCTATACTTTACTGGAGTAATTATTTTTCGGTCAACTTTTTACTTTTAAACTTAAAATTTCCATGCAATAATGTGTACTGTCTAGTCCTTTATTTTTAAAAAACGGACTTCATTACTCATTTTAATTACAATTTGTCATTTTTTGGATCGGGCCGAGTTTCAGCCTTATCGTGTGTCCTGCATAGCCTAGTATATGGGGGCTAACAAGGGGCGATCAGCCTCTCTCAACAACCAGATTTACCAAAAACTTGTGTAATGCGCATGTGCAAACATCGGCACTGATTATATTCTTCTGTCTCACTGTGTAATAACATAACTACCATGTAGTCTGTATATTTCTTTTACTTATTTATATAGTCCGTACATCTCTGCAGAGCAAGTGCAATAATCCAAGGAAACTGCTGTGTAGCCTTTCCTTATCTCTTTACTGTGCAAATATTTTTATATGTAAAGGAAACATATTCCAGGACATTACAACTTTTCTTATGCTCCTTTGTACTTTATACACTCTTTTTATATAGTCTGTTGTATTTTTATCTTTAATGGCATCTTGCTTTAACTCTGCCCTTTGTACTTTATATAAGCTACTGGAACCAGAATTTCCCTAAAGGAGTAATACAAAGGGATAAATTAAGTTGAGTCTAAGTCTATTTATGCAGCATCAATTTTACATGTCATCTCAAGGCACTTTACAGAGATTGTTCAATCAAATCATTCAACTTCTAACCAATCAGATCGTTTAGAAGTTTTCTAACAACGGAGAACTAGCTGATTGCAACCATTGACTTTTCAGGATATTGATGAGCACGTAGAGGCAGTAAGCAATTACTTGAATTTGTGTCTGTCTTTACATTAAGCAGGCATGCAGCGACAGTGGGGAGGAAAAAGTCCCAATGACAGAAGCAACAGAAACAGGCTCTACTGAAGCCAACTGGGCTTTCAGCTTGTATGCCAGCAGAAGCACTGATCTATAATATACTTTCTATGTTAGAAAAGGCAATTAACTATCTCCATAGGTGGCTCTGCTAAGGAAGGAAACAGTTAAGCAGGTTTTGTTGTCAAAAGGGGTAAAAGAGATCACATAGAGTTAGTCAGAGTAAAAGCTGAGCCAACAGCTAAAAACAGGCCCAATTCTATCATCTACTCTACTGTAGCAACCTGGCTTATGGCTGCATCCAGGATGGTATCACAGCCAACCAGAGCACCTGACCACATTAAGCTACTGAAACAAGAAAAAGCAGAAAGAAACAGTTATTATTATTTTAACTCTACTAGATGCTTCTGTATTTTGCTGTAGTTGGAAACGGGATTATTAGATGTGGAAACATTCAACTGTTTATTTTGTGTAAAAGCTCTCTTGAAATCCCAAGTTATGGTATACAGTTACATGTTGAAATAGAAAGGGCAAATATTTACCTCATGTCACAGTTTCCAACCATAACTGTTGCACATGACTGGCAATGCAGTTGAACTGTGGTAGCCCTAATGTTCCTCTGCAGCTGATTAGTTCTCAGAGACGTCAGAGGCGCTTGTAACAGACTGCAGGAGCACATATGTGTATCGGCGATGATAGAGCGTGATAATACTCCTGGACATCATGAGGAATACAGCTGAGTTTGTATATGTGAAGGAAAATGACAACTGAATGGATGAATCAGAGTTTCCAGCCACAACTACCACATGATTGTTAATAGATTTATGCTGTGGCTTCATGCTGAAGATGTTTAGTACGAACAAAAAATGCTTAACAGGTCAAACTGCAAACTAGACTTTCTTGATTTGTTTCTTCTTCAGGTCTTGGTGAGCTGCGGACATTTATTGGCACTTTATAACCTTAAAATAACAGTTTTTAATGGCATAATATCTCACAGAAATGGCTTATGGTTTACTTTAAGTTGGTCAGGAATTTGGGAATGTCTCTTTCTTCTCAGTGGATGATAGATGTTCTGACACCGAGCCTGTTAATGGAGTTAAGGGACTTCAGTAGCTCACTTTTGGAGAACTGTCTGCAGTGAAGAACTCATCATATCTTCATATCAAGCATTAATTGAAGTCAACATGTCAGCCAATTATTGACTTTGACTTGAACTGTCTGATTTGCTCAGATTAAAAGATTTAACTTAAACATTTAAAGTTATTTTTATGTGGAAAAGCACCTCTTGGCCTGATAGCTCTGATTTTAAATTCAACACCGAACAGAGTTTCTACCAGAATTCCAAACTGTCTGTGAACTTTTGCCTCTTAAAATCTGTGTGCTAATGACGTCTGAATAAATAGTGGGTGTTGCAGTTGCGGGGCAGGATGCAAAAGTTACTCCTGCAACCGAAACGTCTTCATGTCCTTGGGTAAGACTTTAAGCCCAGCATTGAGGACTGGTTGTAGTCAGAGGGACCGGCGGCGCCTCTGTGCAGAAGCCTCTCTTCTGTCAGGTTTCCCAGGACTGCTGTGGTTACAGAGTAGCTCACCACCATGAATAGTTAACAGAGTGTTAGCTTTTGATACTTGCATTTTAGCGATAGTCAATATTTTTGGCCAGTAGTGACGTTGTGTTTCTTTCATCGGTGTTGGCCATTACGCAAGTGTTTGCCGATGCTTTAAGGCCACATAAGGCACATGAAGGGCTGCTCCCTCCTTGTGGAAATTTGGTTGTTGTGTCATTTTTATCATGTAAATGAGGGAAGAAAAAGCAGAATCGGCTCCAATAAAATAGTACTTATCAGGGATTGATAAGAGTAGATAAATTAAAGCCTGATAATCGATTGATAATCAGATTAAATGTTAAATTATGACTTTTTAGAGTTTTGTTCCAAACAGTTTTAACTCTTGTTATTTTAAAGGTACACTATGCAACCAGTGTTGATTTTCCAGCGAGGCTCCCCCCAGAGGGCGAAAGTAAAAGTGCACTGTCGTAAATATGTACAGATGTTCTCCTGGTTTCTCCGTCAAGCCAGGCGCGATTGTTTTGAGCTTAGCAGAAAGGCGAACGCAACGAATGACTAAGCATCTGACGCGCCGCAAACGCGCTGCTGCTCGAGATGGAAAAATTGAATTTTTGCTGCTCGACGCGCTGCGTCAACCAATCAGAGAAGCTGATCTGGGAGCTGGCAGGGAGAGAGAGACAGCGCTGATGATCAGAGCGCTATGATCACTCCTCTTAAACAGTTTATTGACGCCTAAATTAACTTAAAATGCAGAAATCTGCGGCAGAATATGTTCGCTTTTATTATCCTGCTGCCTGCAGTTTGGATTATTTAGATGAAAAACACCTACCAGCTGCTGCGGTGAACCGCGATGAGGCAACCCCGCCAGAGGCTGCTGACGAAGGGATTCCTGCTGTCGGCGCACCGCTGGTATGTGTGGCTCTGAGCGGCTCCGACAGAAAAAACATTGTAAGGCAGATTTTGCTGCTTTTGCTGCGTCCGGTGTGAAAGCAGCACTGCACAAATATCGCCACTGTGCTAGCAACGAGCATGCTTTTAACTGGGGGGTGTAGCAGTTCTCGCCGTAAAGCAAGACCGACTCTCACGAGACTTCTGAGCCTGTGGGTGCGGGTCGGTGCTCCTGCAATTGCAAGTGCGGTATTTCCCCCACAGACCACCAGGGCGGCCGAGAATACCTTTGTTCAACCTGAAATGACTCATTTAATCATCCAAAACGTTATGGAACACATTAATTAACTGAAAAATGTTGCATAGTGTGCCTTTAACTCGGTCTAGTGTGGATCAAGATAAGTGTTAAACTTACCTCCTTGGGAGTTTGATTGACACTTCTAAATTTGTTAGACTGCAGGGTCTTTCACTCTTTGACTTAGCAGAGTATTTGAAATAAAAAGAAAACCCACTGTTCTCACCCAGAACCCCGAAAAACTGGAATTAATTAGTCTTTAAAAAAAAATACACAAAAAAATATTTACCAAATTATAATCAAAAAGTTACAATTAGTCAAAATCGTCAACATTTTTTTTGTGCATATTTCAATCATGGTTTAATGCAGTTGACTTAAAAGTATAGTGGAGGATGATCTTATTGATTTTCATCAAAATAAGTGGTCCTCTCAATTGTCAATAATTCCGGTGATATGTTTAAGTAAGGCACTTTTGCACGATCTTCTCCATTTTGACTTTCACATGCCTTAAATAGGCATTTCTTCTCAGGAGCAGGTACAGGGTTGTGCATTTTTTTTCAAATGGAGAGGGGGTTTCTTTTCAGAAATTTGCAAAAATATTCCACTATATCTTTAACTGTTGAAAATATTGGTTGGAGAGGGTGTGAAAAGTTTTAGTTTTAAATTAAAGGGGTGCCAGCCAAGAAGAGTTTGGGAACCACTGAATTAGGAAAAATAAAGATATAGTTTCATATTTGCTGATCTGTAAAAGATGTCCGTCCTTCCATCTGTAAATGTTAGCGATGTGATGCTGTCTTTATCCAGCTCCAGGTTGTGCCACAGTTTGCTGACAACACACGTGTTTAGCTGTTTTTATTTTTTCATATTTTTTTCTCCTTTTCTATTATTCACTATTTCCTGTGTGACAGCAGGCAGTGTGTGTTTGTTTTGGCTGAGGGTAGAGAGCAATGCAACTTTTTGAGCATCCCTTTCCCTGCCTCCACCTCTGCTTCTCCTCTACCTCTCATTACCTGCCAATGGTCTTATTGCTGTATGCCTGTTCTGCCTTAACTCTGCTGCAGATTTATGTCTGCTTACGAAAAGCTGAATCTGCTGAGACGGTCTAAAGTTGTGTGAGTTATTATACAGGTCCTGTAAATTTAAGTAATTTTTCTATTGAGTTCGGCTTTCCGCCTCATGGCCAGATGGAATGCTCAGCATCAATCTGCTTCAGAGCAGCAGAGGGAGGTATGCTTGTTTTATTGTGCAGATGGTTAAAAGTCGGCTGAAAGCATTAAATCATAACAGATTTGCCTAAAAATTTGTAGGAGTAATGTATATGTCTTAACATGATAAACATAGCATGTGTTAAAGGGCTGTTTGTAGTAAAGGACCTTTTGTCTACCACAGTTTTTCCTTCCACTCAACTTTTACTGATATGTTTAGATAGAGCATTCTGTGAGTTTCTTTTGCTTATTTGCTATGGAAGGTGTGAGTGAAGTGAACTGAGCAACTATTAAATCAACACAATAAAGTCACAACTTTCTACCTTGTGAGAAAGCAAACTTTGAGATGTTTTATGTCTTTTAAGAAACTCTAGATTTTCACTATCAATGTTTTTCTTCTGACGGGGAAATTGAGGACAACGTTTTGTCCCATGATGTTCCTCTCTGCTCCATAGAGCCTCGGCTGCGACGACTACCTTGGATCTGGAAAGGTGGTTGACAAGTGCGGCGTGTGCGGTGGGGACAACACAACCTGCAGGCTGGTCACAGGAGTGTTCAAACAAAGCTTGTCCAAGATCGGCTACCATAAGATAGTGGAGATCCCAGAGGGAGCCACCAAGATCAACGTCACAGAGATGGTGAAGAGCAGAAACTACCTCGGTGGGCTATAAAAACACTTATATATTACATTCAGCTGTAGTGAATGAACATAAAAATGAGTGAAGCTTTAAATATGTTTTAACTTTCAGATAAGGTCCATATTTAACACTTAAATGCTTCAAGAAACATCCCGAAATACTGAAACTTAGAGACATGTTGTTCTTTGGTTAACCACTGAATTGTTGCCTGATCAATATCAGGCAGAAATGGCAAAACATTTTTAGGACCCATAATAAAATGTTGAGGCAAGAGATTAAGTTCGTTAAACTCAAATATCTTCTTGTTTTTTTTTTTAAGATTTAGCAATCTTGCCGCTATGACACACCATGCATCATTTCTTTACTTTTAAATGCTGGAAATAGGCTTTCGTAACAATGTGCTGTGTACTGATATGTTTAGGTATTTGCTTGTTTTGCTTTTTTTTGCTTTATGATCTGTGAATATTTTCAATCTTGATTTAAACACAGTTATGCGTCGCTGTATTTTCAGTATTTTACCGTATCAACCATGGCAGTGTTAAGAGTAGCCTACTTGTCCATTCTAAAAGCACAGTGTGCTTTTGTCCCCCTGCAACTGAAGCATTTCATTTTCAATCCTGCCTTCCAGTTTTTGGCTGCGTTCTTCTTTATTCTACCCCTGGTTATATGTAGTAAACTTTAGATATCCACTTACTGCTCCAATGGCGACCGTTAAAAGAAACCCCAACAGGAGTCATGAAACAGGCAGTTAATCTTGAATGCTTTTATATGATATGACGTGATGAACTGAGAAAATCATAAGTTATCGCTGATGTGTTTTGAGGATGTAAACAGTTTATTCTTCTTTTACATTCCTGGTTTTATTTACTGCTGGCCAGAAATTTTCAGATTGTCAAATTGAGAGCAAAAATACCAAAAGTTTATAATATTTATACACACATTATTATTTATAATAATAAGTCATGATAATCCTACAATGGCTAATAATAATGCATGAATTTCTACATTACAATTTTTCCCACAATTAGTTATTTAATCTCTATAGATGTCTATAGACTATAATCTAAAATCTCTATAGAGTTATAGACACTGTAGTAAAACGGACTGATATTACTGATCAGTAAAGCCGGGCATACATTGTATTATTTTTTTCAATTGTTGCACGCAGCTGGTGCTCACACTGTACATCTAAAAACCACATGGGACTCATCTCTGCAGTGAGATGGAGTTGTCTATCTGGAAGCCTTAAAGGAATAGTACACCCAAAACATGATTAGCCTTCATTTTCTACTCACCCTCATGATGAACAACACTCTGGAGTACTTTTTTGATATCTCAAATGCATCTGGAGATCTGGGAGGCTTCTTGCTGTCTGCTGACATTCAAATAATGGAGGTCTATGGCGCCCGAGGCAGAAAGGTCCATAAAAGTCCACAAAAAACGTGTCAATATTCCTCCATACTGCTCGTCCAATGTATTCCAAGTGTCCTGAGTGGGTAGCGTCCATAATTTACTCGAAACAAAGTCATTTAGAATGTTTTTAGAGCATAAACAGTAGTGTATAGGATTTCCTAAAAGCGCGTTCACGAGTCTACGGAAACCGCGGCAGACCAAACCAGATGAAAGTGCGCATTCAGCTCGGCGCATTCAGCTCGACATCTCGTTTTAAGAGAAGAAGTGGAATATGAATCTCACTAGAATGAAACACGCTGCTTTGGCAATTTGTGCGATTTTGTGCTGAAAACCCTAAAAAGAAAGGTGACAACATATTTGGACAAAGACATGGCTGAGCAAACGGGGCAACTAGGGTTTGTCAATTTCACAGAAAGAACTCCATTTCACTCACACTTCCACCATGCTGCTGTGTTTTCGTCTGAGAGGAAGAATCCTTGTTTGTCCAATGAGCGATTTGTTCACGACCACCTTACGACGGATGACTGAATTTCGAACATGTTTGATTTTTTTCCTGACCTTATGATTCTTGATCCGGAGGTGTTCGTGAGACGCTAGTCGCTCCACGTTACCCCCTGTACACTACATGACGCACAATCAGGCTGAAAGTTGGCCCGATCGAAAAATTCACAACTGGAAAATCGGGCTGAAAAGGCCAGAAAATCTTACAGTGTAAGTCAGACTGCCTACTGCGGCAGCAAGGCTGCAGTCAGTCTTACCACCTTATGGGGTTTGAAACTGTGATACCTTTAATAATAGTCATAGGTCTTTGATTTTCCACAGCAATACTTGTTTGTTTTTTTTGCAACATGAAATATTTTGCAAGCAACAAAAAAATGTACTGAACTAAGTTTTCAGTCAGATGACTCACAGTGAGTAAACGTGGGTGGAAAGGTGAGCACAGCTTTTGCTTCATGTAGCTAAAGAAATCCAAATAATGCATTTTATTCAAGTAACTTCAAACCAGGGGAAAGATTTGAAAGGTTGAAAAAGGTTTCCACATTTTTAAAAGTCCCTAACCTTTCAAACTTGTATGCAACGGATGTTTAGGGATGTCTTACTGTGATGCAGCCTTTCAATGGAAACTATGATTCACTCAACATGAAGGCTGTTTTCTTACAGAGGTGTAACAGTTGGACAGATTTTGAAGTGACATTTTGGCATTGCAGACATTATTTGATTTAAAGGCACACTATGCAACATTTTTCAGTTAATTAATGTGTTCCATAACGTTTTGGATGATTAAATGAGTCATTTCAGGTTGAACAAAGGTATTCTCGGCCGCCCTGGTGGTCTGTGGGGGAAATACTGCACTTGCAATTGCAGGAGCACCGACCCGCACCCACAGGCTCAGAAGTCTCGTGAGAGTCAGTCTTGCTTTACGGACGAGAACTGCTACACCCCCCAGTTAAAAGCATTCTCGTTGCTAGCACAGTGGCGATCCTTGTGCAGTTATGCTACGTTCACGCAGCAAAAGCAGCAAAATCGTGTCTGCTGCTTCATTTTTGCTGCTTGAACCAGTTAGTTCTGACGCTCTGGCTGTGCGGTGCAAAAGTGTGTCTGACGCGCGTTGGGCGGAGCTTCACTATCCTTTCTCTGCCTTGCAGCTATATTTGCTGTGATCATTTGGAATAAAGTAGTTTTAATATGTGTTTAAATGAGAAAATACACCTGAAAACGTAATCAGTGCAGTCAGTTCATTCAGATTATTATCCTGCCTTCAATATTTTTTCTGTCGGAGCCGCTCAGACCCCCACATACTGGCGGTGCGCCGACAGAAGGAATCCCTTCATCAGCAGCCTCTGGCCAGGTCACGTCCTCGCGGTTCACCGCGGCAGCTGGTAGGTGTTTTTCATCTAAATAATCCAAACTGCATATTCTGCCGGCAGATTTCTGCATTTTAAGTTAATTTAGGCGTCAATAAACAGTTTCAGAGGAGAGAGATCATAGCCTCTGATCATCAGCGCTGTGTCTCTCTCCCTGCTTCAGCTGCTCAGACGCGCTGGGCCTGCTGCTCCTTTGCTGCGCCTTGACGCGCGTCAACCATTGACTTTGCATGTAAACTCGCTGCTTCTGTCGCGCCAGCTGCGGTGTGAACGCAGCATTAGTCATTCGTTGCGTTCGCCTGTCTGCTAAGCTCAAAACAACCGCGCCTGGCTTGACGGAGAAACCAGGAGAACAGCTGTGCATATTTACGACAGTGCACTTTTACTTTCGCCCTCTGGGGGGAGCCTCGCTGGAAAATCAACACCGGTTGCATAGTGTACCTTTAACAGAAGCTGTTCTAACATAGCAAAGCAATCAGAGCGAGAAATTAAACTGCCTTCATACGGACAGGTTTCCCTTTAGAAAAAAAATCTGCTAGTTGCTGGAAATGAATATATATCCAAGTAATTAAATTGAAATTGACAATTCAGATGCAAATTTTTCTCCTGCTTTTTGTCACACATAATAAATCATTAGAAAAACTCATGTCTGCAGATTTCTGCAGTTCAACCTGAAAGAATTGAAATGTCCATGTTATTTTGTTAAATGAAAATGTTATGTTCTACGGAGCCCCTCTGACATGGTCAAAAAAAATGTTTCATTGTGGCCAGGAAGTGGTATTTCGCACGAAATACTTATTAATAATATCAATAAATCCGCCCCTGTTTTCAGGCTTATGTTAACTGTGATGACTTATCTTGGACAGGCTGCTATGTAAACGGGCCTTTAGTCCTTCGTTTAGCTATGCTGCGGTTGTTTATACTACGCCTTTTCCACCTAAAATGGCGTCTTAGCAACAAATGTCACGTGACTGGCGGAGACCGACTGGGTGAGTAAATCGAGCGCGCCTTAGACCTTAGAGAAGGCGCGCTCGATTTGCTTACCCAGTTGTCCAGGAATGATATTAATATTAAGTATTTCGTGGCCACAATTAAACATTTTTTTTGACCATGTCATCAGAGGGGCTCCGTAATGTTCTGTTTCTGGAAACCATTAATTTCACCTGACCTAAAATTAAAATCCCTTACTATGAAAAAAATTATTGAAACATTTAGTTTCAATGTGAATATCTACTTCAAGTCAAAGGCAATACTTTTAAATTACATTTTGTTGCTCACATGAATGTGAGCTTATTAGATGAGTATTTCAACATGGATGTGGCCATGTGGCCAGCACTGCAACACTGTGAGCTGTGTTCTTGTTATAACTGATCCATTTTACTCCAAATTTTAGATTTAAGAGAAGGATATACAAAATGTTGTTTTGTATAAACTCCGTGCATACAAAATGAAGATAAAATTTGTCTAAGAGTTCAGTCTGAGAGAAGAGCATTTAAGAGCAGCTAGAGAAAGAAGCTAAGCAAACAGCTGAAGCACCACGATTGTTGGACTATTACTGAATTATACAATAGGCTACATACCCATCATCCATCAGATCGTGAGCGATTTGCACAAACCAACCAGAAAACCACAGAAAATTTCAAAAAAGGGTTTTAATTTATTTCAAAAAAGTGTTCAAAAATTATAAACTGTGCCCAAAATTAATTAGGGTACTTGCATAAAGAACTCAAGCACAAACTGACCTATCAAACAGGACATGAGGGAAACTTAAATAGTGGCTGATCAGAGCACTGTTGACACACAAGGGGGATAACTTCCTGACAAACTAACAAACAAATAAACTTAATTAAACAGATAAACACTTGCCAGACACTAAGTACTTTTTAAATTTAACAAATTAACAAAACTACCCAAAACAAGGTATATCTGAACAAATGATAAATTTCCCTTCCCATTACAACAAATGGTGTGACCCGCTGATTAGCCTGCAATGACCAATTGAGCCGAAAGCTGGAGCTCATTGCAGCCCTCAAGCAGCAGATCCAGAGGAAACTGGCAACTCAAAGAAAAAGAAATGAATCAATTGCATTTTAACCAAAATATAACAAATTGGCAAATTAAGTTAACTAAATATGTGCACTGCAAATAGCTAACTAAATGTCAAGCTAATGAAAACATTTGAAATGTGCAACTTATTTTGAAAATGAAAAATATAGAAGTTACCAGACAGCTTTAGAGTGTGACAGCAGGCTGTCACACAGATTATAATAATTACTTCTGGCTAATGAGCTCTTTTTATAAGTGGTAAATTGTAACAGTTCTTAATATTCATCTGATTATCAAATACATTTGGCCTCTTGCCATATAATTTTATCTAGGTTAATTACTAGTTGGTATTCCTGGTTAAATTCTGTCATCCAGGTCATGGCAGCAACAGGCTTTTGATTTAAGCCTGTTTTTAGGCTCCTTGTTAGCATTTACAGTATATTGATAAGGTTCAGTCTGTTTATTTTAACCCTCTGCCTACTGATGGTGGTCAGAGGGCCCGGTGGCACCAATGTACGGCAGTGAGCCCCAGGGCAGCTATGGCTATATTGTAGCTTGCCACTATCAGTGTGTGTGTGAATGGGTGACTGACTGAATGTAGTTTGGTCGAGTCTCCTGAATTGAAAAACAAAACCCTATATAAGTACAGGCCATTTCACCATTGCCCTGCAGCTAACCCAGCAGCATCTGGGCTTACTGGAGGGTAATAAACAGACGGCTGGACATCATTGGAAAGGCTTGGCCGGCTATATGGTCATCTTTATATAGGCTTTGATCTAAGAGGACAGATGAAGCTTTGCTTATGGTACACACCCCCAAAAGTCAAGAGCAACATAAAAGATGGATCATTGTGTTCTTGGTCAGTCATGGATTTTGTATGCAAACACCCCAGTGGAAGCCACTGTTGTGCTCTCTTTTTAGAAACATTCACCTTAAATAAGGCGAGTAATTGTATGAGGCAGAAATCACCGGGAAGGTGCACCGCTGTTAGTGGAAATGATCTCTATGTGGAGTCTCGAAGCCTTGGAATAAACGATGTTACCCTATCCAGACTGTTATGTCAGTAGCTACGTTTACATGCGCAAAATTTCCCCGATCCGATCCAAACCTTGGTTGATCGGAAATTCAAATCTCCGTTTACATGGACACTAAATGAAATGATCTGATCATGACGTGTGTATACATGTACCAAGCGTTGGATCAGATTAAATCTTTTAAGCATGCGCAGAACTTCCTGCCAAACTTGGCAGTTCTGTCTGCGTCTGGTTTTTGGGAGGCCTGACAAACGATGCGCTCGGAGCGAGCGCAAAGAAAAACGGAGAGAGGAGGAAAAAAGCGCTTGGCAGCGAAATGTCCGAGAGAAAATGTAGAGAATGAGCGATTGAACCAGCGTGGGAGAGCGAGTGGGCTGTGGAGAGGAAGAAGAGGAAGAGGAGGAGGATAAATTCCTGCTTCCTGCAGCTTTAAATTAACTTGATTGTATAAGTCGGCGTTCCTAGACTCCTCCCGCCATGTTGTTCACAACAAGAGCGAGAGCGACCGGTGGTTTCCTGTTGTTGACAAGGCGGAAAAACGTCACGCTGACGTCGCACACATGCGCAGTGAAGATTATTTTACTCTTAAGATCCGAATGGGTGTTTACATGGACGCCAATCAGAATGGCGATCGGCAAAAACCACCTCTCTCTTTCGGAATTAAATTTATTTCCGATCGGACCGAATCGGATTAGAATCTTCAGTCTGACATGTTTACATGAAACATTTTTGATCTGATCAGGCCTTCAATCCGATTAGTTGTGTCCATGTAAACGTAGCTATAGATTTTGTTTCTTATCTGTTTAATCTACAGTACTCAACCCTGATAACCTACCTGATCCTAATCTTTTTATTTATTTTCTCTATTTTTACATGGTCTGCAGGGTTGGTGATCAAGAATCAATAACTGACTGAAACCAGTTCTACACTTTTAATTCTCACAGAAATGTTAAATATTTTTATCTTTTTTTCTAGTTTTGAAAGAAATCGAATTAATCTGGAAGTCCTCATACTGCCCCCCCCTTTGTCCTCTCTCTCTCTGTCAGACTCCTTTCCATACTGTAGATATCTAACAGTTCTTTGCCTTGTCCAAACACTCTTTTACAAGCTTGTCTAATGTTACACTCCTAATGCTTTTCTAATAGCCTCTTACATTTAATCCACAAAATGAGCGGAAAACATTTTGTTACAGGATTTGCATGTAAGATTTTGCCGGCACCAGCAGATTGACACAGTAGTTGAGAATATTGCTGTTAAAAAGCAAACATTTCCTCTCTCATTTAGCTTTAACTCATTTCTAGCCATGTATAAATGCAGAATGATATGGGTTTATTTTGTTTTCTGGTCAGCGGTCAACATTATTTTAATAAAAATGATGAATATAGAGAGGATTCTCTGTCCAAACTCCCGTTTTGGTTTGAGCTTAGGGTTGCTATTTGGTCTCATTCATTTCTGTCTCTAACAGCTCTGCGAAGCCGTTCTGGGAGATCCATAATAAACGGGAACTGGGCGATTGACAGACCTGGGAAATATGAAGGTGGGGGTACCATGTTCACCTACAGCAGACCCAATGAGATTAGCAGCACAGCTGGGGAATCCTTACTTGCGGAGGGCCCCACCAATGAAATCCTGGATGTTTATGTAAGGAAAACAAAAAGCAATATAGATAGAAATGTGTATCCTTTTTGATTCAAGCAAATGGTTAGACATGAGGCAAAGAAAAAGTAGGAAATCATCTATTAATGTGTTGAAGATGTTATTTAATTTGTCTTGAAACTCTCCAACACTTCTCTGTAGATGATCTTTCAGCAGCCGAACCCTGGAGTTAAATATGAATACATTCTTCCCTCTGAGCAAATCATTACGCCTCATCAACCAACCCACACAGCACACGGTAAGTTAGAGAAAGTCTTGATTTGTTGTTTTTTTAATCTGCTTTTTGAATATTTTGGATTAGATAAAAGATTATCCATTCTTTTCACTCAATGTGAAAAAATAATCTCAAAATCATGGATTGTTTCCACCAGTTGTTCAAAGGGGGATCAAATTTATCTGGACTTTAAAAGTCTGGTTTATGTCAATGTCGGGATCAATTACCGTAGTCTGTTTTACTTTATTAGTTGTTGAAAGAAAGTATAATTAGATCAATCTATTTCAAGTCCAAATTTTCTGATAATTAAACCTAATTTATAATTTCAACCCCACAAACTGAAGGTTTGTTCTTGATAAAAAAAAAACATAATCAGATTATGTGATATATGTTAAAATTAGATCTAAAGTTCAACTAAAACATATTTTCTTTAGTTCAACTGTTTTTAATATTCTTTTTTGTTTCTGCATTTTTTGTTTTATTTTCTTATTTATTTTTTTTATTCTGTTTTATCTTCCTGTATTTTAATCATGTAAAGCACTTTGCATTGTCTTTGTACTGAATTGTGCTATCCAAATAAATTTGCCTTGCCTTGCCTAAAAAGTTCCTTTTCATTGTTTTATCAAATCAATTATCTGAAATTTCCTGGATTACATTTGAACCTCTGGCCCTCGACCCAGAAGTCGACCCCAGTAGTTAGTGGAATTTAACGGTTTTCAGTCTGTCCTGTTGTGACTTCAGCATATCCATTTTGAATCACATAACTGTGGGAGTGTCGTTTGTTGCTCCCTCTGTTCGAATGTTCGTCCTAACCCCTAAATAAAGCACTATATAGGGGGTGCACCATCTTACATGTGTGTCCGACTGTCTAGTGGATGAAAATGTAATGGACCCCAAATTTCTCACAATGCACTTTAAAATATAGTTTACGTTGATGTTCACTGGGTTCAATCGGCAGATATATCCCAGAATGCGTTGCGAAAGCTCTCCTTGCAAAGCACCATGGGGTTTGCTTTGGGGACAAGAGTGAACAAAGATGGTGCAGGTGTAGGTACCAGATCTGCTCAGGTGGTCAGATCTGCTCTGGTCCTGTGCATGCCAGTGACGTTACACTACGTGATTGGCTGAACGTCTCCACATAGATCAAACCAGTATTGATGGAATAAAATGTCTGTTTCAATAATAGAAGATGGTAAAACATCTACCAAATTCAGTCCAGTTCATGTCTATTATGCCTGTATTAAGCAGGTGAAGTCTAGTTTTATATTTCTGTATCTGTGTCTTAGAAGACGCTCTGAATGGACCGGATGATAATAAGCAGCAGAGCCACACCCAGCAGGAGAACCACAACCAGGCAGGTGTGGGAAAATATCAACCCAATCTCCCTGACTTCAGGGTACCTGCTGTGGTTCCTCCAAAACATGAAAGGGACTACAACTGGAAAATGACTGGTTTCACAGAATGCAGCGCCTCCTGTGGAAAAGGTTGGAACAACATTTGGAATGTTTTACTATGATTTTTAAAATAAGACACGATGAATTACGTTTATTTTTATTTCTTAATATCTTCAGATAATATTTTTTTTCTTCTTTATTTTTGTCTGATTTGCACTGTAAAGCTCTGATTTGAGGTCAAACACCAAAGTGTTGGTGTGAAATTAGTTGAATAACACAGTGTCTTTCCTCAGGTTTTAGACATTCAGTCTTTCACTGCGTCCACCGGCTGAATCAGGTCGAGGTCTCGGATGCTTTGTGTGAAAGTAGCAGCCGGCCAGCCCCACAGGAGGAAGCCTGCAACCTGCAGCCCTGCCCAGCATTGTAAGAAAAATCACTTTTATTCTTACTGGGGAATTTCTGATTACAGCTTCACTTGAAGGACACTGTATTCAAAATGCTGCTAAAGTATGAAATTCTACTGAATGAATATTGCCATTATTATCATTAATATCACTACCAGCTTCAGACAGTATTACAGTATTGATTTAAGGGACTTCTGTAAAAACTGACTGACTGTTATATGTGTCCATTTTCCTAAATTAAAATATTCTGGTTTGAATTGTTTAATTGGTTTTGATTTGTTTTGACTCTAGCCTTCCACATATCTAAGTTAAAGTTAAGGGACACAGTCTTCCAGGCTTTACAATACCAAAAAAAGAATACAGCATTGAATCTATGTGTTATTCATTCATGTGTTTTTAAAACAATATCGACAATAAAAAAAACAAGAAGCTGCCTTTTTTTCTCCAAATTAAACCAGAATTATTCAGAAATCAAATCAAGTTACTCATACAGAAAAAAACGGAGCAATAATTTTAATGGAAATTAAATGGACAGTGTGTAAAAAATGTGGCTTTGATTATCAAAGGTCAAATGTTGTTTTAATAAATACATATTCTGCAAAAGTCTAAGAACATCAAAAATAAAAAAGGGTTCTCATAGCATTGAATTGGTAGTTCATCAATACATATGGGGGCAGAAGATGCCATGTTGCGTTACTATTTTTTGATCATAGCGGATGAAAAGTGACAAACTTGTCAGCCTGAAGTGTTTAACCTTTATCTAAAAAAGGTGCTGTTGGTATGGAGAGCCATTTCAGCCAAAATTAAATAAATACATAAATGGGTGAAATAAATAAAAAATGAGTAAAATAAATCAAAAAATGAAGAAAATGAGTGAAATAAATAAAACATTTGTTAAATAAATAATTTAGCTTTTTCATTAAACCAATTTTTAATTTATTTATTTTTCATATTATTAATTTCCCAATTTCTCTTTTTCATTTATCTATTTGTCATTTATCCCTTTATCCATTTACCCATTTTTCATTAATCTAATTTTCATTTAACCACTTTTCAATTTCCCTTTTTCATTAAGCCAATTTTTTTATTTTTTTATTATTCAGATTATCTATTTCTCAATTTCTATTTTATCTATTTTTCATTTATCTATTTTTCATTTGTCCATTTTTCATTTATCCCTTTATTTATTTACCCATGTTTCATTAATCTATTTTTTAATTTAACCATTTTTCAATTTCCTTTTTCCATTAACCCGATTTTCTATTTCCCAGTTTCATTAATCAATTTCTCATATTTTCTTTTATCTATTTTTCATTTACCCATTTTTCATTAATCTCTTTATCTATTTACCCATTTTTCATTAATCTATCTTTTAATTTAACCACTGTTCAATTTCCTTTTTTTCATTAACCCGATTTCCTATTTCCCGGTTTCATTAATCAATTTCTCATATATCCCTTTTTTATTTACCTATTTTTCTTTTATCTATTTTTCATTTACCATTTGTTGGAAAAAATTTTAATTTTCCCATTTTCCAATTTCCCTTATTCATTAAGTATTTCCTTATTTTTTAATTTATCACATTCTATTTTCCCCTCTTCGCTTCTGCTTTAATATGATAATGAGGGGCGGTGTCTTCAGGCTACAATGGCAGCCTATTGGTTAGTTAGATCCAACTGCAGCGCTCAGTTCCTGTTCAGTAGCAGTCGAAGTTGAAGCTGTTTTTTCAAAAGTAAAAGTTAAACAAAACTCAAAGGACCATAAAACACGTCGGATATTAAACTTACAGCGTTCTAGTTCATCTATTCGATCGGTAGCTTCCCTAAGAAGAACCGATACTGTGGACTTTCCCTCCGAAAAGCAGTCTAAAAATGGCGAACACAGAGGGTGCAGCACGTTCTGTATATATTTAAATTTATTTATTTAATTTTGGCTGAAATGGCTCTCCATACTCCATATGTTGGTGGCAAAGGAGTTAAAATAACCAAAAACAACTGTAAGTCTTTCTACCTTACACCTTCTGTCGTAACGGACCCCTCCATTCAGAACAGGTAGAATGTCACTACGGGGCATCTGTAGTAGTTCTCACATGCTTCATAGGGAGGCGCAAGTCTGTCGTTTGTGATTCATTTAATGAAGCAGAAGATGGAGGTAGATCACACTGTCCCTTTAAATATAGAGAAAATAGGTAATGATAGTATGAATCCATTCCTCTAAGAGTTTGACTTTGACACAGAGGGTTACAGTGAGGTGACATAGTTTGCACTGCTGTTGTCCCCGCTGTAAACAGACGTCTTAAAAATTAACATAGAATAATTGATAATGCAAATTAATATATATCTACTTTAGAAACCATTGTCTTCTCCAGGGGTGGAAAGTAACGAATTACATTTACTTAAGTTACTGTAATTGAGTACTTTTTATGAGTAATTTGTTATTTTCTGAGTAGTTTTTGAAATATGTAATTTTTACTTTTACTCGAGTAAATTTTAACCTAAGTAGTTTTACTTCGCTACATTGTTACTGAGTAAAAAAAAAAGAAATAAATACTGATGATGAAAAAAATTTAATACGGCCGGCAATTTAAACCCCTGCGTCGCGGAACCGACACTTAATCGCCATTAAAAATTAGAAGAAGACTTTTGACTTTTAACAGCACTTTATTTACACAATTCAAACATATAAACAAGTGATGTAAAAATAAGTGACAGTTAAAAATCACTATTAAAGTTAAACAGGTGTCAGTTAAAACCATTAAATGAGGAGCTTGTTAATAACAGTGGGATCCTGCTGCGTTTTAATTTGATTTCTGGTATCTTTTGGGCATTTAATTTTATGTGCATTTTGAAAACTTTAAAATGTAGTTTAGATTTCTTTATTCCTATCATGGTGTTGTCTGTTGGACAGTAGGATTGAAAGGGGTAGTGCCAGGGGCAGTGGCGGCCTAGTGGTTAGGGCATTGGGCTTTGAATCCTGAGGTTGCGAGTTCGATGCCCCACTCCCACAGACTGCCACCCTGGGTCCCTGAGCAAGACCCTTAACCCCACACTGCTCCCCGGGCGCCTCACAATGGCAGCCCACTGCTCCCCAAGGGGATGGGTTAAATGCAGAGAGTTCATTTCATTGCTCTGTACTTGTGACAGTGTAATGACAATAAAATTGAATTATTATTAAAATTGTTTGCACTTTATGGTTCAGGTTGTCACTGTCCTTGTGCTATGAGGAAGTATGTTCTTTAGCCCAGCTGATCTTTTGCAGGTGTGGATGTCCACTGAAATATGCCTTGAAATTGATTAAAACACCTTGTGGTCAATTCGATTCGTGACTCATCCTTTTTTTGCATTAAATAACTCAAAGTAACTAAGTAACTTTTACTCAAATTACATTTTAAATGAAATAATTTTGTACTCAATTACAATTTTTTAGTACTCTTTCCACCTCTGGTCTTCTCTGTAGACGATGCAACTGCATTTTTTAAGTTGAGCATCGCTGATGTCCCTTTTATTTGGGAACTGGTGCTTCATAAAGAATCTTCTCACTGTTTTTTTTTTTTTTTAACAACTTGCAACACCCAGTAATACCAGTACAGCTGATGTTTCAGCATGTCTTGCCCTTTAATGTTCTCTAGTCTCAGTCATCCTTAACTTTCATAATCTCTCCTGGACAAAACCCATCTGAACCTTTGATGAAAATCAAAATTGTAAAATTACTAACATCACGTTTCTATTGCACCAGTTGGGACATTGGGGAGTGGTCAGAGTGCAGTAAGACCTGTGGCCTGGGCATGCAGCAACGGCAGGTCCTGTGTCGCCAGGTTTACGCCAACCGCACTCTAAACGTTCACACGAGCCGCTGTGGACATCTAGAACGACCAGAAACAGCAAGTACCTGCCAGCTGAAGATCTGCAGTGAGTGGCAGATCCGCTCCGAGTGGACCTCTGTGAGTGGAGACGGTCTATATTTTTTGAAGGATTTTACAGTAAATGAAATAGCTTTTACTTGAATGTTTAGATGTTGAATATCTGTTTTGTTGTTTTGCACTGCCATTGTGTCAGTTTGTTCACACGTACAGAAAATTAAACTTATGGCAAAGGATAAAAAGGCAAGAGTCTTCCTCTGAGTGCCAACCTCTGCATTGCTGATGCAGCTATACACTCTGTGTCTCCCTAGTGTTCAGTGCCATGTGGGCTGGGTCAGCGGTCAAGAGAGGTACACTGTGTCAGCAATGTGGGCGACTTTGTTCCTGATGAGGAGTGCAACATGAATCTGCGACCAGCCGATATAGAAAATTGCGATATGGGAGCCTGTGCCAAGAGCTGGTTCTACACTGACTGGGGAAACAGGGTAGGAGAGAAAAACAAAGAGATGCTTTAGACTTCTGATATTGGTTCTAACTAGAGTTGTTTAAGCCCTTACTGCAATACAGTTTGTCATAACTGTCGAAAGAAATTCCAACATGTGAGCATCTGGTTAGCTAGCATCGGTTCAGCATGCAGTCGCCATTCGCCTCTGCTGGCTTGTTTTTAAAACCCATTAATCAGAAAAAAAACCTCCAATAGTGTTAACAGTTTAATCTATAGAACCAGAATGTATTATCTTACCTGAACTAATTTACCAAATTCATACAAATAACACCCAGAATCAGTCTGCCTACCAGACATGAATTAAATTGTTTTTTATTGAAGAATAAAGAATACAGAATGGATCAAAACATGATGACAAAATGATTACAATAGGATAATTTTTCTTTGACTAATATAGATTTCTAAGATAGTTAGCAATGTAGAAGCATTTTATACAGATAGTCTTTGTATATTTCTATGTTCCTTGCAGAGCTGATGTTTTCAATTGATAGCATCACGGTGACGTCAAACATGCGAGTGCCAGCCTAGCAATAATCTTAGGAGAGGTAAACATTTGCTTAACAAACACAAAATTAAACATTCAGACAATGGATTTTATAAGTGTTTTGAGTCATAATGATTAATGAATATGAAGAAAACCTTTTACCAAAACATAATGTCTGTCGAGGAAAGAAATTGTTGAAGGTAGGGAGAATCTATGGGTGGCCAGAAGAAGGACAGAGCCTAGAAAGGCCATGGCTTAACAAGGCTAGTCTCTAGGCTAATTTCGGGAGAGTGAAGGAGGACTGCGAAAGATCAGAGAAGCATGCCAGGCAGAACGACACAGCTGGGGAGAGCTGACATCAGCTGCCCGGTGTCTGTACTGGAGGTAGGACTACGAAACAGTCCTGCTATGGCTAAATTAAAACGGCTTTTTTAAAAGCCACCTCAAGGTTTCAAGATTTGTCTAGATTATTTTCTACATCTTCCGTTTTGAGTAATAAAAACTTTTCTTTAGTGCTTCCTTCACCAAAACAGTGATCAGTTCATTATAATTTTATATCTCCTAATTTTTATACTTGATAATACAATAACAATGCTTACTACGCCCGTAAGTTTGAATTTGGACTCCAGGTTTTGCTAGTTTCATTGATCCGCAAAAAGCTTTCACCCAAGCCGATCTTCTTGGTCCATTCTCGATTGGAAAGGATAGAAAACAGGTTTATTTACCTCCCAGGCATAACTTCTGCATCCATAAGCAACAAAAGACTTTAGTATTAGGGCAGATTTTACATTAGGCCTATCTATAGTTAGTCAGAGCTAGTCAATCCTACACCTGTAATGGCGGCACGTGGTTGTCAAGTGTGAAATTCCGGATGTATGACGTCACATGATGCTATCTATTAGAGGTATAAGAAGCATTTATTTATTGCTTTGTCCTGAACTACAAAGAAATCGCCCCCTAACCATCACTGTCTATCCCTGAAGTGCTCTGCTGAATGTGGGATGGGTGTCCAAACCCGAGGAGTTCTTTGCCTGTCAAACCTCATCAGCAGCCTCCCTCTGGAGGGATGTGGTAATGAGCGGCCTGCAGACTCCAAGGTCTGCAACAATGGCCCCTGTGACAATCGTATTGAGTGGTTCACAGGTCCCTGGAGCCAGGTACCAAAAGCCAAATAACTTTATCTGGAACTTTCCTGTGTGTTAACTGTTTTTCTTCACGTTTAGCTTGTTGTGCTGTATGTTTAACCAGTGCTCTGCAGAATGTGGCACGGGCAGTCAGCAGAGGTTAGTGGCATGCTTAATGAAGAATGATGAAGGATATTCCGTCATGCCGCCCTATGAATGCTCATCCTTGGACAAGCCTCTCAGTCAGCAAAGCTGCAAAATTAAAGCCTGTGGAGCCAAGTGGTATCACACTGACTGGAGTTCTGTGAGTAAAACTTCAAATGTTTTCGCTTTCTGAGCTATTTAGGATGTTTAAAAGAACAATAATCTATGGAACTTTTTGACTAACTACTAAAATCCCCTGCCAACGTCAGCTTTAATGGTATACTTACTGGAAAAACAGGGATAATCCTGAAAATCCTTTTTAAATCTCTTTGATAACCTCTGATTGTAACTCCTAGCTCCTGTTCCAAACTCCTATCCTTACTCCTTTTGTGGAGGCAACAACATAAACACTATCCTAGTTAGAGCGGAGCTCTGGACTGCTGCGCTGAATCCAGTGTCTTTAGCTTACAGACAAAATTATGTTATGGATGCTGAATGATGTGAAAGATGCTGGTCAAATTGAAACTACAGCCTTGCACTGTTTACACCTTGAAGCTTTCTGTCTCCGGTTCTTTTCCTGCAAAAAAAGATCACTCAGGACAAACTCTTTAAATAATGTATATTTGTTAAATGATCATGAGAGATGAAAACAAATTTTGACAGGAACTGTAATCTTACCAGAGTCTCTTTGATTTAAGGGCTCACATCTCACAGTTAAAGGAGCATTTCATACAATTCCAGTATGCCACATTGTTACATCATACACTTTTGTAAATGAAGAGACATCCATGGCTTCGGCTATATCAAAATATTGCAGAGTGTCCCAGATAAAAACACAGAGAGTGCCCCCATTTCATTCCAAAATCTTGGTTATGTACATAATGAACATGATAATTTATATCCTGACAGACGAACTGTCCTAATTAGAAAAACTATTTGGGAAAACATTAGTTCTGACATGCCAAAGGCAGGTATTATTAGGGATTAATAGGCTCACACATCCCCAGTTAAAATAATCCTTATAACCTCTGTGGAAGAACTGCGAAACACAACAGTTACTCATATGATAAAATCTATTAATTTAATGTTTTATGTATGAAGATTTTCTCTCTTTGGGCTTCCACAACTCTCTTTTTGTACTTATCTACCTGATCCTTTTTTTATACACAGAGTGTATACAAAACGAAATTTCATTTGTACAGCTTTCAGACTGAAGGAGCAGCATGTTAACAGTAAAATAAACAATTCCATTTCATAAAGTGCAGCAGTGATCAAATGTAAAAAACATGAAACATGTTTGTTTTACAGCATTTTTTAAAACAAGATTTTTGTTGCCCTTTGAATCAGACATGGGCAATGTGGAGTCAACAAGTCATCTCCATGTCATGTATTTAATCTACCCAGCCAATTAACCAGGTGAGTCCAATCTGCACAGGTTAATTCACGGTGAAGATTGGACTCACCTGCTTCAGTGGCTGGGTAGAACAAATACATGAAATGGAGATGACTTGTTGACTCCACATTGCCCATGTCTGCTTTGAATTAAACGTCACTTTCTAGAGGGGGCTAGTAAAAAAAAAAGCACATTTTTATAAGAAAACAAGTGAGGTTTTAAAACCCTTGTCAACACTTTGCTTTTCTTTCCATTTTTTTTTTCATAAATAATAAAAAACAACATCCATCCATTTTCTGTCACACTTATCCCAAGCGGGGTCACAAGGGGTGCTGGTGCCTATCTGCAGCTTTCTACAGCCAAGAGAGGTAGGGTACACCATGGACAGGCCGCCAGTCCATCGCAGGGTAACACAGAGACAAACAGGACAAACAACCATTCACACACGCTCACATCTAAGGAGAATTTAGAGAAGCCAATTAACCTAACGGTCATGTTTTTGGACTGTGGGAGGAAGCTGGAGTACCCAGAGAGAACCCACGCATGCTCAGGGAGAACATGCATACTCCATGCAGAAAGACCCCAGGCCAAGAATGGAACGCAGAACCATCTTGCTGCAAGACAGCAGTGCTACCCACTACGCTACTGAGCAGCACTTAAAAAACAATATATACTGATTACTTTTTTTAATTTTGAAAGAAAGTTATCTGTAAAAAAAAAAGGCTGATCTAACAAAAAAAAAAAAGTTAATTTAGTAGACTTGGAAGACAACAACATTTAACTCCCTCTGTCTCCATGGAAGATTTATTTAGCCAAGTTTAATACTGTAAATACTCACAACAGATGTGGGTCCACCCAGGTGTACTTTTAAGTAAAACGTTTCTGTATATGTAAGCTCCTGTGAAAAAAAAGTGGACACATGTTTATTAAAAAATAATTACTTCTTTTTGTTCGTCCTGATCAACAAGGTTAATTTATCCTATGTTGTTCTTTTTTGTGTCCTGTTATGCTAATATAGCTCTGAGAGTCGATGTCCCACAGCTAGATCAAAGCCCGACAGATATTTTTTTCCACAGGCAGACAATTATGGTTGTTGTCATAACGTTCCCATTGTTATTTATATTAAACTTCATTGAAAATGCTTGATTTATTTTAGATAAAATCAGTCCAACTGCCAGAAACGACCCCTGGGATGCACTATGGAAGCAAACTAAAGTTTCCTTGTATGCAGAATTTATAACAGCATAAACTACACTTAACACAGAGTTTTTCTCAAAGCGGTGCCTCACTCAAAGCCCTGATTTATCCCTTTTCTAGTGTTCAAAAACATGTGAGGGAGGTTTCCGCGTTCGGGAGGTGCGCTGTCTGTCAGACGACATGATGTCCTCCGAGGCCTGTGATGAGCAGCTGCGACCAGCAGAGAGGGAAGACTGCAGTCCTGAACCCTGCATACCTCAAATAGGTCATCCAGCTTTTATCACATTGTCTGGAATACTACTAATCCCTCAAGTATTTCAGCATTCTTGTCCGCTGTAGAAACTGTAAAGTCGGACCTGTTCCACCGAAATTAATTCTCATTTGCCTTTACTATCTCTATGTCTAGGAGAGGAAATCATCCTGGAAGCTAATAATTTATGGTTTTGCCTTTTTTCCCCAGATCTGAACTGCAGGGACAAGTACTTCAACTGCAATGTGGTGGTCCAAGCTCGCCTCTGTGTGTACGATTATTACAAAACAGCATGCTGTGCTTCATGTTCACGTGGGGAGAACAGACAGAAAACCCACCGAGGTCACAGCTAGCACTGACCTCCTCCTCACAGAGAGACAGACAGACAGGACCTCTGTCTGAAAGGACACTCGTTAAATGAACAAGGATGGAAGCCTGAGGAGGACATTTTTTGCTGGATCTCTTTTGCAAGTAGCTGCTGGGGAATGAAAAAGGCTCTAAATCATGTGTGACATGAACCCAGGTGCCTGAGAAAGTAAACATTTACTGGATGAGAGAGAGCCATAACAAACATTGGAATCCAAAGAACTTGTTGAGTCCTTTTCCTTTACTTTGAGATGAAGAGTTTGCTGTTGGCTGTTGTGCAGAGAAGACTAACCTTCCTTTGAGGATATACTCAAACAAAATGCTTTCAGTTCAGCCTTTTTAAAATATGGTTTTCATCCACTATGAACCAAATTTGGTTTATGAAACAAGGAGAGAACAATAACAAGGTTTTCACAAACAGATTAAACCCTCCATGGGGCTAATGATGTCCCTACCTACATTCCTGAGAGGTATAAAAGCAGCTTATGCAATATATTTATGTGTATATATGTTTGTGTATACAACAAAAATGTTGGATAAATGTTTTGCTTATAATGGCTCGCTGACCTCTCCACAGAATATGAAAGGAGGAGGGGGGGACCCTCGTTATTTATGTATGTGGCTCTGTAGGGTACTTCTTTATTAGCCACCGGTGGCTCGCTTTCAGCTGTTCTACTGAACTGAATGCAGGATGACAGAACCAGATGCTCTTCACACTGTTGATTTCTGGCTAGTTGAAACATGACATCTTCCTTCTCCCCCATCGGTCATGATCTCTACACAACTTCACATAAATGCCTTTGAAATACTGAACTGTTGTAACTGCAATTTGCAGCTCTTGGTTAGATTTGCTATGCCTGTGGTTTTTCAAGTCACTCAACAGGCTCAACAAAATTAACTCTTCTATAGTGTAGGAAAGCTAAGTTTGTAATAAAGAAATCACTGCAGAGTTTGATATATTCCATTCCATTTTCTGTCACGCTTTATCACTGCTGGGGTCGTGAGGGGTGCTGGTGCCTATCTCCAGCTGTCTACGGCGAGAGGCGGGATACACCCTGGACAGGTCGCCAGTCCATCGCAGAGTTTGATATAATTGAAACATTTATTAACCACATACCTTTACATTGTTGGGTCTGGTGTGTCTCATCTTTAGCTTACTACACTCAAGTTGTGTACTGCTAGATATTGGTGTTTTGTTATTATGGTAGAAAAATTTAATTCCTGTATATTCTGTCAACCCTAAAACAGCGCTGACCTCCAACTCAGTGAAACACCTGTGAACACCAGACATGGCTCCATAGGTTAAGGTTTGATGAACAGGAGGAATGAAGCAGCTTTAGCCCATGTCCTGGTTATGTCTCCAAGTGGAGATCTAAAAATACTCCGGCTGCAGTCCAAACCTTAAAGTCGTAGGGAAGTCATATTTAAATGTCAAATCATTCTGGCTTAAACATGTATATAAATGTACTCTTTTGTCCCAAAATTTCTATTAAAAAAAACCCTGTCTTAAAACCTGTAGTTTTTTTTTATTATTTCATGCAGGTCAGTTAGTTATAAGTCAGCCTGTACACCTAAATTCGGCCAATCATATATTAACGGTCAACTGTAAATCACATTTTTTCGGTCATAGTATCTTGACTCATATGTCGCAGCTAATATATCCCCAGTGTTCACGGGGATGGACGTCTGTGTCTTCGGCAGGCGTAGAGCTAACAGAACTGGCAGCGTTGCGAGGCAAGGGCTCAAACATGGACGGATGGAAGCCTTCTACACCAAACCAAGCTTCTGCCGCCCTGGCGTCCTCTTCCACAACATCTTCGTTCCCGCTTTCCTCCTCTAAATAAAAAATGGATGACGGAGGAGACTCATCCACGACCTCCGACACTAAACTCTCCTCCTCTTGCATGTTTCCGCTGTCCATAGCGTTCCTTGACAGTGTCGTTGCTAAGTGCTACTTGGTCCCAATTTAATTTCCCATTGGGAACCTACTAGCACTAAGTTGCTAACTGGTTAGAAACCGGCCACAATTAAACTTGCCAACCTTCCGCCACGACGATGCCCTCTTGATTCACTTTATTCACTCGTGTAAAGTCGGGCACGACTCAGGAGAATTTGGAAATGCAAGGGTTGGAACATTCTTTTCCCTACAACGTTAATCTACCTGAAACTCTTAAACGCATCAAAATCTTTTGTAGTTCCAGTTGTCTTTGCTAAATACACTCTTTATTTCCACCACGCTTTTTTTTTACCTCTACTCCACTTCTCATTAATGCAATCATTGGTGGGATTTAAAGGAGCCATACATTTGACTGTTTCATGTTAAAATGTGATTCGAGTTTATTTAAATCCTGCCAAAAAAATTATCATTTTAAGAGTGGATTGTTTTTTTTTTTTTTTTTTCATCCCTGCCTAACGTGTAGAGCAAGAGCGAGTCAAATTGGTCCTCCTCCTGTACTGATGTCAATCCTGGAAGGACGCTAACAATAACCAGTGTCCTCTTTATTGCATCATAATGAGATATTCTAACAAGCAGGGTCTCACCTGGAGGTAGTAAGTGTTTCTGCTTGTGTAAAAGACCAGGAAACAATGGTACAAGAATCATGGCCAACTGCTAATGTTGCTAATGCTACATCCACATGAACGCGCACACAATTCAAATTCTGGTGCGTACCTTTGCAAGAAAAATGGGGGTATGAAAAGTGATACAATGAGCCCTATTTAAGTTTATTTTTTTCTTTTAAGTTTTCCTAAAACTTATTAAACATGAGTTTAAAGTCATTTTGAGAAGGATCATGTAAGTAAAATACTCGATTAAAACTCCTTTAAGACTTTTGAGAATGATCTTGTGGATCTGTTCCTCCCAGAGAACCATTATAAATTTAGCTACCTCTCCAACATATTTTTTTATTTTTCACACCTGTGTTAACAGTTTTTTTTCTGAGAAATAAGCAAATCTGTTTTATTTAGTAAGAATAATTGCAAACCCACAATTTAATTAACTATCCTTGAGTAACATATTTTTTTAAACAGAAAGATCTGTTTAAATTCATGGCATCTTTTGATCATTTAGGACAACTTTTTTATGTAGAGAGAGTTTGAAGCATCATCTTATATTCCACTGTTTCTTTAAATGGTCTATGTTGAAAAATATAAACAAATATATGGTAGAAATTAACCTGTTTTTGAAAATGAAGCAGAGATTATTAGGTCAAACCTTTTTTAATCAATCACTTTTTCTTTTTAAGAACCAAATCTCCCTTAAAATATCTCAACCACTTATTCAACTATTTTCTCACTGTTCTTACAATTATTAACCAACAAGGTCACTTCGGATGGTAGAAATTGTTCATTTTCAGTAAAGGTTTATGGAGATCCTGTTTCTGGGGGAGACTCACCTGCATGTTGTGAAATATATTTGCCACATTATAAAACCTGTTTTTGGCAAGTGGCAGCTTCTCATTTTTGGTCTGGACAAAATACCTTGCTGTCAACCCAAACATGTAGGTCCTCTGAACATGTGGTGTTATCTGAGTAACAGTTCATAGATCACATAAACAAAACAACAAAATAGTCTCTAAATGCCTACAGAAACAAGCATCAGTTGAAGGTTAATTATTGCAAATTACAATTTTTAAACTGTTGACATCAGTTTTTATTTTTGTGCCTATAGGTCAATATTACTGAAATGTGAAGGAGACTGTTAAAGATTGACAACCCAATCCACTGCCTTTAATGCATTTATTTGTTAAATTTGCAGGACACTTTAATAATATAACCCTGAACAAATCAGTAGTCTGTAGGAGTACTGTAAGGGCTTTATCGGTAATCAAAGAGGGTCTTAAGCTGAATTATATTTATCTTGGTTTTCCCTGGATGGAGATTGTGGCCACAAATATATTATTTTAGAGCCATCTAGTGGATTGTTTGTGCAACACCATGCCACTTATTTAGCTTCTACACTAGTATTGTTCCAATAAAAAACTTAATTTTTTTTTAATTTCTCAAAATTTTAGAAGTAGAATCATCATCTTAGGTTAAGTAGGTACTGTGCTCATATTTAAAGGTTTAGTGGTTACATGTTAAATGCTGATTTTAAATCAGCAGGTGTTTGAGATTGTAGTTGAAAAGTTATTTTATTTTTTAAATTAGGCATTTGGCCACTTGCTGTACTAATGTTAATGCATGCCTCCTCCAAAATGTTTGAGATGGCTCACAGTCCCATCAACTGTGTAAAGCCAAGATGAGCTTTCACATTCAACGTGTTCTCTTATGCTTATCCGGGACCAGGTTGCAGGAGAAGCAGTGGTTCCTATGGCAACACATTAATGCCCCTTGTGTATGGCTGTACCCCTGTGGCGCAGGTTAACATAACATCAAACATTTGCCAAAAAGTTTGTCTTAAAAATAAATCTAACTAGTCACATAGACCTATTTCAAAGAAGACCTTCCATTTAGGGATTATTTACGCCTTTTTCCTAATGTGTGATTTTCTGTCAGTGTGATGAAGATACAGCAAACCAGCGGAATTTGCATTTGAAAGTATGTGTTTCCTCTGCCACTAATTCGCCGTTACAGCTGCTGCCAAACCCAGCGACCTATCACTGATTCAGACTGGCTATCTAAGGGCTGAATGTGTTGTGTATTAATCTGCACTAATCATAAGATAAAATAAAGTTAATGTTTTATAAGTTTAAAGTTGTTTTCCCAAATACTGTTATAAGAGCAATTCAAGGCCAAAAAGGAAAAGAAAAAAACAGAGCAATGAATGGAGCCATTCAAGGCCAGAGAGGAGAAAAGCAGAGCAGTGAGTATGTGTAACTATTGCACCTGGCCCCAATAGGAGTGGAGTCTGCAGGACAACGCAGGGTTGAGGCCCCTTAGTGATAAGAAAGCACACTCAATAAAAATGAAATATTTGACATCTCAAGGCTGCCCAGCTCAGCAAAATTTGGCCATACAAAAAGAGTTGTTATTTTCAAGGCACACGGAGCGGTAATGGTCCCAGAAAGGGTGATGCTTTGACTAAGACACGAGGGGGGAGCAGTAGGCCAGACTGACATGGCTTGAAGCAAGGGAAAGATGTGTTCTGACATGTTTGTGACTAAACCGTCATGAGTTTCTGATTTGAATGCACCAGATGTTTTCATGGCCTGAGAGATTGCTCTCAAAAGAATGAGATGTCTATGAATGTCACCGTGTTTTGCAGATAAATATCAATGTGACCTTTACCAAAGACTGAAATATGTTCTGAAGGGGGTTTTCCACCGATAAGAAATGTATAAAAGGGAGCTGTGTTCACCATTTGTTCAGCTTCGGCTCACCGGTGACCAGCTCAGTGTGAATGTGTTGTGTTTAACAATAAACACACTGGACCTGGACTCAGCTGCCTCTGCCTAAATTTTTTGATCTTTGTTTGAGACTTTTTCTGCTTTTTAAGAACTTTGAATTTTTATAAAACTTAGCTTCAATTTTAAGTCGTCAAGAAGAGAATTATAGACGACAAATGGTCCACTCACCTGACTCACTACATGGTTTGGAATGGCACTAAATGTGGCGCGAAAATGCTTAGGGTTAGTGTTTAGGGGCTGCTTTGGGATTCAGCGTGTAATCGGCCTCCTCCAAATGGGACATGCCTGGAACAACATCCAGGGAGAAGCGTCCAGCTAGGAGGGATCTGCGACAGATGACACAGCCACCATAACTGACTCCTCTTGATGTGAAAGAGAAGCGGCTTTACTCTGAGGATGACCATGCTCCCCACCCTGTCTCTAGGGAAGTGCCAGGCCCTGTGATGAAGGCTAATTTCCACTGCTTGTATCCGGGATCTCGTTCTATCCCGTATGATCTAGCTTTCCTGACCATAGGTCAGGAAACCAACTGGTAAATCGAGAGCTTTACCTTTTGGCTCAACTCTCTCTTTCCCAAAAATGACCAATGCAGCATCATTATAGCGACAGACTCCCTGATTCAACTCCTTCTCCATACTTCCCTCCCTCTTGAACAGGACCCCAAGATACTTGAACTCCTCCACTTGAGAAAGGAGCTCTCCTCTGACCTTAAGGAGGCAAGCCACCTTTTTCTGGTCGAAAACCAAGGCCCCGACCAGAATTTCAGTGCTCGGATGATTCCAGAGGCTATGGTGTCAGGGGTTTAAATGCATGGAAGACTCCCCCAACACAAACTGGCTCAGGATGATGGGTCATACAAAGACTGGTTCACAAGGTCCTAGTGAAGACTGCGAAATCACGGCACAAGACATTGCCCGAGACGTTGGAGCTGGGTATGTGAAGCAAGGTCTCTGGTTGGGGTTCGTCAGTGAGTGCCTGGTGGTCGGGTTTCTCTTACGGGACCCGGCCAGGCCAAGCCTGAAGGAGCTTTGGAACAGTCACTAGTGGATGCATCGGCAACCTGATCCAAGGACACTAAGACTAGTTTAGCGGATGATGATGAGCATTATGTTTTAGACAATGAAACGAAATTCCTGAGTTATATTTACAAAAGGTATAACAAGATATATAGACATAATGAATATAGACAGAATTTTTTAGTTCATTTTTAATAACTTAAAAGCAGATATTTCAGATGGTAAAACAAGAAATTTTTATTTTTATTAAATTAAATTTCACTACACGTCTCCAGGCACTTTACAGAGACAATTAAATCTGACCATACATCTGATAGGTAAAAAGATGACTATTTCAGTAAAATCGGCTGATTGCATTAACTCATTGATGCGACATGATGGATCCACTGCAAGTTGGGTCTAGTTTTCATCTCTCTAGAAAGAGATAATCCAAGCTATTGAAATAACATAAATTTCAATGTTTGCTATGATCTATCCTCTCATGTCTCTTCGCAATTGTAATATCTTTTTTATTGAATTTTAGGAGTTTGCAGTTTGTAGCACTGTTGCCTCACAACCAGAAGGTTTGGGGTTCGATTCCCACCCCGGGGCCCTTCAGCATGGAATTTGCATGTTCTTTCATGCATGCGTGGGTTCTCTCCGGGTACTCCTGCTTCCTCACACAGTCCAAAAACATGACTGTTAGGTTAATTGGCTTCCTTAGATATAATTGTGTTATGGCATGGTTATATGTGTGCTTTTGTGTTGCCCTGTGACACACTGGCGACCTGTCCACCGTATACCCGCCTCTCTATCTCTCTATCTTTAAAATAGTCTTTTTATCTGGACCTTTACAACTAAAACATAATTGAATGAACAGACTCAGTAGCTCAGCACTAATGCATCTATGAGCCTGTAAGCTATTTTCCCTGAATGTACTGCGGGTCTGTATGCTGGTGAAGATTCTCAGTCATCCAGGTCATAGTCACTGTGGATTGTTTGTATTGCGGTCAGAAGTACCGAGCTGTTTGGTATGTGCAACGTCAAGCATGTCCATGTTACATTGGTCCAACCCAGCAAACAATCGAAGCATTTTACTCAAGATGGATTTTGTTGATACTCAGAAGCAACTGCAGTCCAGTTAAACTCAGACAATGATGGCAAATTCACACAAGAGAAAACAAACCTTTTCAAGTGCGAGCGATAGCTATGGCAAGAAGCAGAAGAGTTCTGCAGTTCTGTGTTTTGGCCACAGGTGGCAGTATCATCAGAAAACTCTGTCTTACCTCTTTGAACTTTCTATTCACCGAAAAATCGATTGAAAGCCTGAATTCTATCTCTTCTCATGACAGAAAGACTCAATTTAATCAGGCGACACTGCTCAGAGTTCTTTTCTTGTTTGTTTCTTTTTAACAAGAAAGTCTCTTTTAGCTTGAGGCATTTCTTCATCTTCTGTATTTGAAACAGCATCTTGCTCTGGGTTGCTCCTCTTCGTCTCAGAGCTGTCTTGCAGGCCTTTGTAAAAGATCATTTTTTTGGAAACCTGTTGAACAGTGAAATGCACGCTCCTAGCTGTGGCAGAGAAGGTTCGGGCTACTTTCATCTGCAGCACCTTATGATCTGAGCTGCCTCAAAGACTAGCAATACGTTACATTTTGAACAGGAGAACCTGTATTTTCTCACACTGCTGTTCCACTCTTTTGCTGTCTGGGGAAGATTCTCAGTCATCCAGGTCATAGTCATTCCAAAAAAAGATGAATAACAATCCACTGGACTCTGTTTCCAAGTTTGAAGAGGTTTTGTTTTCCATCCAGGAAGCTTTAGCAATTAAAAATTTTAGAAATCGCATTAAGTTTTAGGCTTTATAGAGTAGACTGAAAACAAAGCCTTTTTTGGCTTAGAAAGCATGCACTTTTTTTTAGAAACTGTAGGATTGGAAACTGGTCACACTGTTTATAATCATAAGATTCTAATTGTTTCCACGTTGCTGGAGCATGATACAGAATTTTCCCTGCAATAGGATGGCTGATTATTCAAAGACCAGCTCAATCAGCCTCACTTTGTTTGTCCCTGGCTAGTCATAGTGGACAAAGGCCATAGTTGCACCTGTGCACAGCGGGTTCGTCTCTGTTAGTGTTGTAATGGAGGAAAACAAGAGAAACTGCATAAAATGCTGTAATTTATTTCCAGTGTTATGAGTAAATAAGTTTTCAATGATTTCTTTGACTAAGGCTAAAAATATGGGATGAATTACTTCATCTATGAGCTTATCAATAGTGGTATTGGTAGTGTAAACACATATTTAAGGTTTAGAATAAGCAGCAAAGCTTTTAGGAAGTTTGAGATGAAAAGAAATGGATTTCTTGGTGTCCGCATCTATGAGTCCGTAACAGAAACAAACACAAACACCAGAAGAAAGACTTGTGCACCAGAGTAAGAATATGGCACTGCAATACATGTGGTGGGTAAAAGGTCCTGGATATAATCAGGCACAGATTGAGGGGTAAAATTAAACAAACCTTTACATTGTTGGGTTTAGATAAGAAAAAAATGGCATCATATCTGTGTTAGTTTGGGAATTATTGATTGTTATCTATAAAAAAAAAAAAAAAAAAAAAAAACTATAGTTGAACAGTTTTTCCCAAAATCTAGATTATGATTTTATTTTTTATTTCCCTTCACAAACACAGGAGTTTAGTTGTTTCACTCCAGGGTTTCATTGTTTTCATAACTCTGAGGCTTACTCTTACTACTGTTACTTCAAGCATAGTAATGCCACCCAAAGGGCTGAAATTGTGAAAGTCGGTTTCTTACTTTCACTAAATGTGATGCAACCCAAAGTCAGTGACTCTGCCAATTTAAAATGCAAAATTATGATTGTGTTGCAAATGCAATAAATTGCCATACCCTAATACTGTAGACTGACCCAAGAACTGATTAATATTTCTTAAATATGTGTATTTGCCCTTAATTTGAGCAGCTGGTTATGATAACAATGACAACTGTTGACCTCATTAGATAATGAAGTTGGTATTTACTAATTTTAAATATTGACCATTCTATTGCATTTGAACATTTGTTTCGGCTTAACTGCTCACATCAAGGGAGAATACATTTAAGAAAAATTGACTTGTGTTTAATTTTCCTGTGCAAAAAATACAGACTATCCTCCTGAATTGAACATCAGTTGCCGTCACTAAACAGTCTTTATCTTCCAACCCTGGGACAGTCTCATGGTTCTCAGTAAGAGCGGTAGTTCACACTTCGAGGTAGTAAAGGCACAGTCGGTTTGACAAGAGCATCTATTTCTTCAGGATAAAGCAGCAGGGGGAACCAAATAAATCTTATTATACCTTTGCTAAAGTTACCTGGATTTGATCAAGCTGGTGTTACCATAACTAAGCACCTTTGTAACATGTAACTATTTAAAACATTTACACAAAGTTACAAAGGTGAATTTGTTTTGAACTATTAACAACATTTCAGCTCTAAAAAAGATTTTTAAGAACTAGAAAAATTGTCTCCTTAAAACACAGAATCACCTGGTATGTATTTTGTTTGTCCAGGAATTTAATCCAAGTCATTCTTTTTATTTCATACCCTTTATAATCATTGTGCAATGAAAACCCATGCATACCGTGCAGCTCATTAAACACATAAGAAATAAAATTCAAAGGTTTAAAAAGTTTTACAAACAGCACTCGAGAGCTGCATTCAGAAAGTGCAGCCTACCATCTTTTGTTTGCCTGATTGGAAGTAGATAATTATTGGTTTTATAGATATAAATGCAGTGGGAATATGAGGGTTTAGAAATGTGGAGGGGCAGATCTGGATGGATCTATAACAGCCTTACGACAATAACTTAAAGAAATCAACAAATATCTTAATTTTTTTATTACTTTGTATATCTTAGGTAAAGTCTGTTTTTTTTACTTCATAGAACCTTCTACCAAACAGCAAAGGTGTTCAGGAATTGAAAGAAAACATGGCACAGAATTGAGAACCTCTATATTGCAGACAAAATATATGTTTTATGATTGCTTTTTTTGATAAATTGAATAAATCTTCTGTATGGTTATGCTGTTTTTAGCACTGCTGCCTTGCAGCAAGAAGGTTCTGGGTTCGATTCCCTGAGTCTTTCTGCATGGAGTTGCACATTTTCCTTGTGCATGCCTGGGTTCTCTCTGGGTTCTCCAGCTTCCTCCCACAGTTCCAAAACAATGACTGTTAGGTTAATAACTTCTCTAAATTGTCCTTCAGTGTGAGTTCTCTGTGTTTCCCTGCGACAGATCGGTGACCTCTCTAGGGTGTAGCCCACCTTTTGCCCATAGACTGCTGGAGAAAGGCACCAACACCACCACACACCTCACAGATGAAGCAGGAGAAGATGGATGGATGAATAAATCTACATTTTTGTGATTCAGCAGTACATCATAAATTGGTTTTATCTTTTAGTCTCATCTATCAAACCTCTTTCTTAGTCAGTCATTGGGAAAGACGCTGCCTGGATATGTATCCAGGCAATCACTAGGAAACACAGAGACACACAGGACAGACAATAAATCTACATTCTCAGGCTCAGTTTACTTCAGTCATGGTTTTGGGTTGTTAGAGAAAACCAGGGTATGCATAGAGAAAACACATACACTCCATGCAGACAAAGGTGTCTAGTAACTAAGTATGAACACATAGTTACTGCATTTAATTAGCTTTTTTCATTTTTTTTTACTTGCCTTGAGCATTTATTTATTTGAATACCTTTTACTTTTGCTCCCTACATTTAAACACAAATCTCTTAACTTTCTTACTTTCTCCGAGTTGTCTCGTTAGTTTTATATTGATAACAGCATGGCATAAAAGTTGCAATGAAACAGAATCAAATTGATGAAGACAAACTGTCCATTTGCAGCCAAGTTTGTTTATTGAAAAACACTGGAGACATGGATGATCCATTATGTACAAAACATTGTACATAATGGATCAGATTCTGCAACCTTATCCATCTAGTCCCGCTTTATTAGATTTTAAATTTACACGGTGGTTATGTTTCAAATTCTGTTTCTGCTTTCAGACGCTCATGCAGGACCTCTGGTCAGTTTAATCTGTTATTCTGTCTGAAATGTTAACATTAGAACCAAACTTGATCATTTTTTTTTCTATCTCTACAAACAGTGAGAAAAAACAATTAAATTATAATAAATTATTCTGTGTATAAAAATGTTCTTTTATTAAGTTTTAAATGTTATTTTGTGCAGTGTGCAACCTGTTGCTTTAAAATTTTGATTAATAAAGGACTTTTTTATCTGTACTTTTACCTGAGTCTTTTATCCCATTGGTACTTTAACATATTTATGCTGATAAAGATTCTCAGGCATCCAGGTCATAGTCATTCCGTAAAAGTTCAAAAAATATCCACTGGACTTGGTTTCCAAGATTTGAAGACGTTTCAATACAAGGCTTTGTCTATAAAGACTCAAACTCACTGCGGATCCAGACATTTGACTTGAGAAAGCTTCCTGGAGAGGTGGCGAAACGTCTTCAAACCTTGGAAACCAAGTCCAGTGGATATTTTTTGAACTTTTACGGTTTAACATAGTTAAAACATGTGTGTACTTCTTACACCTTTATGCAGATGAAAAACCCCTGACTGGGATTCTGCCCTTCACAATGAAGCGTAGTTCATGATGGAGCACAACCTGATGCATAACCGTGCTCTTTATCACTCTCCATCTTTATGAGGCTGGAAAATCTCTGAGAGAACAGAGAGAGATGTGTTTTCCAGACACTCCGGATGGGATTGTTGGAATTAAACAATAGCTAATAAAGCTTTAAGACATCGGTGGGATTTAAAATCCTGACAGTCTTGTAACAGAAATCTTATTTCTGTTCTTGTTATTGGTAACTGTCGCTAACGCCACTAAAAAGCTGAAATGGAAAATAAATCTACTTTGACCTGACAGGTAATGTACTACTTTAATTAGTTCACTGCTTATGGATATATGCTTTATTAGTCATGGGCTACTGATCATTGAGTGTTCTTGCATTTGTAAAGCTTACAGGCACAAATAAAAACATTTGTGAAAACAACTAAAAAATGAATTAAAATTATTCATGCAACCATACAAATACAGCAAAAGACAGTTTGCAGATATCAAACATTAATTCATGGCAGTTTGGGAGAGCTAAAATAAATGTTTAACTGCAGTTTGTTATTATTATTGTCAGCCCTAGAACTGGCTGGCTGATCACAACGCAGAGATGTTTTTTGAATTTCTTGATGCAAAGAGGGCAGGGTTTTCAGGGCGTGACGACAAAGCTGCACGCCGCTGGAGAAAGCACAGCAAGGAAGATGGCAACAACTATTGAACAGTTCTTGTTTGACTCAGCTTTGGAGTCAGTTTTGGAAGGATTAGACTTGGGGTTTTCGTTGAAACGTGAGCAGGAAGAGGCTCTACGCTCATTCATTTTTAAGAAGGATGTATTCGCCGTTTTACTGACAGGCTGTTTGTTTACACTCCCCCACCAGCTTTCTGTCGCACTTACTACGTCACAGTCAGTTGCGCTCATTGGTCGGAGCATTGGCCAATAGGCACAGACATGGTTTCAAAGAGAATGGGTTGTTCTCATCAAAGATCTTCCGATGTCTTATTCATTGGGGTCAGATTAAATTACACATTTAATCTCACATTTAGTCTGGCTTATCAGGCAAACACAATTCAACATATTTGAATTTGGGTTTTAAAGAAGTAAGACGATTGGTGCTATGTGGTCAGAAAATTTAGATTTCTCTTATTACATTTACAGTATTGATTTATGCTGTTTACTGTAACAAACCAGATTCTTTCTCAAGGTTTATTCATAACATGTTACTGTTAACCAAAGTGTTTGTAATTTGTTTGGACTCTGACTACTTTCCATTATTGTAAGTAAGGGGGAACGAACGCTGCCAGATCAGAACAGGGCTGATTACTATGCAATAAGAGCTGTATGATGAACTGTTCTCTCTTCGCAAAGATAAAATAAAGTGCTGATTGAGTGAAATCCATCAATCTCTTTTTATTTAACTGGAGAAAAATAGTAGTATACTTTTTTCCCACTACATGCTACAAAATTGAGAGTGAATTCCCAGTATAAACTGCAGGGGGAGATACAGCATCCCCTTAAAAATATCAAAAATGACAAACACTTATTATGGTCGGCTGCACATAAATGATGTGAAGGACTCTAAATGGTTTATGAAGGAGTGGAACAATGATGGCAGACTCTCAAACAAATTGAAGTGCTCATCAAGGAAAGAAAAACACTTTTGGTACAGAAAAACATAGACGTCTTATTGTAGGATATACAGTTAAAAGACATTGTTGTTTTCAATAGGCCATTATTTGCTTCTGAAGCACTTTAGTCCATCAGTCTGATATTACACTTGAGAACATGGGGCGGCAGTATGATTGATTACACATTTTTTAAATAATTCACAGAAAAAGACAATGTGTGGGAATTAAAACATGTGGATACAATACATGTGTAGAGATGTTTCTTTGGATGCAACCTTGTTTATGGGTATAAAACTACCCTGGTTCTTGGATATGGTTCTTGTAGTAGAAAGCTTTGATTCCAGTTTGTTGGTGCCCTAAGGAATAAAGAGTAATAAATACCCTTTTGTGGCTGGATGTTTTGGACTGGCTGTTAAAATCCAAGTCGTCTTCACCATTAGTGAATGCCAATAACTTGGTTTACAATTAAGCAGAGTTATTAATCATCAACCACAAGAAAAATAGTAGTCTCTTCTAGTTGTTAACCCAACTGAAGTTGATTCAATTGGTCACCATTATAAAATAATCCCAATAAACCACAGTTGAAATAATTTGTCATTTTATTAAACCTAATCATCATATAACACCTGGCACAGAACGTCGGACCAGGACAGAACTGGGTGCTATTTCCATAGATCGACAGGCGGAGATTTAAAACTCCTCATCCTTAGTTCAAATGGTACCAGCAATAATGATCATGGGTTTACAGATGTTTACAGGGTTTACAAACTTCTTCTTCAAAGAGGGATGCAGTCTTTTTCACAAGAAAACAGTTCCAGAGTTTCTGCACCTTGTGGAATGTGGGATAAAGGATGTCAGAGTGACGAGCTGCCATAACCTGATGCCTAAAAGGGAATTTGTAATTTGACCCATAACACTAATCACTTCTAAATTTGGAGGAAAAAAGGGGGAAACATGCCTGAGAACAAAATCCCGACTAAGAACTATGGGTTACATCATGGGTACCAGCAATATTTCTTTAGCTCAGTGGTTCCCGACCCTGTTCCTCGGGGATCCTTGTCCTACAAGTTTTAGGTGTTTCCCTGTTGCATAATACTAGCAAACAAACTGGATGATTACCAGGCTTATGCAGCACTTGATTGAAAAGGAGGAGCCCTAATTGGAATCAGATCTACTGGGACAGAGGCAAGCCTAAAAAATGCAGGGCAGGCGTCCCTGAGGACCTGGATTTAGAACAACTTATTTTGACAAGGCAGAGAGAGGATCACGTTATATGATTTCTCCAGTGCATTTAACACAATTCAGCCTGACTTATTTTGTTAGAAACTTCAGAAGACTCAGATGGAGGCATCAACAATTGCTTGGATCAAAGACTACTACCTGACAAACAGACCATGGTTTGTGAGACTGAAGGGTCAGCTGTCTAATCATGTAGTCAGCAGTATATGAGCACCACAGGAGATAAAACTCTCTCCATTCCTTTTCTCTGTATACTTCTGACTTCCAGAATCTGCAGAAGCACTCAGATGATTCTGCAGTCATTGGGAGCATCAAAGATGGTGAAGAAGCTGAGTACAGAGAGCTGGTGAATTGCTTTGTTTTATGGTGTTGAAACAGTCTTCTTATCCTGAATGTGAATAAAACAAAAGCAATGTTTGATTTCAGAAGAAACAGGAACAAGTTGAATCCTGTTGGCATCATGGGAAAGGAAGTCCAGCTGGTGGAGCAGTATAAATACCTTGGTGTTCACCTGAACAGCAAATTAGACTGGACATGAAATGTAAAAACCGTCTACAAGAAGGGACTAGAGCAGACTAGAATTCTTCAGGAAGTTTAGGTTCTTTGGCTTTTGCAGCCAGATGCTGCATATTTTCTATATGTCCAGCCTCATCTTCTTCAGCATCAGAGTGAATTAATTCTTATTAAAATGAAGAACATTATGGACAACCATGAGCATCCTCTTCAAAAGAGTGTTAAAAACAAACCTTTTCAGTCAGAGGCTTCTCCAGACCTGATGCAAGACAGACCACCACAGAAGATCCTTCCAATTTAAAGCTATAAACACCTATAGCAACTCCTTAAGAGAAATGCATTAGAATTATAAGAGAATTAAATTTTCCTCCATTGCCAATAAAGTATTTTAATTGGATCAAATTCTATTACAAAAGGGACAGGGATTTTGTTTTCTTCTGTTTGCTCCTTTTGAAGCCATATGTGCAAAATAGGGATGTTTAATTGCATCGTCTGTTTTTCTTCACTAATCTTGGAATCCTTATTGTATGTTTTTATTGATTTTTTTTAAATCAATAAAAAACATTTTTAAAAAGTGTTAATTAAATCCCCACATAGCTCTTCCGAAATATCAGCCTGTCCTAAAGTTCCAAATAGAACATTTATTTAGGTATAATATCTGGGAAGAAAAAGCCCCAAACATCTTAAAATGACATGGATGGTCAAATCCTGATTTCAAAGAATCACCTTCAGTCCTCCAACAGCAGCTTATCCAGCAGGTGATTTATGAAGTAGAGCCTCTACGATGACAACCATCATTTCCTGAAAAGATTTGTGACAGTCAAACTTCATTCATGCACTGAACTTGACTGAACTCAGGAAAACCTAAAAATTAAAGATTGCTTCAGATTCTCAACCTTGTGCAGATCTAATCTTCAGGTAGTTTAATCTGGATAGTGTCCATCCAAAGCAACACTTAAATTAAATGATAGGCCAAAGAGTTTTTACTCTTTGGCCTATCATTTGTTGGTTGCACGGGCCGTGCAACCAACAATTACACACGATTTCACCATTTTTCACTGTCAATACTGCCTAAGGCTGCCACCCAATATGGCGGACGCGCTGAGTAGTCACGTGAGCGTGACGTCACCTGAAAACCCCCTATTCAAGATATCTTTAATCACATTTTGGAGAGTCAAAATTCATTTTGAGATACCTTAAATTACATCATCTGATTTGTCATTTTAAGTGTCACAGATCTGGAATTATAATAAAGATATTTTACTTTGAACTAGTCAAAACTTTATTTTTTTAATTGGCCAATTATGAAATATCCCCCTAGTGTGTCACTAAGCTGTCCCAATACAGGTGCTGGTCATAAAATTAGAATATCATGAAAAAGTAGATTGATTTCAGTAATTCCATTTAAAAAGTGAAACTTGTATATTATATTCATACATTACATACAAACTCATATATTTCAGATGTTTATTTTGTTTAATTTTGATGATTACAAATGACAACAAATGAAAATCTCAAATTCATCATATCAGAAAATTAGAATATTGTGAAAAGGTTCAAAATTGATGGCCCCTGGTGCCACACTCTAATCAGCTAATTAACTCAAACCACCTGCAAAAGCCTTTAAATGGTCTTTCAGTCTAGTTCTATAGGCTACACAATCATGGGGAAGACTGCTGACTTGACAGTTGTCCAAAAGACGACCATCGACACCTTGCACAAGGAGGGCAAGACACAAAAGGTCATCGCTAAAGAGGCTGGCTGTTCACAGAGCTCAGTGTCCAAGCACATTAATAGAGAGGCGAAGGGAAGGAAAAGATGTGGTCGAAAAAAGTGTACAAGCAAGAGAGATAACCGCACCCTGGAGAGGATTGTGAAACAAAACCCATTCAAAAATGTGGGGGAGATTCACAAAGAGTGGACTGCAGCTGGAGTGAGTGCTTCAAGAACCACCACACACAGACGTATGAAAGACATGGGTTTCTGCTGTCGCATTCCTTGTGTCAAGCCACTCTTGAACCACAGACAGCGTCAGAAGCGTCTTGCCTGGGCTAAAGAGAAACAGGACTGGACTGCTGGTGAGTGGTCCAAAGTCATGTTCTCTGATGAAAGTAAATTTTGCATTTCCTTTGGAAATCAAGGTCCCAGAGTCTGGAGGAAAAGAAGAGAGGCACTTCATCCACGTTGCTTGAAGTCCAGTGTAAAGTTTCCACAGTCAGTGATGGTTTGGGGTGCCATGTCATCTGCTGGTGTTGGTCCATTGTGTTTTCTGAGGTCCAGGGTCAACGCAGCCACATACCAGGAAGTTTTAGAGCACTTCATGCTTCCTGCAGCTGACCAACTTTTTGGAGATGCAGATTTCATTTTCCAACAGGACTTGGCACCTGCACACAGTGCCAAAACTACCAGTACCTGGTTGAAGGACCATGGTATCCCTGTTCTTAATTGGCCAGCAAACTCTCCTGACCTTAACCCCATAGAAAATCTATGGGGTATTGTGAAGAAGAAGATGCAATACACCAGACCCAACAATTCAGAAGAGCTAAAAGCCACTATTAGAGCAACCTGGGCTATCATAACACCTGAGCAGTGCCACAGACTGATCGACTCCATGCCACGCCGCATTGCTGCAGTAATACAGGCCAAAGGAGGCCCAACTAAATACTGAGTGCTGTACATGCTCATACTTTTCATGTTCATACTTTTCAGTTGGCCAACATTTCTATAAATCCTTTGTTTTTATTGGTCTTCAGTAATATTCTAATTTTCTGATATGATGAATTTGAGATTTTCATTTGTTGTCATTTGTAATCATCAAAATTAAACAAAATAAACATCTGAAATATACACTATATTGCCAAAAGTATTTGCTCACCTGCCTTGACTCACATATGAGCTTAAGTGACATCCCGTTCCTAATCCATAGGGTTCAATATGACGTCGGTCCACCCTTTGCAGCTAGAACAGCTTCAACTCTTCTGGGAAGGCTGTCCACAAGGTTTAGGAGTGTGTTTATGGGAATTTTTGACCATTCTTCCAGAAGCGCATTTGTGAGGTTGCACACTGATGTTGGACGAGAAGGCCTGGCTCTCAGTCTCCGCTCTAATTCATCCCAAAGGTGTTCTATCGGGTTGAGGTCAGGACTCTGTGCAGGCCAGTCAAGTTCATCCACACCAGACTCTGTCATCCATGTCTTTATGGACCTTGCTTTGTGCACTGGTGCACAGTCATGTTGGAAGAGGAAGGGGCCAGCTCCAAACTGTTCCCACAAAGTTGGGAGCATGGAATTGTCCAAAATGTCTTGGTATGCTGAAGCATTCAGAGTTCCTTTCACTGGAACTAAGGGGCCAAGCCCAGCTCCTGAAAAACAACCCCACACCATAATCCCCCCTCCACCAAACTTTACACTTGGCACAATGCAGTCAGACAAGTACCGTTCTCCTGGCAACCGCCAAACCCAGACCCGTCCATCAGATTGCCAGATGGAGAAGCGCGATTCGTCACTCCAGAGAACGCGTCTCCACTGCTCTAGAGTCCAGTGGCGGCGTGCTTTACACCACCGCATCCGACGCTTTGCATTGCACTTGGTGATGTATGGCTTGGATGCAGCTGCTCGACCATGGAAACCCATTCCATGAAGCTCTCTGCGCACTGTTCTTGAGCTAATCTGAAGGCCACATGAAGTTTGGAGGTCTGTAGTGATTGACTCTGCAGAAAGTTGGCGACCTCTTATCACTATGCGCGTCAGCATCCGCTGACCCCGCTCCGTCAGTTTACGTGGCCTACCACTTCGTGGCTGAGTTGCTGTCGTTCCCAAACACTTCCATTTTCTTATAATACAGCTGACAGTTGACTGTGGAATATTTAGGAGCGAGGAAATTTCACGACTGGATTTGTTGCACAGGTGGCATCCTATCACAGTTCCACGCTGGAATTCACTGAGCTCCTGAGAGCGACCCATTCTTTCACAAATGTTTGTAAAAACAGTCTGCATGCCTAGGTGCTTGAATTTATACACCTGTGGCCATGGAAGTGATTGGAACACCTGATTCCAATAATTTGGATGGGTGAGCAAATACTTTTGGCAATATAGTGTATGAGTTTGTATGTAATGTATGAATATAATATACAAGTTTCACTTTTTAAATGGAATTACTGAAATCAATCTACTTTTTCATGATATTCTAATTTTATGACCAGCACCTGTATGTTTCTAGATCTGCAATCCTTTAATGCTTTATTTAATTCAATAGAGATGTCAAAAGTATCCATTCTCACTGTATCTGGATGCAGTACTAATTTGGCATCCTATCAATATTAAATACAAGTTTTATTTGCATGTTTTACTTTTAGATTTGTAAAGTATTTGCTAATTAACACAATACCCCAAACAATCTGTAGATATTGTCAAATTGTTATATATTTGACATTCATTTGTAAACTGATTGAAGAACGTTCCATGTTAAGATTGACAAACCAGATTTTTCTCACGTTAATGTTTTTATGTCTTTCATAATCTGGCATGTTTTATTCCCATGGTATTAAAACCGTATTACATTTTTTCCTTAGTATGGATACCAAGTTAGAAATTTTAAGATCGTGACAACCCTATGTGTTAATATAAAACTTATAATTCATTTTGTAATTAATTTTAGGCTCTGATAACAAAAGTTATGCACATTTTTTTTTACCATAAAAAGTAGCTGGATAGTTACTTTGTCTAGTAATTAGTGTAGTTCTTGTTCCTGCTGTGGAAGTAACTGAGTTACCACCTCAGTTAGTTTTTTGGAGTAGTAACTACCTACTAACCATTACCTTTTTAAGTAAATTTCCCAACACATGGGCTGCTTATTTACATCTGTAAATAAGCAGCCCATGTGTGAGTAACATACAAACTTGTGAACCCAACAAATCAGAATTATTTTGAGCTGCTATAGCTTGTGTTGCTGGTCAGATGAGACCAGTACTGAACTTTTCTACTTAAACTTAAAGAAACCATTCCTGGATAACTGACACATAAATTACCCTGGGAAACCAGTGTTCCATGGTGGAGGTGACTGAGTTATGCTGTGGATGCCTTGTTTCAGCACAGATGAACTTGTGTGATTTAAACTAAAGATGAATCAGT